>NC_092716.1:242662002-242963725 GCF_047496885.1 Scyliorhinus torazame
TCAGCGGAAACACGGCAACCAATGACGACCCGGAAAACCAGCTTCGGGGAGTGGTTAGAAATGCTAGCTCCTCGGTGCAGGAAATGCTACAAGCACCGGGAACAGCCCCGCTAATCCTGCTAATCCCGCCAAGAACGGATACTGTTTTTTTAGTTAAATTAACTAAAAAAACAGTAACTTAATAGGTGGGGAGAAAGCTCAAAATTTTACTTCAGTATTACAAATTCCACATTTGACTCAGGTTTTAAAACACTCAAGGTATTAACACTTCACACTTTCCCCCAACTCCATTGGTTTCCATAAACAAGCTAAATACTCCCAAGAACTGAAACCATTAACCCTTATGTGTGAGTAGGGTGATTTACCATGGGATGATGTTCCCAGCACATTTACCTGTCGATTTCAACAGGTGGTAAATACCACAACTTAGATTCATGCTAAAGCTAATCGATGTAACTACAAGTAATATGTACGATGCACAGAAGCAGTATTATACAACACGAGTATTAGTACAATCGCACCACTGATTGAAATGCCATTTTCTGGCACATTTTTGTCAAATAGTTCATTATGCATTAAGGCTTTTGGATGAAATAGCTTTTTGTACACTTTTAATGGCACAATGTTTTATGTGGGTGATGCAATAATTATGTTGGCCCATGGGCTGCAATTGTATCAGTTCCTGAGGCTGAATAGAACTAAAGATTAGAGGAAATTTTGGCAGTTTGCTTCAGTGTCTCTAAAGACGTCTTCTATCATAAAACATTAAAGACATTTAGTGCTCATTTACTGCCTCAATCAAGTCCTCTGCTTCTACCTGTAGGTCTATGTCTGGGTTCCTAATCAGCCCCATCCCTCTTTAACCACACTTTTACTATTTATAATATGGAGATGCCGGTGTTGGACTGGGGTGGGCACAGTAAGAAGTCTTGCAACACCAGGTTAAAGTCCAGCAGGTTTGTTTGGAATCACTAGCTTTTGGAGCACAGCTCCTTTATCAGGTGAGACTGACCTGATGAAGGTGCTACGCTCCGAAAGCTAGTGATTCCAAACAAACCTGTTGGACTTTAACCTGCTATTGTAAGATTTCTTACTGTTATTATTTATAAGTCTTATACTGGCATGTCTCTGTAGTTTTCTAGTCAATTTGCTCCTCCATATCTTTCCCACTAGGTGGTGACCCATAGAATATACCCATTGCTGTAATGATACCTCTGTTCGCTGTTATTTTTTTAGGGAATCAAGGGCTATGGGGATAAAACCAGAAAGTGGAGTTAAGGATTATATCAGATCATCCACAATCTCATTGAATGACAGAGTGGACGCGATGGGCCGAGTGGTCTACCTCTGCTCCTACGTAAGTAAGTAGTGTAGCGGGGGTGGATTTAAACTTGTAAGGCAAGGGGGTGGGTTGACTAATGGACCTAGTTTTAGAAGTACCAGTGAGGGAAAACGAGAGGAGATGAGGAATAGGGAAAAGGAAGGCTTGACAGTGAACAAAGAAATGGTTATCTCTCAAAGGGCAGGCCAGGTGGAGAACGTCAGAGTGGGGGAGCAGTTGGGAAATAGCGATCATATTATAACAAGGTTCAATATTAAGTTGGAAAAGGAGAAAAAAACAGTCATGGATTAAAATCCCAGACTGAAAAGGGGCAAATTTTAGGGGCCTAAAAATTGAACTGGAGCAGGTTGATTGAAAACGCATTTTGGTGGATAAAACAGTGGATGAAAAATGGGAGACTTTAAAAGGAGAGATAAATAAGGTGAAAGCTAGGTACATACCGATGAGAGTACCCCTGGATGACTAAGATTATTGCGGAGAAAATAAGGAAGAAAAAAAGAGGTATGTAATACATGCCGGAATAATAAAAACAACAGAAATCAGGAAGAGTATCTCAAATGCAGGAGAGAGGCTAAGGATGAAATAAGGAAGGCTAAGTGGAAGCATGAGGGAGGCGTGGCAGGCTGCACTACAACAAATGGTAAAATGTTTTTCAAACATATTAATAGCAAAGGTTTAGTGAAGGATAGAGTGGGGCCCATAATGAACAAGCAGGGTAAGCTGCTCACTGAAGCAGAGGGTATGGCAGTGGTACTGAATGAGTACTTTGCTTCTGTCTTTACCAAACTAGAAGATGGTGACAGTGGCCCAGCTGAAAATGTGGGTGTTGAGCAACTGAGCAGTATAGTGATAGGTAAAGAAGAGGTGCTAAAACGACTGGCAGCACTCTAGGTAGAGAAGTCGCCAGGCTCGGATGGGATGCATCCTAGATTGCTGAGAGAGGTAAGGGACCAAATTGCACAGCCATTGTCATAAATTTTCCAGGCCTCGCTGGACACAGGATTAGTCCTGGGGGGACTGGAGGATTGCAAATTTATTCCTGCCCAGGCTGTTTCTCATTTACCAGGAAAGACAGAAAGTGTTGGGTTACTGCTCTTGAACAACTGTTAAATGGTCTTCAAAGGCCGAGGTCAATATTCTGCTTTCAGGCTTAGTATCAGAAACGTATTGGTCATTGTGTGGTTTCACGTAACTTTTAGGTCCGTTCATAAAATGTAAAGTTTTTGATAAAACTTTAAAAGCGGAGTTGAGGGTTTCACCTGACAAAATATGTTTCATTTTCATACACGTTTGATGACGGGTAGCTAAAACAAATCAAGCTTTCATAGAATTGACTTGATTGATATTTATTGTCACATGTACCGAAATACAGTGAAAGGTATCTTTCTGCGGCCGAGGGAACGTACACAGTACGTACATAGTAGACTAAAGTATAATCAACAGAGAACACTGACAAATGGTACATCAACAAATAGTGATTTATTACAGTGAGGAACAAGGGGCCAAACAAAGCAAATACATGAGCAAGAGCAGCATAGGGCGTCGTGAATAGTGTTCTTACAGGGAACAGATCAGTCCGAGGGGGAGTCGTTGAGGAGTCTAGTAGCTGTGGGGAAGAAGCTGTTCCTATGTCTGGATGTGCGGGTCTTCAGACTTCTGTATCTTGTGCCTGATGGAAGGGTCTGGAAGAAGGCAAAGGCTGGGTGGGAGGGGTCTCTGATAATGCTGTCTGCCTTCCTGAGGCAGCGGGAGGTGTAGACAGAATCAATGGGAGGGTGGCAAGCCTGTGTGATGTGTTACTTTTGGCAACAAGGTTGTTTAGGCAATTAATTTCCAGCCATATTCCTATTTGGCTTATTCAAAAAATAATTTGCTCTGTCCCTTGCAAAGATCTGCACGTTCAGCTTTACTCTTTATAACACTCGGAGAGAGTTGGAAAGAATCAGACTTTTCCTGTTCCGAACAATGTCGTGCAACACCACAAAGCAAAAATAAACCCAAATGCAATTACTCTTTCTCAGTTGGAAATCCATAACTGCCTGGGTATTCATCGCTGTTTTTGCCAAGACACAACAAGACCATAAAACAAGGCCTTGCTTTACAAATTTATCTTCATAGTTAATGGGACCATTAAGGCTTATCACAGGACACATGGCTTTATCAGGTGGCTCTGCTAATCTCCATGAACCAATCAGGTTTTGTAGTTTATAGTCTCACCAGAACCACTCAAATTAATGGTTGCTTGGTAACTCACTGCTGGCCACCTCCTTTCTTCTAAAATAGGAACTTGGCCTTGAGCAGATCCAACCTTTGCAAATAAGAACATCTTACCCAATACATAACAATATATTGTGCTGATATACAGTTCCATAACAATCTTTGAAGGTGGCGACGATGGCTTTGCAGAAGGCAGATGTATTATCAGTGTGGAAAGATGTAACTTAGTCATGTAGTAATAATAATAATCGCTTATTGTCACAAGTGGGTTTCAAAGAAGTTACTGTGAAAAGCCCCTAGTCGCGTTGCAGTTTGCCTGCTATAATGGCCGTTTTCAGCTGCACCTTGTAAATTAACGAGGGCTACCCGGTCTCTGATTATTCCCTACCATTAATTTAAACATTAGATTAATTTACCTGCTATCGCATTCCCAAATCGGTCATGGTTGTTTTCCTCTGGGCTTCTGGACACTTGCCATTCAACACCCAGCCCCTGCCCCTCCCACAATTCAATTAACTTCCTCTAACTTTCAGACCTTACACTGCTTGTCAACTTCTTTCCCAAAACACAGGCAAAAACAAAGGGGCCAGTGAATGCCAGCCGGGTCGGGCTGCGCTAAACATGCTCTCAAATATTTAATCAAAGATGAGCCCAAAACAGTATTCAGGCAATGAGAATACAAAACTGCACTGTTGGCCGCCTAACAAAGATGCCATTTAGTGGGGAGAAAACTGTGTTGTCCGTTTGACTCGAGCTTCGCAACTCTGATAGAACAGATTAAGCAAAATAACTAACAATGAAGAAAGGCTGCAGTATTTATTACTTAAATTGTTTGTGTGGCTTGAAAGATGGGAATATTTCCTTTGGCATCCCCACGCGGTTTTATTATTTCACACCAGTAGACGTTTTTTATTTGTGAATCAATCCAAGGACAGAAAATAATGAATATAATTTCTGAAAACTTTAACAAAACTATTCAAATACAGGTCCAAGTTCACTGTGCTATCTCCCACACTGATATATTGGAAAGAATCCAGGGAACAACCACTAACATGATTCTGGGAGGTGGTTCTCTTGGTTATAAAGAAGGGAACTGGCTTACAAAGAGGGACACAATCCAGTTGTGGTATTATAGGTATTACGGTACCTCATAGGCTAAAGCACCATTGGTGGAAACTGTATGCTTTCTATTGGTTAGAATGTATGATAGCTCCGCCCTGATAGGTGGGGTATAAGAGCCCGTGCCGCACCAGCAGCCCTCATTCTGTACCTGAGCTGCTGGGGGAAACATCTAGCTTATTAAAGCCTTCAGTTGGACTGCAACCTCGTTTTAGTGGTCATTGATCGTGCATCAATTTAATAAGCTAGATTTTAAGAAGAAAGGATGGAGCTCCGAATCAAGCCGGAGTATCTGCAACTTAGCCCCCACGTGGCGAACTCAGCGTCAATCTTTAAACACTGGCTGGCGTGCTTTAAAGGGTATCTCGAGACGGCGGAAAACGCACCCACGGGAGAGCAGAAACTGCACGTCCTGCACTCAAGGGTGAGCCCCGAGATTTACACCCTCATCGAGGAAGCGGAAGACTTCGATGCAGCAGTAGAGCTGCTAAAAGGACACTATATTCTCCCGGTAAACCAGGTCTACGCCCGGCACCTGCTTGCAACAAGGCGACAAACCCCTGGGGAATCATTGGAGGAATTCTACCATGCACTCCTGGTGTTGGGCAGAAGCTGCGGCTGCCCGCAAGTTTCGGCGAGCGAACACACGGAACACTTAGTCCAGGACGCTTTCGTGGCAGGTATGCTTTCGTCACAAATCCGCCAGCGCCTGTTAGAAAAGGGCACCCTCGGTCTCAGGGAGGCATGGGCCCTTGCAGGCTCCCTGGACGTGGCCTCCAGGAATTCCCACGCTTACGTTCCCGACAGCGCGGAAGCCCCCTGGGCAGCGTGGAACCCCGCCGCGGCCTACTCCGAGACTTCCCCTATTCCCCCACAGGCCTGCACTGCATGGCTGCCTGGCAGCCCTGAGGGGTCCCTCTGCTACTTTTGCGGGCAGGCCAAGCACCCCCGCCAGCGCTGCCCGGCCCGCGCATCCACCTGCAAGGGATGCGGCAAAAAGGGCCATTTCCTGGGGGTATGCCAGGCCCGGGTGGTTGCCGCGGTCTCCCGCGTCGAATGCGGACCGCAACAACAAATTTCTCCACGGGCCCTGTGCGGCCAGCGGTCGCCGACATCTTCATATTCCAGGGCCACGTGCGGACCCCGGGCGCGCCATCATGTTCCGCGGATGCCACGTTGGAGGGATGGGCCCCGCCATTTTGTGCACCCCCAGCCATGTGCGACCAATGGGAGATGCCATCTTGGATGAACCCCCAGGACCCCAGCTCGGCTGACCATGCACTGCCCGAACAGAACTCTCAAGTGCTGCGATTAGCCTCGGTGACTCTGGATCAGTCTCGGCCTCGAACACTCTCAACTGCTACGACGACTGTGTTCATCAATGGGCACGAGACGTCCTGCCTAATCGACTCTGGGAGCACGGAGAGCTTCATACACCTGACACGGTAAGGCGCTGTTCTCTCCTTATCCACCCCATTAATCAAAAAATCACCCTGTCTTCCGGTTCACACTCAGTGGAGATAAAGGGGTTTTGTGTAGCAAACCTCACAGTCCAGGGAAGGGAGTTCAAAAATTTCCGTCTCTACGTCCTTCCTGTCATAATATACACCAGTATATCATGGCGCAGACACACACTGATGGACACACAGTGGGACCAATCAACACACACAACACAGCAGCCAATCACCAGTGAGAGCACATGCACTATAAAGACAGAGGGCATCAGAGTTCCCGCTCATTCGAGTTGCAGATAGCTAGGAGGACAGAGCTCACAGCCTGCAACACAGACATTCACTATTAGCTGAGTGCATCGACTGGTTAGGACAAGGCAAAGGTCTTTAGTTAAAGCTAGTATCGTGTTAACCCACAGTCTGAGTTTGTTTAAACAGTTAATGATTCAATAAAATAGTGTTGCACTATTTCAAGTGTCGGTGACCTATATGTGATCCAGAACACCCAACACATCATATGATACCAGGAGTGGTGGGATATTAGCACTTCTTAGACTTACCTGCAAGTGATCTGCCTTCCGCCAGCATTCCGTCATCCTGCAACATGGACAACATCAGCCCACCGCCGCCGTTCCGCATCGCCGGCAACCTCGGGGCCAACTGGAAGATTTTCAAACAGCGCTTCCAGCTCTTCCTCGAAGCCACGGACAGGGAGGACGCCTCGGACACCAGAAAGATTGCTCTTCTCCTCTCCACAGCCGGGGACCATGCCATCCACATTTTCAACTCCCTCACCTTTGCAGATGATGAAGATAAGACGAAGTTCAAGACGGTCCTCCTCAAGTTTGACACTCACTGCAGCGTAGAGGTGAATGAAAGTTTTGAACGCTACGTGTACCAGCAGCGTTTGCAGGGTAAGGATGAACGTTTCCAATCCTTTCTCTCGCACCTCTGCATCCTTGCGCAATCCTGCAGCTACGGGCCCACCTCCGACTCCATGATACGCGACCAGACCGTTTTCGGTGTTCAGTCGGACCCCTTACGTCAGCAGCTCCTCAAAGTAAAGCAACTCACCCCAGTGACCGCCATCGAGACCTGTGGCTTACATGAAAACGCCACGAGTCGGTATTCCCATATACAAGCGGCTGAAAAGGCGCTGCAAGGTCCACACGAGGCAGAACAGGTCCAAGTGATTGAGCACCTCCAGGGCCTCAGCCTGGTTGAGGGCGGCCATTTTGCGTGCTTTTCACGGACTCCCACGCTTGTATGCACCAAATGAGGGGACGGCGACGTTGAGGAACGTAATGCGCAGGCGCGCACCACGCACGACCGCACCGTGCATGCACGGTGGCGCAGCGAACGTGCTGATGTCACGACATGCGGCTCCGCCCATTTAAAGCGGCAATGCCCCGCAAAATCTTGACAATGCCTACGATGTGGAAGACTTGGCCACCATGCTGCCTTCTGTCGAGCAGCTCAGCCTGCCAACTCGTATCGCTTCAGCCAGCCTCGCAGGAATGTTCGGGCAATTCAACCCACGGTCACCGAGTCCGATGCGGACCTCCCACACAGCAGTGACACCGAGGACCCGAAGGCGCCTTTTCGAGTCGGTGTCGTAACGAAAAACAGGCTGTCCCCGAAGCAAAGACACCAGCCGCTGTCGGTATACAGCATCGATCCAGACGATGAGTGGTGTGCCACCCTGACGGTCAACCGGTCCCAAATACGATTCCACCTGGACACTGGTGCCTCCGCCAATCTCATGGCGTGGTCTGCTTTCCAAAGTCTTCGTGTCAAACCAGCCATCCTTCCATCGGCCTGCCAGCTATTGGACTACAATGGCAACATCATCCCTGCTAGCGGCTCGTGCCAACTTGAAGTGACGCACAAGTCACGGAAAGCCATCCTTCCTTTCGAGATCGTGGGCTCCTCGAAGGACTTCCTGCTTGGTGCACAGGCGTGCAAGCTGTTGAACCTCGTTCAAAGAGTTCACTCTCTCTCTCCTGATGACACGTCTGCCTTCCAGGACGCTGACTTCAGGGCGCAACTCAACGCCATCATCGACCAGCACCGCGACATCTTCGAAGGCATGGGCACGCTCCCATATACTTACAAGATCCTACTCAAACAGAACGTCACGCCTGTGGTGCATGCACCTCGCAGAGTCCCAGCACCCCTCAAGGACCGCCTCAAGCAGCAGCTGCAGGACCTCCAAGACAAAGGAGTGATCTTCAGAGGTACGGAACCAACCGACTGGGTCAGTTCCATGGTATGTGTAAAAAAGCCTTCCGGCGAGCCGAAAATTTGCATTGATCCCAAGGATCTGAATCGCAATATCATGAGGGAGCATTATCCAATTCCCAAGTGCGAAGAGATCACATGCGAGATGGCTCGCACCAAGCTCTTCACCAAACTTGACGCCTCGAAAGGATTCTGGCAAATCCAGCTCGACAAATCCAGCAGTAAACTGTGTACCTTTAACACCCCCTTTGGCAGATATTGTTACAACAGGATGCCGTTTGGGATCATATCTGCTTCAGAAGTGTTCCACAGGATCAAGGAACAAATGATGGAAGGCATTGAAGGTGTTTGCGTCTATGTCGACGACATAATCATCTGGTCTACCACCCCGCAGGAGCATGTCAGTCGCCTCCAGCGCGTGTTCAAATGCATACGGGAGCAGGGCCTACGCCTCAACAGAGCCAAATGCTCCTGTGGTCAGACGGAACTCAAGTTCCTAGGGGACCACATCTCCCAGTTGGGTGTGCGGCCGGATGCGGACAAGGTAGCTGCTATCACTGTCATGAAAACGCCAGAGGACAAGAAGGCGGTCCTCCGATTTCTGGGCATGGAAAACTTCCTAGGGAAGTTCATCCCTCACCTCGCCTCTCATACCACGGCTCTCAGGAACATGGTCAGGAAGACGACAGACGTCCAATGGCTTCCTGCCCACGAGCGCAAATGGAGAGAACTCAAAACCAAACTCACCACGGCCCCGGTCTTAGCTTTCTTTGATCCAGCGAAAGAGACAAAAATTTCGACCGATGCCAGCCAATCTGGCATTGGGGCAGTGCTCCTGCAACGCGATGAGGTCTCATCATGGGCCCCCGTTGCATATGCATCATGCGTCATGACCCCCACGGAACAGCGCTACGCGCAGATAGAAAAGGAGTGCCTGGGCCTTTTGACCGGTGTGGTTAAGTTTCACGATTATGTGTACGGCCTTCCCCAATTCACCGTCGAGACCGACCATCGCCCGCTGGTCAATATAATACAAAAAGACTTGAACAACGTGACGCCTCGCCTCCAGCGCATTCTGCTCAAACTCCGGCGATACCATTTCCAGCTGGTATACACCCCGGGCAAAGACCTAATCATTGCCGACGCTCTCTCCAGGGCAGTCAACACTCCTTGTGACCCAGCGGGATTCATCTGCCAGGTTGACGCTCATGTGGCCTTCGTGGCCTCCAATCCACCGGCCACGGATGAACGCCTCATCCAAATTCGCCGCGAGACAGTGGCTGACCCTTTGCTACAGCGTGTCATGCGCCAATGCCCACAATTCTACAACATCAGAGACGATCTGGCGGTAGTCGATGGTGTTCTCCTGAAACTGGACCGCATTGTCATCCCGCACAGCATGCGCCAGCTCATCTTGGAACAGCTACACGAGGGCCATCTTGGCGTGGAACAGTGCCGCCGACGGGCCCGAGAGGCAGTGTACTGGCCCGGCATCAATGGCGACATCGCCAACACAGTGCTCAACTGCCCCACTTGTCAGCGCTTCCAGCCGACCCAACCACGTGAGACCCTACAGCCCCATGAGTTGGTCACGTCCCCTTGGTCCAAGGTCGGCTTCGACCAGTTCCACGCGCTGGGCAGGGACTATGTCCTGATTGTAGACTACTTTTCAAACTACCCGGAGGTGGTACGTTTACACAACATCACATCGTCTGCAGTCATCCGTGCCTGCCAGGACACCTTTGCTCGACACGGCATCCCACTCACTGTGATGTCGGACAATGGCCCTTGCTTCGCAAGCCAGGAATGGTCCAACTTTGCCAGGAGGAAAACTTTGTGCATGTGATATCCAGTCCCCTGTACCCCCAATCCAATGGCAAAGCGGAGAAGGGCGTCCACATAGTCAAACGGCTCCTCTGCAAGGCTGCTGATGCTGGGTCCGACTTCTACCTCGCCTTGCTGGCCTATCGCTCAGCCCCACTGTCCACTGGCCTGTCGCCAGCCCAGCTGCTCATAGGTCGTACCCTGAGGACGACGGTGCCGCCCATTCATGTCCCAGACCTCGAACTCGTTCCGGTCCTTCGACGGATGCAGCTGTCTCGTGCACAGCACAAGGCGGCTCATGACTTCCGTGCAGCTGATCTCCCTGCTCTGGCTCCAGATGACAACGTCTGCATCCATCTTCCGGATGGTGGCTGGTCTGCAACTGCTGTGGTTCTTCGGCAGGTGGCTCCCCGATCGTTCCTGGTTCGTCTACCGGATGCCTCCATTCTGCGCCGCAATCGACGTGCCCTTTGTCTCGTTCCGCGCTCGCTACTTGATCCTCCGCCAGTGCCACGCCATCCTGCTGTCCCTGACCTGGACTATGCAGAGATTCCGGTCACTGTGCATCCTCCTCACTCTGACGCAGTCCAGCCCGCTCCTCAGCTGGCGGCTCCCGAACCACCCTTGAGGCGATCAACCAGAATTCGTCGCCCACCTCAGAGACTTAATTTGTGACCTTTGTAGACTTATGGACTTTATGATCTGTTCTGTTCTTCCGTTTAATCGTTCAAGTGGTTTGTATATAGTGTTCATCTCGTTATTCTTGTGACACACTGTTTTTCTGAACCAGGCACCTTCCCATGCAAATAACTTAGTTCTCATGTACATAGTCCTGTAAATATTTTGCACACACGTAGTCAGGAACATTCACCAGACACTATTTATTTCCACGCAGTTACATTTTTTATAAAAGGGGGGATGTCATAATAAACACCAGTATATCATGGTGCAGACACACACTGATGGACACACAGTGGGACCAATCAACACACACAACACCACAGCCAATCACCAGTGAGAGCACACGCACTATAAAGACAGGGGGCATCAGAGTTCCCGCTCATTCGAGTTGCAGATAGCTAGGAGTACAGAGCTCACAGCCTGCAACACAGACATTCACCATGTGCTGAGTGCATCGACTGGTTAGGACAAGGTCTTTAGTTAAAGGTAGTATTGTGTTAACCCACAGTCTGAGTTTGTTTAAACAGTTAATGATTCAATAAAATAGTGTTGCACTATTTCAAGTGTTGGTGACCTGTATGTGATCCAGAACACCCAACACATCACTTCCCCACCTCTGCACGGCTACATTCCTGGGTTTAGACTTCCAGTGTAACCTTCAAAGTCTGACCCTATACCCCCCCTTACTATCTGCGGCCTCGCGACCCTTAAGGTCCACCCGCCTTCCCTGTTTATGAACCTCACCCCGGATTGCAAACCCGTCGCCACCAGGAGCAGACGCTACAGTGACCAGGACCAGATCTTTATTAGGTCAGAGGTCCAAAGGCTACTGAGGGAAGGGGTCATTGAAGCCAGTAACAGCCCCTGGAGAGCTCAGGTAGTGGTGGTAAAGACCGGGGAGAAGCATAGGATCGTCATCGACTACAGTCAGACCATCAACAGGTTTACGCAGCTGGACGCGTACCCTCTCCCCCGCATATCCGACCTGGTGAACCAGATTGCGCATTATAAGGTCTTCTCCATGGTGGATCTCAAGTCCGCCTACCACCAGCTCCTCATCTGCACTAGTGACCGCAAATACACTGCCTTCGAGGCAGATGGGCGGCTCTATCACTTCTTAAGGGTTTCCTTCGGTGTCACCAACGGGGTCTCGGTCTTCCAACGCGAGATGGACCAAATGGTTGACCAGTACGTTTACGGGCAACATTCCCGTATCTCGATAATGTCACCATCTGTGGCCATGACCAGCAGGACCATGACACCAACCTCCGAAAATTTCTCCAGACCGCTAAAATCCTTAACATTACATACAACAAGGATAAATGCGTGTTTAGCACCGACCGTCTAGCCATCCTCGGCTACATAGTGCGAAATGGAGTTAAAGGCCCCGACCCTGAACGCATGTGCCCCCTTATGGAGTTCCCCCTCCCTCACTGCTCCAAGGCCCTGAAACGTTGCCCATGGTTTTTTAGCTACTAAACCCAGTGGGTCCCCAACTATGCGGACAAGGTCCGTCCCCTCCAATCCACAGTTTTTCCCCTGTCGATAGAGGCCCGCCAGGCCTTCAGCCGCATCAAAGCAGACATTCCAAAGGACACGATGCATGCCATCGATGAGTCCCTCTCCTTCCAGGTCGAGAGCGATGCGTCCGACGTAGCTCTGGCGGCCACCCTCAACTATACGGCCTTCTTCTCCCGTACCCTCCATGCTTCCGAAATCCACCACCCCTCAGTCGAAAAGGCCATAGTAGAAGCTGTGCGACATTGGAGGCATTACCTGGCTGGCAGGAGATTCACTCTCCTCACTGACCAACGGTCGGTTGCTTTCATGTTTGATAATGGACAGCGGGGCAAGATAAAAAACGACAAGATCTTACGGTGGAGGATCGAACTCTCCACCTACAACTACGAGACCTTGTATCGTCCCGGGAAGCTAAACAAGCCTCCTGACGCCCTGTCCCACAGCACATGTGCCACCGCACAAGTGGACGGCCTCCAAGCCCTCCACGAGGACCTCTGCCACCCGGGGGTCACTCGCTTTTTCCATTTTGTCAAGACCCGCAACCTGCCATACTCCATCGAGGAAGTCAGGACAGCCACCAGGAACTGCGCGGAGTGCAAACCGCACTTCTACCGACCAGAGAAAGCGCACCTGATAAAGGCTTCCCGTCCCTTTGAATGCCTCAGCATGGACTTCAAAGGGCCCCTCCCCTCCACCGACCGCAACACGTACTTCCTGAACGTGATTGACGAGTCTTCCCGGTTCCCATTCGACATCCCCTGCCCCGACATGACCTCAACCACCGTCATCAAGGCCCTCCATAGCATCTTTGCACTGTTCGGGTTCCCCGCTTACATACATAGTGATAGGGGGTCCTCCTTTATTTTAAAAAAAAAATGTTTTTATTCTCCATTTTCACATTTTCCTTCAAAATTTAGACCCCACCCACAGACAGTAAACGGTAACAAATACAAAATCAAACCCCTTAACAATAACAACGATCCCATCCTCCCACCACCCCAAACAACGGCCCACCTGTCAATATATGCATCCAATAAAACAAACCCTCCCACAGTGGCAACAAAAAAA
Organism: Scyliorhinus torazame; assembly: GCF_047496885.1. Classification (NCBI taxonomy): domain Eukaryota; kingdom Metazoa; phylum Chordata; class Chondrichthyes; order Carcharhiniformes; family Scyliorhinidae; genus Scyliorhinus; species Scyliorhinus torazame. The sequence goes on from NC_092716.1 coordinate 242,675,467, forward strand.
CAAAGGAGAAAAAGAAAAAGGAGTCCGGGACCGCCCATGGTCACCATTGACCTATAGAGTCCACTCCCCCTCCACCCCCTCCACTCAACGCCCTCCAACCTCTGAAAGAGTACCGTACATGATACCCAAGAGTTGTCTTGGGTATCAAGTCTCCAACTCCTCCCGTCCACTGCCTCTTGTAAAACTCCCCCCAACCTCGGTTCCTTTCCACCCTGGCTAGACCACTCGGACCCTGTTCTGTCAGGCTCCGATGGCCGCAGCCCCTCCCCCCACCTCACTCCCGCTCACTGGCCGGCTTAAACCGGCCAGCGTGGAGGTCCCCGCCCGGGTCCCTTTCCCCCTTACCCGGCCCTAGGAAAGCCCAGAAATCCCCTTTTAGCACACAAACCCCGCATATCCACCTGCACCCCAAAGAGCCCTCATTTCGAGTGAAAGTCCCATCACTTCCCTTGTCCAAATATATACAACATTGGCTCCTTTCGCCCATACACCCGCACGCAGTGAAACAAAAAAGAAGAAAATACAGTCATGAGGTTACATCGGCACATGGCCATTTCTCAATTTCTCAGTTCTGCCACAGTCCTTCTGCCTTCGCAAACTCCTCCGTTGCTTCCGCCGTTCCAAAATAAATGTCCTTGAGCTTGTAAGTCACCCTTAGCTTCGCTGGATATACAATGCCGCATTGCACCTTGCTAATGAAGGACATACTGGCACTGGAGCGGGTCCAGCGAAGATTCACACGGATGATCCCAGGAATGGTAGGCCTAACATACGATGAACGTCTGAGGATCCTGGGATTATATTCATTGGAGTTTAGGAGGTTGAGGGGAGATCTAATAGAAACTTACAAGATAATGAATGGCTTAGATAGGGTGGATGTAGGGAGGTTGTTTCCATTAGCAGGGGAGACTAGGACCCGGGGGCACAGCCTTAGAATAAAAGGGAGTCACTTTAGAACAGAGATGAGGAGAAATTTCTTCAGCCAGAGAGTGGTGGGTCTGTGGAATTCATTGCGACAGAGGTCTGTGGAATTCATTGCCACAGAGGGCGGTGGAGGCCGGGACGTTGTGTGTCTTTAAGACAGAAGTTGATAAATTCTTGATTTCTCGAGGAATTAAGGGCTATGGAGAGAGAGCGGGTAAATGGAGTTGAAATCAGCCATGATTGAATGGCGGAGTGGACTCGATGGGCCAAATGGCCTTACTTCCGCTCCTATGTCTTATGGTCTTATGGTAATGTACAGTGCCCTCTTCTCCCGGTTGAAGGCAGCCCGCCTCCTTGCCAGCTCCACCGTAAAGTCCTGGTATACACGTATACCAGCTCCAGCCCACTGCACCACCCGCTTCTGCTTGGCCCAGCTCAGGATCTTCTCCTTTACACTGTACCTACGGAAGCACAGAGTCACTGCCCTTGGCGGCTCGCTCGCCATTAGTACAGGCCTCCATGACCGATGAGCCTGATCCAGTTCATATCGGGAGGGGTCCTCCCCCTCCCCCAATAGTTTCGCCAGCATCGCGGCAAAATACTCAGTCGGCCTCGGTCCTTCAACTCCTTCGGGCAGCCCCACAATCCTCAAATTCTGTCGCCTGGATCTGTTTTCCAGGTCTTCCATTTTTCCTCGCAGGTCCTTGTTAATGCCCATCACCTTCCGCATCTCCTTCCCCATCGAGGCAAGTTGATCACCGTGCTGCAATAACGTCTCCTCCACTTCCTTCAGCACCTCCCCTTGCTCTCACACCTCCGCCACTGCGCTCGCCACCTCCGTCCTCACCGGGGAAACCGCCTCCTCCACCAGCACACTCAAAACCTCCCTCATCTCCTTCCTCACCGTCTCCATGTATTCTGTAAACTGCCTTTCGAATTCCGCAGCCATCACCTTAGTTATTTCTTCAGCCGTAAGCAATGCGGCCTCCCCTGGTGCTCCAGCCTCCATTTTCCTTGGTGACCCCGCGGTGACCTTTCCACTCCCAGACAGACCTTCAGCTGTTTTACTTACGGACGTTCTTTTGTTCACCCTCGACATTTTTCTTCACTGTGCCTTCACTCTGCCCCCTCTGTGCCTTCTCCCTGCTTTTGCCGCCTCCGTGGACCCTGGGACCGGGCTTAAAGCCCCGAAAATGCCGTTCCCGAAAGGGAGCCCTCCATTGTGCGGCCGCCTCCTGCCCGCCGTCACCGGAAGTCCGGGAGTCCTCCTTTATGAGCGACGAACTGCGTCAATTCCTGTTCAGCAAGGGCATCGCCTCGAGCAGGATGACCAGTCACAACCCCTGGGGTAACGGAATGGTAGAGAGGGAGAACGGAACGGTCTGGAAGACCATCCTACTGGCCCTACGGTCCAGCAATCTCCCAGTCTCCCGCTGGCAAGAGGTCCTCCCGGATGCCCTCCACTCCATCCGGTCACTGCTTTGTACGACCACCAATCAGACACCTCACGAACGTCTCCTTGTCGTCCCCAGGAAGTCCTCCTCCGGGACCTTGCTCCCGACCTGGCTGGCAGCGCCCGGACCCATCCTGCTCCGAAAACATGTGCGGGCGCACAAGTCGGACCCGTTGGTCGAGAGGGTCCATCTGCTCCATGCTAACCCCCAGTACGCCTACGTGGTGTACCCCGACGGCCGATAAGATACGGTCTCCCTACGGCACCTGGCGCCCGCCGGAACCCCACGCACAGCCCAGCCACCAGTCCCACCCTCCCCTCCACCGCAGCACCTTAGAGGAGGATCTGTCCTTCCGCCGGCCCCGGCTAGGCCCCCCCACCCACCGATGCTCCCCGCAGGCGCTCCCCTCCCAGGTCAACCATTTTCCCCACCAGCGCCGTCTAGTGGTGCCAAAGCTGCCACGGAGACCGAAGCCACGCTCCCGGAGTCACAGATGCCCGAGCCTCCACTGGAGTCACCGCCGAAGCTCCGACGATCACAGAGGACAACAAGGGCCCCCAAGCGACTGATTGCTTCATTTTAACTGTAATCTGTAAATATAAACCATCAAATGTACATAGCTACCAGACTTGTAAATAGTTAATAAACACTGTACGGAGGTATTACGGTACCTCCTTAACTAATTATACCATGTTGCCATGTTTTGTAGTTTCAGGCCACCACCCCCGCCGGACTCTTTTTAACAGGGGGTGAATGTGGTATTATAGGTATTACGGTACCTCATAGGCTAAAGCACCATTGGTGGAAACTGTATGCTTTCTATTGGTTAGAATGTATGATAGCTCCGCCCTGATAGGCAGAGAATAAGAACCCGTGCCGCCCCAGCAGCCTTCATTCTGTACCGGAGCTGCTGGGGGAAACATCTAGCTTATTAAAACCTTCAGTTGGACTACAACCTGGCTTTAGTGGTCATTGATCGTGCATCACCAGTTTCTTTAAAGAGTGAGAGACATGAGGAATACAAGCACAACCGGGGTTTCACCTTGAGCTGTGTTTGCAGAAGTAAACACTGGATTGTGAAACTGAAAAGCCTCACCACACGAAACATACACAAAACGTTTGCGCTGCTACTAGTTACTGGCTATGTTGTGTGCACTCCAAGAAAAATTAGTTTATGCTATGCAATTGAGTCCTTTGAAGCAGAGTGGAAAAAATGAATGGGCTGTAAGAATGCATACGGCTGTAAGGACGCATACAAAATTCGCAGGTGTGCAATAAAACCATGGAGTACTGTGATGAGTTTTGGTCCCATTATCTAAGGAAAGATATACTGGCATTGGAGGCAGTCCAGGGAAGGTTCACTAGATTGATCCTGGGTATGTAGGGATTTTCTTATGAGGAGAGGTTGAGTAGGTCAGGCATGTGCTCATTGAGACATATAGGTCTCTCAGAGGGATTGACAGGGTAGATGTTACCTTGTGGGAGTGTTTAGGACCAGAAGGCATAATCGCAGACTAAGGGGTCACCCATTTAAGACAGAGATGAGGAGGAATTTATTTTGTCAGAGGGCAGTGTATCTGTGGAATTCTTTACCGGAGAGTGCTCGGACGCTGAGTATGTTCAAGGTTGAGATAATCAGTAAGGAACTCAAGAGTTATGGGGATAAGGTGGGAAAGTGGAGTGGAGGATTATGAAATCAGGTCAGACATTGAATGGCGGAGCAGACTCGATGGGCCAAATGGCCTAAGCCTGCTCCTACGTCTTATGGGTTAAAGGATGCTTGGGCAAACGGCATATCAGGCATGGCACAGTTGGCAGCGTTCTCATCTCTGCATCGCAAGGTTCCAAGTTGAAGGCCCACTCCAGGTTTTGAGCACCAAGGTTTATCCCACTTTGCGCAGTGCTGAGGGAGTGCCGTACTGCCGGAGGTGCTGTGCTTTGGACGCGGCGTTGAAGTTGAGGCCTCATCTGACCAACTGGGTGGATATAAAAGGTCTTTGATTTGCAGGTGAGCGGGGGAATTATCCGTGGCGTCCTGATCAATATTTATTCTTCAAGCAACATCCCCCCAAAAAGACGATTATCAGCCCATTAGCAAATTGCTGTTAGTGGGAGCTTGATGTAAACAAATTGGCTGCTGTATTCTCGACACTTCAAAAAGTACTTCATTTGCTGCAAAGAGCTTCGAGATGTCTGGTGGCTGTGGAAAAATCTACCAAAATACACATTTGTCCTTTATAATGATAGCAGACTAAAAGAACATTTTCTGCCCATCGACCTTTGTCACTAATCTGTGAGTAATTAGACAATGGCACTTTGTAGCAAAATGTTCTGTGCCTAGCATTGACAAACATAGAGATAATGGTTACAAAAATATAAGTGATTAACATTTTAAAAAAATATAAATTTAGAGTTCCCAATTCATTTTTTCCAATTGAGCATGGCCAATCCACCTACCCTGGGTTGTGGGGGCGAAAGCCACGCAAACACGGGGAGAATGTGCAAACTCCACACGGACAGTGACCCAGAGCCGGGATCGAACCTGGGACCTCGGCGCCGTGAGGCAGCAGGGCTAACCCACAGAGCCACCGTGCTGCCCCTATTAGTGATTAACATGGATAATCTGCCTCGGTGGCCATTTAGAAAATAAAAACCGAAAGCATGGCTTTTTGTGCCCCGGTCTGCCCAAAGCACTCCATGCATTATCTGTGAGGCAGTGATGGAGAAATTCTATCCATTATAATATTTTCTGTTCCAAATAATCTGGAAGGAGGCAGCAATAGCCGAATCACAGGGTCCAAAGCAGCTTAACTGAAAGGAGCTTTTATTAAACGTTGCCTCAGCGAAATAAATGGAGAAACAATAAAGTTCATTTGATAGAAGAATATGTAAAATAGGATATAGTATACAGGTCTTCATTATCGTTGTCTGTGGTTTTTTTTTCCAAATCCAAAAACTGAATCCTCACAAAAGGTTCATTGGGCGCTGTTATGCCTCAGCGAATACATCCCGGCTGGTGAAGCAGCACGTGATCTGTGGTGACAACAGCAGAGTGTTTGCGCAGGATTTCAGTTCTCCATCTTAGATTGTACGGGCAATACTCCTAAGTAAACCTCTCATCGTGTTTGTCAGACTGCAGAGTGTGGGCGCCTTCATATTTTTTTCTCTTTGCGGCAAATGCAGAGAGGTAACGCAATAGAAAACTGGCGCCGAGGATTGAGGCAAGGAAACAACTTGCTGAAAGAAGAAAATCATGGGCAGAACAGGGGAGGCGGCATCGAGGGCAGAGAATGATTCTCAGGACTGGACACTGTAGCCATCTGGGATGGCCACTTACAATAGGAAACATGGACGGTCGCAAAGCATAACGGGAAAAATGGACAATGTAAGGTTCAGGCAGGCTCAGAGCCTGAATGTATATTTGTGAGCGAAGAATCCAGACAGCATCGAAACCCCCAACCGATTAGTATTTTGATGGCCCATCTCCGTAAGACAAAAGACTGATACTTGAGTAACCGATATAATCCCAATTTTGGTGCCACTCCCTGTACTCAGGAAGCATCAGCAACAGGGTCAATGACCACTTAGGACACGCCCGGCCATCAAGGCACCCGCCCCTTTATTGGCTCAAATCAAATACAGTGATCAGAACTGCCCAATTAATGGGGTCCAAACCGAAGGACCGCCCAAAAGAGCGCGAAACTCCCCAAGGATAAAGAGAGAGATCGGCATGCGCTTGATCTCTTTTGGACCTGGTGCTCCGGCAACGTCCACCTCCAATTTCAGCTCCACCAGAAGCAAGTTCAAGTTCAACGCCCGCTACCAGACGGATGAGCCCAGCTGAGCAGCAGTTACTTCTCCAGACCCGATAGATCCAGATTCAAACAAAGCCCACTGTTCCTCTGACCTAAGCCGGGTGCCTGAAGTTAAGTACAGGTTGTCATAGTTGATAGGTGTAGTTTAACTAGTAGTGTCTATGTTGCATGATAATTGTGTGTGTAAATAAAGTACCCTTGATCTTGAACTAACTAACTGGTGTTTGGCTCTTTGATCGATATCCGGTTGAACCTTGTGGTGGTATCATTCGATACCTGGTGACTCTGAGCAATATAATATTGATATCTAAAGAAAGAAGGGCAACCTTATTGATTGCCATATTTATAGCAGGTAAAAAAAGGCAACAACGCACACACACACATCGGGCGAAGTGAGCAGCCGATGCTGAAGGTTTCAACAAAATAACGGAACACAACCACGAGTAAGAAGAAATGCAGTTCGAAAATGTGCTTGCCATTGAAGTGGGTAGAGCCTGGTCTATAGGGCTGGTGCGCTTGGCGAAGCTGAATGGGCTGTGGGGGAACGGGGATTTAGAAGTCTTCTGACTCTATACAGGCCACTACTCAGGGAAAAAGTTAAACCATAGTCAGGCAAAAAAGAAAAAAAATTCCAAGTTGCATTTTTGATGAGGGAATTGCTTGTGTCATATGTCCAAAAGAATCAGAATGGAGGAAGTTGTTTGAAGTACAGACTCTACGAGCCAAGATCTGGAAGAGCGGGAAAAACATGCGCCATGGATGCATTTGATGAAGAGTGAGACTTGGAACTTATATGAGGAACGGTGGCAATTATGTCTCATAGTGAATCAAACACCGGAGGACCTAAAGGTCGCAACATTTCTCAGTTTGGTACGTCATAAAACTTCTATGATGTGCCAAAATTTAGTACACCCAGCAAAATTGGGAGATAAGCCCTACAGCGAACTTATTAAAATTTTAGAAGGGCATTTCTCACCCAGACCGTTGTTTCAGTTTCACCGCCACAGTAAGGAAGAAGGTGAAAGCATTTACAATGAAAATATTGCACGGTTTGGTTGCCACACTTGACGACACTGTTCATGAAAGGCTGGTTTGTGGGCTCTGCAGTGACGCTGTTGAGAAGAAGCTGTTTACTGTAAGTGATTTAACTCTTAAAGCTGCTGCGGAATTTGCCCCGTCTATGCAGCTTTATACGAGAGAAGATGCACAAATAGGGGCAAGAGCAAATATCCACAAAATGGATACCATAAGGAACAAGGCTGCAATGGGATGACCATGTCACCGATGACCATACCAAGGCTGCAATGGGATGACCATGTCACCGATGTACACAGTTTGGACATTCAGAGGGGAATGCTGGAGTAGGGAAAATAAATGCAAGAGCTGTGGCAAAAAGGGCAATATTGCCAAAGCATGTTGGGTTCAGAAAACCTCTCGAACACCAAGGATGTGCAAGAATAAAAAGACATCAAAGCAGACGCGCCATGTCAAAAATGAGTCACTTAAATTCGACATCATTCAGAAGATGACATTCCCGGTCTTGTTGGTGCGGGGCGATGTACAATGTTTTCGGGCATTTCTAAATCTCGAGGATCACAAAATCAAAATGGGCTGTTTAGCACAGGGCTAAATCGCTGGCTTTGAAAGCAGACCAAGGCAGGCCAGCAGCACGGTTCAATTCCCGTACCAGCCTCCCCGAACAGGCGCCGGAATGCGGCGACTAGGGGCTTTTCACAGTAACTTCATTTGAAGCCTACTTGTGACAATAAGCGATTTTCATTTCATTTTCATTTTTTTCATCTAGGCGCAAATGTATTGTTAATACCTGAGACAATTTCTGATCAAAAGTTGAAGCATCTGCCTTTCAAATTGTCAAATGCGACCCTCAGGATATACACAGAGGAGACTGTGCCATTAAAAGGGTGCATTACGGTGAAAATAGAAGCAAACGGAAAGATGGCAGAGTTGCTACTTCATGTTGTCCATGGAAATGTTCCTGCTTTACTTGGTAGAGAATGGTTGGCCAAGATGAAACCCGATTGGGGAGCAGTAAATCAACTTGTGAATTCAAAGAGAAATCTACAACAAATTCTAGAGAAGCGTAGAAGGTGTTCAAAGATTCACTCGGCTCAATGACTCCAAACAATGCACCAAAATCTCTCAAAGATAGAATCAGTCCCATCCCCCCAACCTATCCCCAAAGCCCTTTTAGGTTATTTTGCTCAAGTGCCTGTTTAGTTTCCTTTCGAAATCATTCATTGTCTCCATTAATCCACCATTCTTCTGGGTAGTGAGTTCCAGGCCACTGTGTAAAAACATTTTCCTCAGGTGTGGAAATCTTAGCTATAGTTCCTGACCGCAGTTAGGTTGCCAACCCTCCTGGACTGGCCTGGAGTCTCCAAGAATTGTCGTTCAACCTCCAGGACAGTGCTGTGTGCAAACCTGGAGAAAGATCAAGAGGACATTAACAAAGATTGATTTTGCTTAATTTTCTTTGAACATTTCTCATTACTAGATGTAAAACAAATTGAAAATGGGAAAGAAAAGGCTTTTTGGCTGACATCGAAGCATCATAATGACTCTGTTTGCCTTATGATTGGTGTAGAGAGGCAGTACATCACCAGAATGAATGTGCTGGCTGACTAGTGGCTGGAACTTGGGGGGTGGGGGAGGGGGAGGCGGCAAGCCATGTGATAAAACCTGTACTTAAAGCACAGTTGGCAACCCTGGACTACAAGCCATTGGTGTCAGATGGAAGAGTGCACAGGTCGGCATCAGTCAGGGCCAGGGTGAAATGTTGTGATCCCTCAGAGTCATTGCCTAAATACGTACAGAAAGAAGAGTCCTTTGGGTGCGGTACCACAAAGCAACAGATTCCCAGGAAGTCATGTTTTAGCATGGATCACTGTTTTCAACACAGAGATAAAAATCAAAGGAAAATTGAAGGGGAGGAAAACTGTGTCTAGCAATTTTCCAGGTTGGGCATGATTAGAGACTTTATTGCTTGTGTACTATTGTGATTGCAAAAATTCCAAAACAATAAACGTCACGGCATTTTATACCGTTAATAATATATAACTTTATCTCGTGCAACTGCTGCTTTAAAGATGTGGAGAGATTAAAAAGAGACAGCTTCAGAATCAGTATTTCCAAAGTTGACTTTTCAGTTTATGGAGAGATTTACATGCTGAAAGTTGTCAACCTCGCCTCACACCTTACCTTTTATGTCCCTTGTTGCTTCATGTCACAGAGCATGGGTTTCTTAATGCAAAATGTGAACCGGTGGGTGGTTTAGAAACGTTGGCTTGAGTAGTGAGAAGGATAATGAGAACATTTAATCATGAAATCAAGCCTGCACTCTGCAAGGTACATATTTCTCAAAATGGGAAAATATTGGCCCTATCAGTATCGGCTGGCTATGTTTTCTTGTGTGCGGACTTATGATTTAATATTCTCCCCATGCTTTTTGACCAGTAAGGTAATTGTTTCAGAACATTCCATTGAGTACTCCGGATTATCTGTCGGACTCATGCTTACGTTTTCTCCTGGTTTGGATCAAGTCCTATTTATTGGAGGTATATAAACATTGCACTGATTGTTTGAAATGGAAAAGAGAACATTTCCTAAACTGGTGATTTTGGGAAATTAATTCCAATCAGTTTGAATGATGTGCACAAATTTGTTTAATTTATTCTAATAGCTCTGATGCTCGTTGTCATCGTGAATAATCATTCTGTTAAACTATTCCTTCAGAAGATCCTTTCGATCCCAGGAAAGTTACCCCGATAAAGTGCTTAAAAACTATCGTTGTTAGGGCAGGACGGTGGCGCAGTGGTTAGCACTGCTACCTCGCGGCACAGAGGACCCGGGTTCAATCCTGGCCCTGGGTCACTGTCCGTGTGGAATTTGCACATTCTCCCCAGATCTGCGTGGGTCTCACCCCCACAACCCAAAGATGTGTAGGCTAGGCAGATTGGCCACGCTGGATTGCCCCTGAATTGAAAAAAAAAATGGAGTACTCAAAATTTTTTTAAATAAAAAAAAACTATTGTTGGAAGAAAATGAAAAAATATTACAGCAACAGAAAGTAAAGGATGGATAACTCCTGTCGTTAACCTCCCATGATAAGCTTGATAAGGCTCTCGCTTTTCAGATAGCTCCTATTTCAAGTGGAATCTTTCGCTATCTCTGGCATAACGTTCGATAATATAATTACCTTTTGATCAGATACTGCCGTTGAAAGTGCTGATTCGAAGCTGTTCATCTTTGATTGCATTATCTTTCAAACTTCACATAGTGCGAGTATAAAACACTGAGTTAATGGCCTGTTCAACATCTGCTTTGAACTGTTTACATTGGGAGATTATGACTGACGCAATTGTGATGAAGATTGTGGGTCAGTCCCACTAGACTTGTTATTATTGGCAGAAGCTGTTTATGGGAAATGACTGTCAGGCAGTTTTCTCTCAGTCTCTCCTGACCAAGCATGCAGTTCTGAGCAGCGTTCCTGGATTATTGTCCAAGTTGTTGTGCAGCTTGATTGTCATTCAAAAGGTCAACTCAGGGAAGAAAATGACCTTTTTCACCATGCTGACTATTTGGAAAATGGAAATCCCCCAGGATTCAGTTACTCCATCTTTTTTTTCCAAGTACCCCTTTGAGAATTGAATGTCTTTCCCAACCTTAAAGGTGATACAGGCATTTGGCTGGGCGGAGGGCAAGGAGGGCTTCTAATGTTATTCTAGATCAAGCCAACGAAGGTTGAGTCATCAGAGCATTAAGATTGTGACACTGTTAATAATAAGCTCCAGGACGTTTGGTGCACTGTAATGTACATTTACGAGAGCTTTTTGTTATTGGAACTAGAGAGTTCCCTTCTCTTTATTTCTTCATTCACAGGATGTGGGCGTTGCCAGCTGGGTCAGCATTTATTGTCCATCCCTGAGGGCACTTAAGGGTTAACCACATTGCTGTGGGTCTGGAGTCACATGTAGGCCAGATTTGACAGATTTCCTCCCCTAAAGGGCATTAGTGAACCAGATGGGTTTTTACAACAATCGACAATGGTTTCATGGTCGTCATTAGACTTCTAATTCCAGATAATTAGCATTGTGGATAGCACAATTGCTTCACAGCTCCAGGGTCCCAGGTTCGATTCCGGCTTGGGTCACTGTCTGTGCGGAGTCTGCGCATCCTCCCCGTGGTGCTCCGGTTTCCTCCCACAGTCCAAGGATGTGCAGGTTAGGTGGATTGGCAATGATAAATTGCCTTTAGTGTCTGTAGCGCACAAAGACTCCCGAGAGACGAATAGAGGTGAAGTCGATGAGGCTTTATTAAGCGTGACTCGTTCCCCGCAGTTCAGCAACAGACTGGAGCTGCGGGGAGAATTCCTGGTTCTTATACTCCGCCTTCAGGGCGGAGCTAGAGATCAACAGCCAACCAGGACCCGGGATCTGTCAGCCAATGACATCACGGCTTCACAGTCCCACATGACCCCTGATGACTACCACATTCACCCCTTGTTAAAAATGAACCCGGCGGGGTGGTGCTTCGCATGGTGGTAGGGGTTTACAAGGCTGGTCCTGGGAGGAAAAACACTTTTGCATGTCATTACAGTGCCCTACACTGGGCTATGTACAGGGTTTTTTGATTTGAACTATTTACAGTATTCGTAAGAGGGAAAAGGAAAAAAAAAACATTCTCGTTAAAGTCCACAACATTCTAGTGTTACACCGATGCCACGAGTCGGGCGGGCGGTCTGGTCGTCCTTGTCGATCGCCTCAGCCCCGGTGGTGGTGGTGCTTGTTCCAGTGTTGTCGCCTCCGGGAGCTTTACGGTTTCTGCTTCAGCTTCACTTCTGGTCGGACCTGGGAGGAGGACCGATCCTCCCGGGAAGGGGGCTGTCGCGGGGTGCGCCGGTGGCAGGGAGGGGGTGATTGGTGTCGAGGGGGTGTGTGTGTTGCCGGCGGGCGCCAGATCTCGCAGGGAGACCGTGTCCTGTCGGCCGTCGGGGTACTCCACGTAGGCGTACTGCGGGTTCGCGTGGAGGAGGTGAACCGTCTCGACCAACGGGTCCGACTTGTGCGCCCGCACATGTTTCCGGAGCAAGATGGGTCCTGGGGCTGCCAGCCAGGTCGGCAGCGACGTTCCAGAGGAGGTCTTCCTGGGGAAGACAAGGAGGCGCTCATGAGGCGTTTGGTTAGTGGTGGTACACAGTAGCGACCGGATGGAGTGGAGGGCGTCCGGGAGGACCTCCTGCCACCGTGAAACTGGGAGATCCCTGGACCGTAGTGCCAGTAGGACGGTCTTCCAGGCCGTGCCGTTCTCCCTCTCTACTTGCCCGTTCCCCTGGGGGTTGTAGCTGGTCGTCCTGCTCGAGGCTATACCCTTGCTGAGCAGGAACTGGCGCAGCTCGTCACTCATGAAGGAGGACCCCCTGTCGCTATGGACGTATGCGGGGCAACCGAACAGTGTGAATATGGTGCTAAGGGCTTTAATGACTGTGGCCGCTGTCATGTCAGGGCAGGGGATGGCGAAGGGGAAACGGGAGTACTCGTCCACCACGTTCAGGAAGTATGTGTTGCGGTCGGTGGAGGGGAGGGGCCCTTTGAAATCCAGACTGAGGCGTTCAAAGGGACGGGAAGCCTTGATCAGGTGCGCACTATCCGGCCTGAAAAATTGCGGTTTGCACTCTGCGATGATGTGGCAGTTCCTTGTGACTGTACGGACCTCCTCCACGGAGTAGGGGAGGTTGCGGGACTTGATAAAATGGTAGAACCGAGTGACCCCCGGGTGGCAGAGGTCCTCGTGGAGGGTTTGGAGACGGTTAATTTGTGCGTTGGCACATGTGCCGCGGGATAGGGCATCGGACGGCTCGTTCAGCTTTCCGGGACGGTACAAGATCTCATAGTTGAAGGTGGAGAGCTCGATCCTCCACCTTAAGATCTTGTCATTTTTAATTTTGCCCCGCTGTGCATTATCGAACATGAAAGCTACCGACCGTTGGTCAGTGAGGAGAGTGAATCTCCTGCCGGCCAGGTAATGCCTCCAATGTCGCACAGCTTCCACTATGGCTTGGGCTTCCTTTTCCACTGAGGAGTGGCGGATTTATGAGGCGTGGAGGGTTCGGGAGAAAAAGGCCACGGGTCTGCCCGCTTGGTTAAGGGTGGCCGCTAGAGCTACATCGGAGGCGTCGCTCTCGACCTGGAAGGGGAGGGACTCGTGGATGGCGCGCATCGTGGCCTTTGCGATATCCGCTTTGATGCGGCTGAAGGCCTGGCAAGCCTCTGTCGACAGAGGGAAGGTCGTGGTCTGTATTAGGGGGCGGGCCTTGTCTGCGTACTGGGGGACCCACTGGGCTTAATATGAAAAGAACCCCAGGCAGCGTTTTAGGGCTTTTGAGCAGTGAGGGAGGGGAAATTCCATGAGGGGGCGCATACGTTCGGGGTCGGGGCCTATTATCCCATTGCGCACTACATATCCCAAGATGGCTAGCCGGTTTGTGCTAAAAACACACTTGGCCTCGTTGTATGTGAGGTTCAAGGCTTTAGCGGTCTGGAGGAATTTTTGGAGATTGGCGTAGTGGTCCTGCTGATCGTGGCCGCAGATGGTTACGTTGTCGAGATACGGGAACATGGCCTGCAACCCGTGTTGATCAACCATTCGGTCCATCTCCCGTTGGAAGACCGAGACCCCGTTTGTGACGCCAAATGGGACCCTTAGGAAGTGGTATAATCGCCCGTCTGCCTCGAAGGCTGTGTACTTGCGGTCACTTGGGCGGATGGGGAGCTGATGGTAGGCGGACTTGAGGTCCACGGTGGAGAAGACCTTATATTGGGCAATCCGATTGACCATGTCGGATATGCGGGGGAGAGGGTACGCATCTAGCTGTGTGTACCTGTTGATGGTCTGGCTATAGTCTATGACCATCCTTTGCTTCTCCCCTGTCTTTACTACTACCACCTGTGCTCTCCAGGGACTATTGCTGGCCTGGATTATGCCTTCCTTCAGTAGCCACTGGACTTCGAACCGAATAAATGTCCGGTCCTGGGCGCTGTACCGTCTGCTCCTAGTGGCGACGGGTTTGCAATCCGGGGTGAGGTTTGCAAACAAGGATGGGGGCTCAACCTTGAGGGTTGCGAGGCCGCAGATAGTGAGTGGGGGTATTGGGCCGCCGAATTGGAAAGTTAGGCTCTGCAGATTGCACTGGAAGTCTAATCCCAGTAATGTGGGCGCGCAGAGTTGGGGAAGGACGTAGAGCCTGTAGTTTTTAAACTCCCTCCCTTGCACCGTTAGGGTCACTATGCAGAAGCCTTTGATCTGTACGGAGTGGGATCCTGCAGCTAGGGAAATCTTTTGCGCACTGGGACGGATGGTCAAAAAACAGCGCCTTACCGTGTCGGGGTGGATGAAGCTTTCTGTGCTCCCGGAGTCGACCAGGCATGGTGTCTTGTGTCCGTTGATCAGCACCGTTGTTGTCGTCGTCTGGAGCGTCCGGGGCCGTGCTTGGACCAGCGTCATTGAGGCCAGATGTGGTCGTAGTGCTTCAGCGTCTTCCTCGAACCCCGTGGAGCCGTCGATGCTGGGGTCCATTGTTGCCGTCCAAGATGGCGGCGGGGGTGGACAAAATGGCCACCCCCATGCGTCGCGCAGGGCTGGGGGGTCCCAAGATGGCGGCGCCCCTCCTCCCCTCGTGGTGGCCGGGACCCAAAATGGCGGCACCTGCGGGTCGCACATGGGGCGCTGGGGGGGGTTGGGGAGCGTTTGGAACGCGCAGGACTCCTTCTTCTCCCGGGACAGCGGCGACCCCCCGGGACCGGCACACAGCCGCGAAATGGCCCTTTTTCCCGCAGCTCTTGCAAATCGCTGCGCGGGCCGGGCAGCGCTGCCGGGGGTGTTTCGCCTGGCCGCAGAAATAGCAGTGGGCTCCCCCGGGATGATTTGGCGTCTGAACCGCGCAAGCCTGTGGGGGGGGGGGGGGGGTTTGTCGCGACGGGGGTCCACGGAGCCCAAGGGGCTGCCGCGCGGTCGGGGCCGTAGGCGCGGGCGTTTCGCGCGGCCACATCTAGTGAGGCTGCAAGGGCCCGTGCCTCTGAGAGTCCTAGCGACTCTTTTTCTAAAAGTCTTTGGCGGATTTGGGGAGAGTTCATACCAGCCACAAACGCATCGCGAATTAACATGTCCGTGTGTTCAATCGCGTTTACCGGCAGGCAGCTGCAGGCCCGTCCCAAAATTAGCAGCACGGCGTAGATTTCGTCTTGCGATTCTCCGGGACTTTGCCGTCTCGTTGCGAGTTGGTAGCGTGCGTAGATCTGGTTCACTGGGCGAACATAGATGCTCTTTAGTGCTGCGAACGCCGTCTGGAAATCCTCTGTGTCTTCTATGAGAGGGTAAATTTCCGGGCTTACCCTCGAGTGCAGGACCTGTAGTTTCTGGTCTTCTGTGACCCGGCCGGGGGCCGTTCTGAGGTAGGCCTCGAAACAAGTCTGCCAGTGTTTAAAAACTGCTGCTGAGTTCACTGCGTGGGGCTGATCCTCAGGCATTCAGGGACGATCCTGAGCTCCATAGTCCTTTAAGCATGCTTAATAAATTGTAGCGCACAAAGACTCCCGAGAGACGAATAGAGGTGAGGCTTTATTAAGCGTGACTCGTTCCCCGCAGTTCAGCAACAGACTGGAGCTGCGGGCAGAATTCCTGGTTCTTATACTCCACCTTCAGGGCGGAGCTAGAGATCAACAGCCAACCAGGACCCGGGATCTGTCAGCCAATGACATCACGGCTTCACAGTCCCACATGACCCCTAATGCATACTACCACAGTGTCCAAAATTGCCCTTAGTGTTGGGTGGGGTTACTGTGTTATGGGGACAGGGTGGAGGTGTGGACCTTGGGTAGGGTGCTCTTTCCAGGAGCCAGTGCAGACTCGATGGGCTGAATGGCCTCCTTCTGCACTGTAAATTCTATGATAATCTATGATAATCATTGAATTCAAATTCCATCATCTGCCGTGGTGGGATTCGAACCCCAGGTCCCCAGAGCATTACTCTGGGCCTCTGGATTACTAGTCCTGTGACAATGCCACTGTGCCACTGTCCCCCCCTAAATGTTGGAGATTCTATGAAGATACAAGGGAAGTCCCACTGAGCTGGGTAATGGAGGTGAGGTGTTAGAAAGAGGATGATTTCAAAAGCTGTAGTAAGGTCCAAGGGATACAATGCGCCTCTCTTCTGATGTCCAGTTGAGTGGCATTGACTTTGCTTGTTTGACTGTTACCGTAGCCACAGCATCTTCAGGAATGACCATCCTATACCACAAAGGTTGCTACACTTCAAAAGTATTTCATTGGTTGTGAAGCGTTTGGGCCTGTCCTGAAGTTGTGAAAGGTGCCGTGCAAATGGAAACTCTTTCGTCCTTAATAGAAAGCATTCCTTTTGGGTTTCTATCTTTTAGCTCTTATTTCTGAAAGTTGACACTGGCCTGGGCTCTGTTCTGCTGTCACTACAGAACAAGTTGGAATGAAAATGGTCACGTTATCACAAATATGTGCCCCTCTTCCCCTCGTGTTAATTATCTTCCTGTCAGAAGACTGTGGTGCAAGGGGCTGGCAATATGATGGTAGAGGTTGTGAGGATGGGAGCCCGGCATTTTTGCATCAGCACATTACCAGCAGTGGGAGCCTCGGATGTTGGGCACTGGTACCCAATTATAACCGTCAAGTGCCCAATTAAGGGCCACCTCCCACTCCCAATCCCCTCCACCTGGCATTTTACTGGAGTCAGGAACGGCCTTCACCATGAGGGCAACTACCAGGTAAAACCTACTTTGTGGCTGCTTCATTACCCACCGAGGTACACCCCGTCAACAGTGGCTGCCTCTGTGGTTATGGTCCTGCGGACAGATGGTTCCCACTCCTGATCACCGGGGCTACCTGCATGCTTAAAATCAAATCTCTTGACTTCGAGGGCACCTTCCTACAGCCCAAGCAGTAGTCACGTCTAGCAGTGGCGCTGCTGAGGTGCCGTCTCTCAGATTGGACTGGCAGCTCTGACAGGTGAGCCGTTAGATAATGGTCCAAGTGGCAGCCTCGAGTGAAGTGCTGCCACTGGGTCCCACCGGCACAGGACCAAGTTCCACTCTTAGAGCCAGCCTTCCCTCCTCGCAAAATTCAGTCCCAATTTGTCAGTGCATCACAAGATGATGTTCTTTCGGGTTTTTTTCCCCACATAAAATGTCACAACCAAGTGCAAAAGTGATCTCCAATTCGTTGCTAACCAGTGAGGAGAGGTGGAAATAAATTTGCTGTGAACGTCTTGCCGATAAATCTCCTCGCGTGTGGTATTCCCGGCTGGCTGCCGATTGTTCTCACGTTAGGCCCCGTGCTGGATCCCATTATCTGGCTGGGACCAGAGGTCGAGTACCCACGACAGGGCGGTGGCTTGGCAGAATCAGACCATCGGGCACCCTTGAGAAGCTTCTGGTTTGCAATAAAATAAGGAGGGAGTAAGCTCACAATATCTGGATGGGATTGGAAGAGGGGGAAAGCATGTCCAGGTTGGCTTAATGAAGCTTGTGGGAGATTTTCTGTTTATCCTTGCCCAGAAAATAGAACGTTCAATTTGCCTTTTGCCTCCTCTTCGGCCCAGCCATCTTTTTTTTTTAAATTCTCCTCCATTTTCACATCTTCTCCCACATTTACATCCATCAAGAATAAACAATAATCAGCAAGATATGTCAGTCCCCATAATAACAACAACGATCCCATCTACCCACCAACCCCCAAACCTCAACCCGCATGTTTACATAAACAAATGACAAAAATAAATCAGGGATTACCCGTAGTCACCCTTAATCTTACACAGCTCCCACCCCCCCCCCACCCCCCCACCCCCCACCCCCCCACCCCCCCCCCACCCCAGGTCTCCAGCTCCTCCCGTCCACTGCCTCTTGTAAAACTCCTCCCCCTACCCTCGGTTCCTTCCCCCCCAACTTTCCACCCCGGCTAGACCACTCGGACCCTGTTCTGTCAGGCTCCGATGGCCGCAGCCCCTCCCCCCACCTCACTCCCGTTCACTGGCCGGCACACACCGGCCAGCGTGGAGGCCCCCGCCCGGGTCCCTTTCCCACTTGCCCGGCCCCAGGAAAGCCCAAAGATCCCCTTTTAGCACACAAACCCCGCCTATCCACCTACACCCCAAAGAACTCTCATTTCGAGTGAAAGTCCCGTCCCTTCCCTTGTCCAAATATATACCACATTGGCTCCTTTAGTCTCTACACCCGCGTGCAGTGATACAAAAAAGAAGAAAATACAGTCATGAGGTTACATCGGCACATGGCCATTCCTCAATTTGTCAGTTCTGCCACAGCCCTTCTGCTTTCGCAAACTCCTCCGTTGCTTCCGCCGTTCCAAAATAAAAGTCCCTGAGTTTGTAAGTCACCCTCAGCTTCGCTGGATACACAATGCCGCACCGCACCTTGCTAATGTACAGTGCCCTCTTCACCCGGTTGAAGGCAGCCCGCCTCCTTGCCAGCTCCACCGTAAAGTCCTGGTATACACGTATACCAGCTCCAGCCCACTGCACCACCCGCTTCTGCTTGGCCCAGCTCAGGACCTTCTCCTTCACACTGTACCTACAGAAGCACAGAGTCACTGCCCTTGGCGGCTCACTCGCCTTTGGTACAGGCCTCCACGACCGATGAGCACGATCCAGTTCATATCGGGAGGGGTCCTCCCCCTCCCCCCGTAGTTTTGCCAGCATCGTGGCAAAATACTCAATCGGCTTCGGTCCTTCAACTCCTTCGGGCAGCCCCACAATCCTCAAATTCTGTCGCCTGGATCTGTTTTCCAGGTCTTCCATTTTTCCTCGCAGATTCTTGTTCGTGTCCATCACCTTCCGCATCTCTTTCCCCACCGAGGCAAGTTGATCACCGTGCTGCAATAACCGTCTCCTCCACTTCCTTCAGCGCCTCCCCTTGCTCTCGCACCTCCGCCACTGCGCTCGCCTCCTCCGTCCTCGCCGGGGAAACCGCCTCCTCCACCAGCACACTCAAAGCCTCCCTCATCTCCTTCCTCACCGTCTCCATGCATTTCGCAATCTGCGCCGACTCCTTTTCAAATTCCGCAGCCATCGCCTTGGTTATTTCTTCAGCCGTAAGCAGTGCAGCCTTCCCTGGTGCTCCAGCCTCCATTTTTCCTGGTGACCCCGTGGTGACCTTTCCACTCCCCGACGGACCTCCAGCTGGGTTTTTTTCGGCCGTTTTTCTGCTCACCCTCGACATTTTTCTTTGTTCTTTTTTTTCCTCCTCCTGGTGTCTTCTCAGTGCCTCCTCCGTGCCTTCTCCCTTCTGCCGCCTCCGCGGACCCTGGGACCGGGCTTAAAGCCCCGAGATTGCCGTTCCCGAGCGGGGGCTCTCCATTGTGCGGCCGCCTCCCGCCCGCCGTCACCGGAAGTCGGCCCAGCCATCTTGATACTAACTCAAGCATGCTCCGCCGAATGTCATTGGAAACTAACGTGCCATTGCTATTTTAGTCAGCTGGTAATTGTAAAACCAAAGAGAAAATGCTGGAAAATCTCAGCAGGTCGGGCAGCATCTGTAGGGAGAGAAAAGAGCGAACGTTTCGAGTCCAGATGACCCTTTGTCAAAGCTTAGAGACTTTCCAGCATTTTCGTTTTGGTTTCAGATTCCAGCATCCGCAGTAATTTGCTTTTATCGAGTGCTATTGGCAGTCCTCAGAGAGAACAAAAGTTGTGAAAGGCCAAACAGCAGCGAAACTAACATCAGGGAATTCTAACTTCTTCATCAAATAATACAGTCTAACTGCCATAATGTACGAGAGGGTAAATCCCCTGTGTCAGCCGTATGATGATATATGCTGTAATTAAAGGTAAAGTCGCCATAGGCCCAGATACCACAGGCTGCTTTCCCCTTTGAGGGGGGAGAGCTGACCGGTGGTGATTTAACCTGAGGATCACCACACCTCAGGTGGGGGGGGGGGGCAAGGCTGAGAAGGCGGGGCCTTCATGAATAACCTGTACAGGAATTGAACCCTCGCTGCTGGCCTCGCTCTGCATCACGAACCATCTGTCTAGCCAACTGAGCTAAACCTGGAATGTCCCGTACGGGATCGACGGGGTGGGGATTATTATCTTCCCTGTGGTTCTCGTGGAGTACACGTTCCCCTGCTAAGCGGCGGGGAACTCCATTAATGAAAGCAATTGGTAGGGATCAACCGCGAAGTGTACATATCGTAATTGTAAATAAATCAAAGTTCTTTACTTTACTTGGTGTGGACTCCCCATGTCCTTATTAAATATACGATCAGGGATCACATCACCGTGGCAACATAGAATCTTTGAACTAACTAATTATAAACTATGTTGCCTGTAATAAATAAAAGTTAAAAGGTGTAATTTAATCTCAGGATTCAGGTAATGTTTAGGAAACACATGCGTTGTCATCTACTCTAAAGCCTTGATCAGGTTTGAGGCTCCCAGCTGTCTATTATTATCCACTTCAGTCAAGTGATCGTCAGTGTTAAGTATATCGTTAAAAGCTGCATCTCCATTTCAGTGGAAGGTTTTCCTGCGTTTACAGTTGGGTGCAACCCTCTGTGATGTGCACAGTTGTAACTTGCTTCAACTGATAATAATGACTTACTTCCTTGAGCCAAACAATGATAATTTTGCAGTCAACGTCTTTAAGCATACACTTGCAAAAATGCATCTGTTAACTTTGCATTTCTCTGTTAAGTCCTGCCAGTGTAAATGACACGTTCTGTGTCTTGCACGCCTCTCAAGCATTGATATTGTTATAAATACAAACACATATTTTGCCAAATAGTTCAGAACGTTAATAACCGTGTGCATTATATTTAATCAGCATTCACTCTAATTGATGTTTTCTGCATATGACAAATTCCAAAAAATGAGTTAGCAGAAGCACATTATGATCTTTATGAAGTATTAAAAGTATTAACAGTATTTAGTGTATCTGCTACTTAGTCTGATTAAAAGATGGTAAACTGCGAAGCATAGTGTCCCAGGCATCACATGGGGGGATGTTGGTGTCTAATTGGAACATTAAGCTTGTTGTTCGGGCTAACGCTGTGGGTTCAGATCCCACAATGGCAACTGGTGGAATTTAACCTCAATTAAATGAAACAAAAAATCTGGGATGTATCTCAGTAATGATAACCATGAAACTGCCACTGATTGTCATAAAAATCCAGCTAATGTCCTTAAGGGAAGGAAATCCATCATCCTTATCCAGCCTGGCCTACATGTGACTCCAAACCCCCAGCAATGTGGTTGATTCTTAAATAGGTTTTGGGGGGTTTTGCACCACTTATAGAAACATAGCAATTAGGCCCTTCAAGCCTGCTCAGCCATTCAACATGATCTATCTCAACATCATCCCCTGCGCTCCCCCACATCCTTTGACATCTTTAGAATCTAGAAATCTATCGATATCCTTCTTAAATATATTCAGTGATTTGGCCTCCACAGCCTTCTGTGGTGGAGAATTCCATAGGCTCACCATCCTCTGGCCGAGAAGAAACTTCTCCTCAACTCAGTCCTAAATGGCCTACACTGGATCCTCAGACTGTGACCTCTTGTTCTACACTTCCCCCAGCCAGAGGAAACAATAACCTTGCATCCAGTCTGCCCGGCCCTGTCAGAATTTTATACATTTCAATTAGATCCACTTTCATCCCGGCCCCAGGTCACTGTCCGTGTGGAGTTTGCACATTCTCCCCGTCTCTGCATAGGTCTCACCCACACAACCCAGAAGATGTGCCTGGTAGGTGAATTGGCCAAACTAAATTGGCCCTTAATTGGGAAAATAAAAGAATTGGGCACTCGATATTTTAAAAAAAGATCCACTTTCATTTTTCTAAACTCCAGTGAATACAGGCCCAGTCAATCCAATCTTTCCTCGTATGACAAATCTGTCACCCCAGGAATCAGTCTAGTGAACCTTCGCGGGACTCTTTCTATGGCAAGTATTTCCTTTCTTAGGTAAGGAGACCAAAACTGCCCACAATAATCCAGGTGCGGTCTCACCAAGGCCCTGTACAGCTGTAGTAAGACATCATTGCTCCTGTATTCAAGTCCTCTCGCAATCAAGGCTAACATGCCATTCGCCGCAGATGTTGCAGCAAAGAGGACATCGATTTGGTGCCTGCTTCCTTGCTCTACCCGCAGTAAAAAAAATCACGGTACATTTCTGTGATTTGGCAAATTATTACTGCTGACCTTCCTTTGGGCAGAAAACCGAAGAAGAAGATTTTTCCTGTCTGCAGGCGAGGCTCTATCTTAATCTGGTAGCCTCCCACTGGGCAATCAGCTGATTCATTAATTTCAGGCGTAATTTCCCTTCTTTGCTCTGGTCAGTGTATGCAGCCATGAATAACACTTGTAATAACCAGAAGGAATCTCACAATTCTGAAAATTAAACTGGCCATAAAATAAATCGTTTGACGGAAGAGTTTCCTTTAAGAAATTTCACTTTGGCATCAGAATTCTCCCCTGGTTGTAGGGTGCTGATTTCTGATGCCAAGTTCACCTTCTTGAAACCGTAGCCCTACAATCTTCTTTCCACAGATGCCGTCTGACTTGCTGAATGTTTCCCGCATTTCCTGTTTTTCCCCCCAGATTTACAGCATATACGGCGCTTTATCTTCTCCTGATTTGCAGCTGATTTCCTGTATAAGACAGAGATGTGAGTTGTAGCTTTCACCACCCGGGCCTTTGCAACATCTACGCGCGTGTGATATTTTCACCTTGAGTCAGTCGTCTGGTATAAATTATAGATCTGGGACAATCATTGAACAATATGACAGGAAATCTACGCGTTGCATATGACTACATAATTGTGATTATAATCAGAAAAACATCAGAATATCCTTTTGTGTTATTGTGGTTGTTTATAATCTTTTGTTTTCTTTCAAGTGTCTTTGCGTTTGAATCTATTTGTGTTTGAAAGGCATGTTTCCTGACATTTAATCGTAAATATCAGTTCCAAACGCAAGAATGCAATACAGTGGATATAAATAAAGGTCACTTAAAGTTAAAAATTAAAGTTTGTTCACTGTCAATGCAGTCTGAGAAATAAACTCTACTTCTCCTGCGTTAATAAGCCTTGGTTTAAAGGAACCCTGTCATCATATCTGAGCAATCTTTATTTCTTCAGTGGGCAAGAATATCCAGGTGACTTGTGCGTTATCTCACGTACAAATTACAACACCGTGTGCTTGGAGGGCCGTGAAGTCCCTCTGATACATTCATCCTTCCCCAGGATGGCTCATGGGACCTCCGCTGCTTCCTGTGAACAAAGCCGTGGCTAATCTTTATTTACCTTCTCCCCTCTGACAAGTTGTCTGGAACTAGAACAGGTCTTTGAACTTCACTCACTTCCTCTAGATAAAAGAGTTGCCATGGAAACCTACTCAGGTCCCAGCTATGCCTGTGTTATTATAGGATGTATAAAACATTATTTCTTTCGATTCTACTCGGTCCGTCTCCTCTTTACACTTATGTCCAATTGGGGAATTCCATTTACGCTGCTTCCAATTCACCCGGGGGCGGGATTCTCCGTTGGCTGATGGCAAAATCGGGTAACACGATTGGGCGGAGAATAGGTTCCAATGCCAAAATCGCGTTCGCCGTTCGGCCGGAGAATCCATGTTTACGCTGGAATCGGGGACGGTGACGTTTTCCCGATGGTCCCCCCCCCCTCAAAAACGGCGTACTCCTTGAGTACACCACACGCCGTCGGGACGGCATCTGAAGCCCTCCCCCGATGCTCCGCCCCTCCATGAGCCGAGTCCCCGATGGAGTGGGACACGTTCGGGGACCTCACGTTGCGGCTGCGGACTGTGCCCAGCGTCGCCACAGTTGGGGAGGGGGGGGGGGTGTGCGTTCTGCTGGCAGGGGGGCCTTCGGCGGGGGCTGTGGGGATGGTGGGAGGTGGTCCGGGGGTGGCGAGGGGGGCAGTTTTTGGCAGGCTAGGCCTGCGCGTGGCCAGCGCTATGCTGTATGCAACCGCAGCCTAGGACAGATCCAACCTGGGCAATTGCTGCCCCATCAGTCTTCTCTCGATCATCAGTAAAGTGATGGAAGGTGTTGTCGACAGTGCTATTAAGTGGCATTTACAGAACAATAGCAACAATAGGTCACTGAGCTTAGTTTGGGTCCTGCCAGGGTCACTCAGCTCCTGGCTTTATTACAGCCTTGGTCCAAACAGTTGAACTCTTGGTGTCCAAAGATGTGCATGTCAGATGGGGTTATGGACCTGCGGGGATAGGGCAGGGGAATGCGTCTAGGTAGAGTGCTCTTTCAGAGGGCCGGTGCAGACTCAATGGAAGCAGGGGCAGCAAACCGAGGATAGTTGTATGCCCCGGAATTACCTCTAATCCTGGGTGGATTCGAAACATGAGGGATGGAACTGGAGTTGGAATCCACGTGGGGTGAGTCGGAGACGGAAACAGTCGCTGAGGAAGGAAATGTGGCTGTGGAAGTGAATTTTGATAAACGCTTGTCAAACACCAGGAGAGAAATGGAAAGCAACAAAGGTGAACATAGTAAAAGAGAAAATCAGAAATCCCGTCAGAGGGAAGAGCAGTGTTTCTTCAAGAAAGGCATTCCTGGAAGAGAAATGGCAGTGAATTAATCACTCGAATAAAGGCAAAATACTGTGGATATTGGAAATCTCAAACAGAAATTTCAGGATAAACCCAGCAGGAGTCATATATTACTGACTTGGACGCGGGAAGTGAATGTACTATTGGCAAGTATACGGATGACACAAAATTAAGTAGGAAGGTAAGTGGTTAGGATGACACAAAGGTCTGGATTCTCCGCCACCCATTGCCGTTAGCGGGGTTCTAGATGTGGGGAGAATTGAAAAATTGGCATCGGTGCTGGGCGTCGGCAGGCGCCGATCCGAACGTTATGCTCTGACTACCCGCTGGCAGCAGGATCGAGGTTTGTGCCCGTTCGCCAGTGTGCCAGCAGGAGTGATTGGCATGCACTTGGTGATTGGAGTGCACTTACCTCTCTTTGATGTGGTTGATGTTTGTAAACATTGCGGTTTCAGTACTTAGAGTCACTCATCCATGAAGAGAGATGAATGGATCAAGGCTGCAGCTGTTTTGTGGAAGCTGTCAATCACAGACCACTACTAGAAATTAATGAATTGTTTACAGCGACAGGATCTGAGTGGTTTAAACACAGGTCACAGCTGTTCTTCTATACTTGGTCACCCTATACTTGGGAAAACTGCAGCACAGAGGGATTTGGCAGCCCTCGTGCATAAATCACAAAGCTAGCATGCAAGTTCAGCAGGTAATAGGGAAGGCAAAGGGAATGTTGGCCTTTATTTCAAATATAACAATAGGGAAGTCTTGCTAAAATTATACAAGGCACGAGTTAGACCACAGCTGGAACACTGTGAACAGATTTGGTCCCCTTATCTCAGGCAGCCCAGAGAAGGTTCCCCATGTTCATCTTGGGTAGGGAGTGATCTTATTTTAAGGAGAGGTTAAGTAGGTTGGTCCTGAACTCGTTGGAGTTTGGAAGAATGAGAGATGACCTTATTGAGACATATAGGATTCTCAGGAAAGGTCACAAGTAAATGATAGCAACTTCAGAGCAAAATGGAGGAAGTATCATTGAAACCAGACAACTGCTGATAATTGCAGAGCCTTTGTGGTTGCAAAGAGTTGTTAAGGTGGAAAACTGCTTGGGGAACATGTAACAGATGTGTCTTGGTCACCAGACCTTCTGGACGAATGACCTCAGACACATAACGTTCTTAGACATATGTCATTGAACATTCTGGAAGACTGAAGAAATTGGCATAAAGGTACAGGAGATTGAAGACCCGGGAGTGATAATCCTGGGAACAACCATCGCAGAAGACCACCCTGAGTCAGTGGCTCGGAGACCAAAGAAGTACCCCCAGAGGAGAGCCCGGCCGTCCGTTCTGCTAGGGTGATACTCGAGTTCGATTTGTCAGTAGAGTAATGTTAATTAGCATATTGAGCTAAAGAGTTAAGTGACATTCATTGGGTGAAAGAGTCTGTGTGAGGAAATAGTCTGACATTTATTGAGTTTAAAGTCTGTGACATATTCGTCCAGATTTTTAGTGAATATTATCAGTCTTGCGTAGTTTGTGTGATGTATCAGTTGTGAACCCTCAACGAATGAAGGGGGCAATAAAAGGTTCTGGGGATAAGGTGGGAAAGTGGAGTTGAGGATTATCCCATCAGATCAGTCACAATCACATTGAACGACAGAGCAGACTCAATGGGCCGGATGGCATACTTCAGCTCTTAGTCTCTATGGTCTATATTTCCTGATGAGTGCAAGACAAAAAGTTTTGGCAACACGTGCCGTTTCTCAACAATAATTTTGTGCAGTTGGTGGCAAGTAATAACATTCACCGATACAGGTTAAAATTTAATAAATAGGTGCATTTTGGGATTTAAGTTTAACATTTCAGTTTGATGTTGCAAAGAGAATTTTCAAGTTTTTGCAGGCCTGAATCAGTTGTCCACTGGTTAATCTGAATGTTGAATACAAAAATGCCATTTGTATGGCACTGGAGTGAAGTAACTTGGCATTCCTAGCGCATGTATACTCAAGTGGGATGGAGATATATTTATCAATGTATGGTATCATCTATTTTGGGACTTTTAAATTTAATCTTCGATTCTGATCAACCCCTCGTGGACAGCCAGTTCTCAATGATCAGACGTGGATACGAGATCAATGCTTTATTATCCAACATTCCTTCTCACACAAATGAAAACAAGAGAGTGCTGAAAATGCTCCACCAGTCTGCTGCATCAGTGAAGAAAGGAATAATGAGCAGAATTTTACCATTCCCCTGCCAGCGGGTTTACAGGTGGGGGTGGGGGTGGGGGGGGGGAGGAGGAGGAGTTGGCTGAGTTCTTGCCACCTTCTTGCCCATAAAACCATGACGACTTAGTCTAATTATAAGACCATAAGACATAGGAGCGGAAGTAAGGCCATTCGGCCCATCGAGTCCACTCCACCATTCAATCATGGCTGATTTCAACCCCATTCGCCATAGCCCCTAATTCCTCGAGATAAGACCATAAGACATAGGAGCGGAAGTAAGGCCATTTGGCCCATCTTTTCTCTGCGCATTGTTGAACCTTCCTCAATATTAGATCCTAGCATTTTCCCAACAACCGATGTTCGGCTAGCTAGTGGTAACCTGCCTGCCTTGGCCCCAACTGAGAAGCTTCAGTGAGCCATTAATGACCAATTAATGAAGAGGCCCAGCACAGTCTGTTTTAATGTGTTTTTTTCATTGGGTTTTTCTGTGGGTCCTGGCCAGGAAGAGTTCTCCTTTCGGCCTCACAAGTAAACCTTGGGCTAAACCTGCCCAAGTTTTAAACTCCTGTACTACACAGTGGGCAGCATGGTAGCACAGTGGTTAGCACTGTTGCTTCACAGCGCCAGGGTCCCGGGTTCGATTCCCGGCTTGGGTCACTGTGTGGAGTCTGCATATTCTCCCCATGTCTGCGTGGGGTTCCTCCGGGTGCTCCGGTTTCCTCCCACAAGCCCTGAAAGACGTGCTTGCTAGGTGAATTGGACATTCTGAATTTTCCCTCAGTGTACCCAAACAGGCGCCGGAGTGTGGCGACTAGGGGATTTTCACAGTAATTTCATTGCAGTGTTAATGTGAGCCTACTTGTGACACTAATAAAGATTATTATTGTACACTCCTGTATGCTTCACCCAATAACCGTGACTATGTATTTACATTATGTATTTTAGGTACATTGTGTATTTTATGTACATTGTGTATTTTATGATAGGAGCAGGAGGAGGCCTTTTGAGCCTGCTCCGCCATTCATCACAATCATGGCTGATCATCCAACTCAATAGCCTAATCCTGCTTTCTCCCCATAGCCTTTGATCCCATTCTCCCCAAGTGCGATATCCAACCGTCTCTTGAATATATTCAAAGTTTTAGCATCAACTACTTCCTGTGGTAATGAATTCCACAGGCTCACCACTTTTTGTGTGGAGAAATGTCTCCTTACCTCTGTCCGAAATGGTTTACCCTGAATCCTCAGATTGCGACCCCTGGTTCTGGGCACACCCATCATTGGTAACATCTTCCCTGCATCTACCCTGTCTAGTCCTGTTAGAATTGTATAAGTCTCTATGAGATCCCCCCTCATTCTTCATAACTCCAGCGAGAACAATCCCAACCTAGTCAATCTCTCCTCATATGACAGGCCCGCCATCCCTGGAATCAGTCTGGTAAACCTTTGCTGCATTCCCTCGAGAGCAAGAACATCCTTCCTTAGAGAAGGAGACCAAAACTGCACACAATACTCCAAGTGTGGCCTCACCAAGGCCCTGTACAATTGCAGCAACACATCCCTGCTTCTATATTCGAAACCTCTTGCGATGAAGGCCAACATACCCATTAGCATTCTTTACCACCTGCTGCACCTGCATGCTTACCTTCAGCGAATGGTGCACAAGGACACCCAGGTCCCGCTGCACACTCCCCTCTCCCAATTTACAACCATTCAGGTCATAATCTGCCTTCCTGTTTTTGCTTCCAAAATAAATAATCTCACACTTATCCAAATTATACTGCACCAGCCATTGATTTGCCCACTCGCCCAACCTGTCCAGATCATACTGTAGGATCCCTGCATCCTCGTCACAATTCACCCTCCCACCTAATTTGGTATCATCTGCAAACTTTGAGATGTTATTTTGATTTTGTTCCCTCATCCAAATCATTAAAATATATTGTGAATAGCTGGGGTCCCAGCACTGATCCCTGTGGTACCCCACTGGTTACTGCCTGCCAATTTGAAAAGGACCCATTAATCCCTACTCTTTGTTTCCTCTCTGCCAACCAGTTTTCTATCCACCCCAATACATTTCCCCCAATCCCATGCACTTTAATTTTGCACAGTAATCTCTTATGCGGGACTTTGTCAAGCGCCTTCTGAAAGTTCAAATATACCACATCGACTGGCTCTCCCTTGTCAACTGTACTGGTTACCTCTTCAAAGAATTCCAACAGATTTGTCAAGCGTGATTTTCCCTTCATAAATCCACGCTGACTCTGACTGATCCTGCCACTGCTTTCTAAATGTTCCGCTATCAAGTCATTGATAATGGATTCAAGCATTTTCCCCACTACCAATGTTAGGCTTACTGGTCTATAATTCCCTGCTTTCTCTCTACTGCCCTTTTTGAATATCGGAGTGACATTAGCTACCCTCCAATCTGCAGGGACAGTTCCAGAGTCTATAGAATCCCGGAAGATGACCACCAATACATCCACTATTTCCAGAGCCGCCTCCTGAAGCACTCTGGGATGCAGATTCTCAGGCCCTGGGGATTTATCCGCCTTCAATCCCATCAGTTTTCCCAGCACCATTTCGCTACTAATGTTGATCTCCCTCTGTTCTTCCCTCTCATTAAACCTTTCATTCTCCAACATTTCTGATTTGTGTCCTCATTTGTGAAGACAGAACCAAAGTATGTATTTAATTGCTCAGCCATTTCTTTGTCCCTTATTATGCATTCCCTGTTTCTGTCTGTAGGGGACCTACATTTCTCTTTACCAATCTCTTTCTCTTCACATATCTGTAGAAACTCTTAGTGTCAGTCTTTATGTTCCCTGCAAGCTTCCTTTCGTACATTGTGTATTTTATGTTTGCCCTATGTATTTTATTTTCATGTTCGAATGATCTGTCTGAGCTGTACGCAGAACAATACTTTTTACTATATTTTGATACACGTGACAATAAACAAATTCAAATCTACTCCTGCAGTTGTTTACAGCCGCTTGGCCCATCGAGTCTATGCTGGTTCTTTGCAGATCAATGCAGTCAGTCCCATTCCCCTGCCTCATTTGAACAAGTTCTGCACTGGTCCACCCCAGCAACCCCGTCACTACCCCTCATTCCTCATGGTTTACCTTAGCTATTCTTTCAGGTCCTCAGCAGTGGCCTTCATCTGCCCAAAATGTCACTCCCAACACAATGTGTGTGTGGGGGGAATCAATATTCATAGGTTTAAATGAGACCCGGGGAGCTGATACAGCCCTGGTCCTATGTGGCATGAGTCTGTCGATCGCTTCACCTGCCACACCCCTTGCCCCCAGCTAAAATCGGGGTTTTTACAAAAAAGGCTGCCGTGTTAAGCTGCACTCAAGGAGCTTGCAATCCACAGATTGTTCACTTAGAACTGTATCACGCTGCCTCACCGAGCTTCTTTATTTAGTTAACAGTGGGGTAGTACTTGGAACTCAAGCCTCAGGTTTCACGCAGAGGAACAGGTTTTCAGTGGAAAGTATTGCTGGAAACACACGCGCACACACGCATACATACAGGTTGCATCGATAAAGGCAATCATTTTATTCTGAATAGCTGTTATATTATTTTTATCATATTGGAGAACTAAGTGCTCACCTTAACTACAATAGGGCAGCCACAGCATTTTCGAAACAAGTATTTGAACTAATTTGTTTTTAGTTGTTTGTTGAAGGTCTGTTTTGACGTGACAGGTTAAAGATAGTTTTTTGGCAGTTTACCTGCGTCCTTACTACTTTCCCATGAGTATGTTCCCAGCTTCCTGAGCTGTGGTTTATTGCTGCCCTATGCCCTTGGAGCAAATCAGGTGAAAGTGAAAACCTGCAGTTAAACGAATATTATGCCTGAAATGTTAACAAATATGTAAGGAAATGCAATTCAATGCAGATATATGTGACTCCAGATATTAAAGGATAATTACAGAAGGTGTAAATCTATCCCAAGGCTTGAATATGAACAATGAGTTTAAATTACATCATAAGTCATCGCACTGAAACAGGGCAATCTGAAATTACAATGTTCAAAGATTTGCTTCTTTTCGTTCATGGGAGGTGGGCTTTGCTGGCCAGGCCAGAGTTTGCTGCCCATCCCTAATTGCGCCTTGAGAAGGTGGTGGTGAGCCATCTCCTTGATCTGTTGTAGTCCATATGGTGTCGGTCACCCAACAGTGCTGTTCGGAAAGGAGTTCCAGGATATTGACCTGCTGTTCAGATCCCAGTTGATGTTATAACTGGATGGGAAGAAACCAGAATGGATTCCTGACTTAAAAGACATGCTTAGGAGACTATGTTACCCTGCCAGAACTGGATTGCACCAGATTTACGGTCCCCTTGCGATCGTAAGGCGGGAAGCAGTTCAGTGTTCCACGTTATGCATAGCGTAGAATACGAGGGATTCCCAGGCAATCCAGCAACCGAGCCGCCATCTTGAGTGGGTTGTCCGATAGCAACGTCCCGTAGCTGGCACCCCCCCCCCCCCCCCCCACACACCACAAATCAGCCCAACTACCGCCCCCACCCACGGTAGGTCCCCAGCCCCAGATTGCCTGGGTGCCCCTCTACCCCCAAGTACGGGAGTGGCTGCACCCATCCCCCCTGCGACGCCTGCAATAGGGGAACCTCCCCCAGGGACCCCTGTAATAGAGGGACCCCCACTGCCACCTATGTAATTGGGGGAACCTCCCACAGTGACCCCCTGTGATAGGGGGGCCCCTGAAAGAGGCCACTTGCGTGGATGATCAGTAATGCAATCCCACAGCTAACACTGTCACCACATGTTCTGCAATGTTATTACAACTACAGATAACCACACACAATAATCACAAAAAAAAACAAATGATAAGGCACATATTATAAATATTTCAAAGTTGAGGCCATTTAAATTATTTCATGTTTCATTAAAATACCACATTGGCAGCCATTTGTTGTAAATTGGGTATTATAGCTTACAGGAAATATATTCAATTTTCTGCTTTAATAGATCTGGGAACGTTGTTGGAATTTCACTGCTTTTCCTTTACTTTTTTCTTGTGACTGGATGTCAAACAGTTGTCCAATTTCATTGTCTTTCCTGTTTACTTATTAGAAATTCCAACAACTCAAATGGACATAGATTTGAACGACATCTGCCAAACACATTTTTTGCTTGGATAAGAGCCCAGCCTGGATGGAAATTGGCAATTTGAAGTATCTGTTGCTCCGTTCATTGAAGGGTTGCCTCTGGAGCCCAAACAAATCATGCCCACCCCAAATAGCCCCAAAACAAGCAAAAATTAAAGGCTGCTGAATTGTGTTGTCACAATATATAGAAGAAGGACCAGGTTGTAAGTGGGAGTAATGACCTTTGCCAGAAAAGTATATTGGGTGTGGTTTATCTGACCTCACTCTGTTCCGTTTTCTACATGCTGGTTGCAGCCATGCTCGGTGTAATTCTCCGTGTCAGAATCTAAGTGGTGACGCCGGGACGGAATCGTTGATGTTCTACAACAGCAAAATTGACACCGTTCTCAGATCAATCCACCGGCCGTTAAGGAGCTAGCAACGACTCCACACGGAACACGACCGATCCCAATGAGAAACGGTGTCTGATTTGCCGGATTCGGGATTGGCCACGCGAGAGGCTGAGAAGCTGCAGCTGTATATCAGCACTCCGCTCCCTACACGCACCATCCCAGCCAACAAGATGGCAGCAAGGAGAGCGCCACCCCAATTCACGGGCGCTGAGCTGGTGAACCCTACCCGACGGAATGTACCCCGGGGTGGGGAGGCGGTTGCCACCTGCCGCCGTGCACCAGGCCTGGGAGCAAGCAAGAGACGTCGTGTGCACCGTGGGCATCACCGCCAGGACCGGCCAGCAGTGCAGGAAGAAACTGCACAGCCTCCTCAGGGCAGCCAGGGTGAGTGGGCAGCTCTGTGCCCCTGGCACTAACCCCACCCCACACACCCCGTAATGCACCCCTCCCCCCGTTACCTAGGGGGCGACCGCGAACACCCATCCTGCACCACCTGCCAGCACGCCATACCGGCCGCCATGGCCGAGTGCCCTGGCCACGAAGGCCACCAGCTACCCACCCCCCTGTGCTGCATTCGTCCGATTATCTAACACTGCGCGTTTTCATCTCCGCCCCCCCCCCCCCCCCTCCCGCCCCCCAGGAGAGGGCGCGCACAACCTCCGAGAGAGGGAGAAAACCGGACGGGGGCCGCCGGACCTCAGCTGAGCAGCAGGCAACGTACCTGATCGGTAGGCCCGGGAAGAGGGCAGTCACCGAGGCAGAGGTTGGCATCGGGCGAGCAAGTGAGGTCCCAGTGAGTTGTGGTTCCCCATCGTCTGTCACCCCCCCCCTACCCCCAGAGCCACGTCACCCCCACCAGTCCCACACTCCCCCACGGCTCCTCCACCACCCCCACCCCCACATGTGCCCCCCCCACACAGCCTGCTCCACCAGCCCTGCACCCCCCCCCCCCCCCCCTTCCCCACAGCCCCATCCACCACCACCAGGGGAGGTAGTGCTGCAGTGGTATTGTCATTGGGCTAATAATCCAGAGTACTAGGCGATATCTGGGTTCGAATCCCACCAGGGCAGATGATGGAATTTGAATTCAATGAAAATCTGGAATTAAAAGTCTAATGATGACCATGAAACCATTGCTGATTGTCATTAAAACCCATCTGCTTCACTAACAAAATCTGTCCTCCTTAACTTGGTCTAGCCCACACATGACTGCAGATGAGGTTGACTTTTAAATGCCCTCGGGGTGAGCAATAAATGCTAGCTCTGCCAGCGACGCCCACATCCCGTGAACAAATAAAAAAACCCCGCCAGCTCCAATCATGCGTCTTGTCTTGTGTCTTGCAGAAGCACCTGGCGATGAGGTTTGACCTGGGGACCGCAATTCAGCCAGCGTTCAACCACCCCAAGGACTCGATGGGACCGTGTGAAAGAATGGCCGGCAGGGATCACACAGACGGACGAGTGGAAAGTGCTGCGGTGGGCAGAGGTCAGACGCTGTCGAAAGGTGCGGAGCACCAGAGCTCATCGCAGAGCAGGTTGTCACCACCCTCCAGCCCATGGACCAGACTCGCTGTTACTGCCAACCCACGGCCCACAGCCCGTAGTTAGGCAGGTAGGAATCATGGAGGGGATTGCCGGGGTGGGTGTTCATTGGAGGGTTGGACGGCTAGAGTGGGGATGGGATGTTCGTGCTGCTGGCCAATCCCCTTAGTCATTGACCCTGGAGCTGATTAGAGTATCTCATGTACGTTCCATGTGGGTCCGCCCTGGCGCACACGTCGTGCGATCTCCCATGCCTCCCTAGGCCCCAAGTTCTGCCTATCCTCCCCCTCCCCTTCATCCTCCTCATCGGACAAGGCCGAACGTTCATCCCCCTCCTCCAGAAGGTCGTCCCTCTGCTGTGCGATGTTGTGGAGGACGGAGTAGGCCTCCCCGTGTCCCATCCCTGGTCACCCCTGTCACCCCCTCGCTGCACCCCCGGGCTTGGTGGAGGTCCCCTGCCCCCCTGCAAGTCCAGAGGCAGGAATGACAGCGTCTGCATGTCCTACCTCCTCCTTCGCCCTCATCAGCCACAAAGCTCGTTTCCCGATTTTTAAAATCAGAAGTGATGCTCGACGTCGGTAATTCCCCCCGGCGGAGATGGAGCATCGCGGTGGCCTGGAGAATACCGGGTCGGGCCCGCTAATGATATGTAAACGATGTTTACCATACGTGCAGAGTAGAACGCATTGACACCGCTGTTTAAGCACATGAGCATGGCACTATGGCGTGCGCCCGGCGGCTGCAGTAATTTTGGATTCATGATCGATTCTCTGCCCAATTGCCTTTCCCGATTTCGGCGTTGGTCCAGGGGGAATCCCGGCCAATGTGATTGTAGATCGGGCCGCATTTAGAATCGGAGTGGGGGCAGGTGTGCTTGGTGGTGGCAGCAGGACCGAGGTGATGGCAATGGCAGCCGATCATCTGTTAATTGTGGAGGTTGGTGGCGTGAAGGAGGGTGAAAACACAGAGAAGCCTGTCACGGTGTTGGGAGAGAGAGGGAGGGGGGGAAAATAGAAGTGTTCCCATTCGGCCCATCGAGTCTGCACCAACCTTCTGAAAGAGCACCCTGCTTAGGCCCAATCCCCCACCCCGTCCCCGTAACCCCGCCTAACCTACCTTTATCTTTGCTCTTTAGCCATCCCCTTCTCCCCTTCCTCTGTACTTGCTTAAAACCTATGACATTGACGATCCAGTTAACTAGTTTTGAAGAAAGATCATCAACCTGAAAATTTAACTCTTTCCCTCTCTCCACAGACGCTGCCTGACCCGCTGAGCATTTCCAGCGTTTTCTTTGTTTTCATTATGGATTTCCAAGCATCTGTTTAGTTTTGCTCTTGGCTAATTAGGAATATCCTTGACTCTCCCGCTCCCTGTGTAAGGAATAGAAGCCTCCCACACTTTGGCTCTCAAATTATTTTCTACCATTGTTGCCAATACCAACAGGAGCAACTTCCGAGGTTGAGAGTGGCTCTGATGGTTCTTCTCTGTGAATGGCGCCATCTCATGTCCTGTTTAAGAAGTGGGGAACCTCACCCCAAGGTGTTGCCGGTCAGAGATAATATTCAGGTTAAATCTTGAGTGCACCTTTTTTTTATAAAAAGAGAAGAGACAATAGAATTGTAATAAAAGTTCTTTTATGAGATTATGGATGTTATTGGCAAGGCCAAAATTTGCTTCTCATTGCCCATGGGCGGTGTGGTAAACCACTGTTGCACCTGTATTAGGTGATGTAAGGTAGGACCTGTACTACAGGTTCGCCGGTAGTCCCTGCCTGCTGGCTCCACCCAGTAGGCGGAGTATAAATATGCGTATCCTCCATTCAGCAGCCATTTCGCCAGCTGCTGTGGGAGGCCACACATCTCAGAGCAATAAAGCCTCAGTTGTATCCAACTCTCCTCTCTGTGCAATTGATCGTGCATCAATTTATTGCTCTCAGATTTTCTAAAAGATGGACCTCCGAATCAAACCAGATCGCCTGCAGCTGGATCCGCAATCAAGCGACGCCAGAAAGGACTTTAATCACTGGCTAGCTTGCTTCGAGGCGTGCATCAACTCAGCGACCACCCCTGTTCCGGAGGCTCAGAAGATACAGATCCTGTATTCAAGGTTGAGCTCCAACGTGTTTCCGCTGATCCAGGACGCCCCGAACGAGGCCGACGCCATGGCGCTTCTCAAAGAAAAATACACACAGAAAACGAACACGCTCTTCACCAGGCACGTACTCGCCACTCGCTCTCAACTCCCTGGTGAATCCATAGAAGACTTCTGGTGGGCCCTAATCCCACTCGTCCGGGACTGTGACTGTCAGGCCGTTATGGCCACCGAACATTCCAACATTCCAACCTTCTTATGCGGGATGCGTTCGTAACGGGGATTGGGTCGGACTTCATACGCCAAAGACTGTTGAAGGGGCCACGCTCGACCTTGCTGAGACAAAGAAGCTAGCGCTCTCCATGACGGTTGCCTCACGTAACATTCAGGCCTACCCCACCAGCCGCGCGGCCCACCCCTCCTACCCCTCGTGGACCCCACAGACGGCCGCCCCAGCGGGGGCCTTGCTCAGCCAGTACGCCTGCGCCACACGCCAGCCCGCGCACCCCGGGGGTCCCCGATGTTACTTCTGCGGCCAGCAGAAACACCCTCGCCAACGCTGCCCGGCCCGCACGGCTCTTTGCAAGGCTTGCGGCAAAAAGGGGCACTTCGCCACGGTGTGCCAGGCCCGCGCAGTCACCGCTATCGCCCCCACACCCCTAGCCTACACACAATGGCGCCGCCATCTTCATCTCCCCGGACCACGGGCGGCCAGTGGGCGCCGCTATCTTCACATCCCGGGGCCACACGCGGCCAGTGGGCGCCGCCATCTTCACCTCCCGGGGCCCCGTGTGGCCAGTGGGTGCCGCCATCTTCTCCCCCTCAGTCCACGTGTGGCCCATGGGCGCCGCCAGTTTGTCCCCCGCAGGATCTTCAGGCGGCGCCATCTTGTCTCCGCTATGGGACATGGACACCGATAGCATTCCAGGACCTGGACCCCCCAGGCTCCCCATCATCCGACATCAGCGGCGACCGACCACGACTCGCCTCAGTGATGATCGACCAGTCTCGTCCGCACAACCTGGCCACCGCATCGACCAGTGTGAAAATCAACGGACATGTGACCTCTTGCCTGCTGGACTCCGGGAGCCCCGAAAGCTTCATACACCTGGATACTGTAAGGCGCTGCTCCCTCGCGGTACACCCCGCGAACCAAAGAATTTCCCTGGCCTCCGGATCCCATTCCGTTGCGATCTGGGGGTTCGTACGGTCACACTCACGGTCCAGGGCATAGCATTCAGCGGCTTCCGCCTCTACTTCCTCCCTAACCTCTGCGCTGCCCTAGTACTCGGCCTGGACTTCCAGTGCAACCTCCAGAGCCTAACCCTGAAATTCGGCGGGCCCCTACCACCCCTCACTGTGTGCGGCCTCGCGACCCTAAAGGTCGATCCGCCTTCCCTCTTTGCCAATCTAACCTCGGATTGCAAACCCGTCGCCACCAGGAGCAGACGGTACAGCACCCAGGACAGGACCTTCATCAGGTCCGAGGTCCAGCGGCTGCTTCGGGAGGGTGTTATCGAGGCCAGCAACAGCCCCTGGAGAGCCCAAGTGGTAGCAGTTAAAACTGTGGAGAAACACAGAATGGTTGTGGACTACAGTCAGACTATCAATCTGTACACGCAGCTCGACGCGTACCCCCTCCCACACATATCTGATATGGTCAATCAGATTGCACAGTACTGGGTCATCTCAACGGTAGACCTCAAATCCGCCGACCACCAGCTCCCCATTCGTAAATCAGACCGTCCATACACCGCTTTCGAGGCGGACGGTCGTCTCTATCATTTCCTCTGGGTTCCCTTCGGCGTCACTAACGGGGTCTTGGTCTTCCAAAGGGAGATGGATCCAATGGTCGTCCAGTACGGTTTGCGGCCCACCTTCCCGTACCTAGACAATGTCACCATCTGCGACCATGATCAGCAAGACCATGATGCCAACCTTGCCAAATTTCTCCACACCGCCACTCTCCTCAACCTCACCTACAACAAGGAGAAGTGCGTGTTCCCCACGAACTGCTTAGCCACCCTCGGCTATGTGGTCCAGAACGGAGTTCTGGGGCCCGATCCCGACCGCATGCGCCCCCTCATGGAGCTTCCCCTCCCCCACTGCCCCAAGGCCCTCAAACGCTGCCAGGGGTTCTGCTTGTACTATGCCCAGTGGGTCCCAAACTATGCGGACAAAGCCCGCCCAATCATTCAGTACACCCATTTTCCCCTGGCGGCCGAGGCACAGCAGGCCTTCGCCCGTATCAGAGCCGATATCGCCAAGGCCGGGATGCACGCAGTAGACGAGACACTGCCCGTTCAAATAGAGAGCGACGCATCGGATGTCGCCCTAGCCGCCACCCTCAATCAGGCAGACTAGACCCATGGCATTCTTTTCCCGCACCCTTCATGCCTCAGAAATTCGGCACTCATCCGTCGAAAAAGAGGCCCAAGCTATCGTTGAAGCTGTGCGGCATTGGAGGCATTACCTGGCCGGCAGGAGATTCACTCTCCTCACTGACCAATGGTCGGTAGCCTTCATGTTCAATAACACACAGCTGGGCAAGATCAAAAACGATAAAATCTTGCAGTGGAGGATCGAGCTCTCCACCAATAATTACGAGATTTTGTATCGCCCCGGCAAACTCAACGAGCCCCCAGATGCCCTATCCCGAAGTACATGTGCCAGCGCACAAGTAGACCGACTCCGGACCCTGCACGACAGCCTTTGTCACCCGGGAGTCACACGGTTGTACAATTTCATAAAGGCCTGCAACCTGCCCTACTCCGTCGAGGAAGTGCAGACAATCACCAGGGACTGCCAGGTCTGTGCGGAGTGCAAGCCGCACTTCTACCGGCCGGACCATGCGTGCCTGGTGAAGGCTTCCCGCCCCTTTGAACGCCTCAGCCTGGATTCCAAAGGGCCCCTCCCCTCCACCGACCGAAACACGTATATTCTCAGTGTGGTCAATGAGTACTCCAGGTTCCCCTTCGTCATCCCATGACCCGACATGACGTCTGCCACCGTCATCAAAGCCCTAAACACAATCTTCGCTCTGTTCGGTTTCCCCGCCTATATCCACAGTGACAGGGGATCCTCGTTCATGAGCGATGAGCTGCGTCAGTTCCTGCTC
This sequence comes from Scyliorhinus torazame, assembly GCF_047496885.1. Classification (NCBI taxonomy): domain Eukaryota; kingdom Metazoa; phylum Chordata; class Chondrichthyes; order Carcharhiniformes; family Scyliorhinidae; genus Scyliorhinus; species Scyliorhinus torazame. Next base: position 242,714,803 of record NC_092716.1, read on the forward strand.
AGCAGGGGTATCGCCTCCAGCAGGACGACCAGCTATAACCCCCGGGGAAACGGGAAGATAGAGAGGGAGAACGGGACGGTATGGAGGGCCGTCCAATTGGCCCTACGGTCCAGGAACCTCCCAGCCTCTCTCTGGCAAGAGGTCCTCCCTGATGCACTCCACTCCATTCGGTCACTACTGTGCATCGCCACTAACAACATGCCCCATGAACGTCTTTTTGCCTTCTCCAGGAAGTCCACATCCGGGGTGTCGCTCCCGACTTGGCTCGCAACTCCAGGACCAATCCTGCTCCGTAGGCACGTTCACCTCCACAAGGCGGACCCGTTGGTGGAAAGGGTGCACTTGCTCCATGCCAACCCCAGTATGCCTACGTGGCGTACCTCGACGGCCGCCAGGATACTGTCTCCCTCAGGGACCTGGCACCAGCAGGTTCCACACACACACACACGTCTCCGACCCGGCGCCACCCTCCCCTCCCCCGGCGTTCCCAGCATTAACCCCACCAGGACCGTCCGTCCTTCCCCTGCCCACGCCCGAGGATGAAGAGGATTTGGGCACGCACCCAGAGTCACCATACATCAGGCCAGCATCGACATCGCCGCCACCGCTACGCCGCTCCCAGCGCGTATATAACGGTAATAAGTGCCGGAATTGAGCCCCCACGAGCTTCTCGCCATTACAGGCTGTCTTGCCATCTGATCATCCTGACTCGTGCCTCTGCGCCTTGCTGCTGACAAGAGGGAGCTGCTTTTAAACCCACCCTCACCACTCACTCCCAGTCAACACACAAGCATGGCGGCACGCAGACCTCTTACTTTGGGGATGGCCAGGCTCCTCGATGCCGAAGGTGCGAGGCGGAACATCCTGTTCTCCTGACTGGCTCGGAAGACCAGCAGCAGAGTCATCCATACTGCCCGGGAGGCAGTGGCTGCCAGTTCGGTCTGCCTGGCAAGGAGGAACATCGCCCAGTGTCGGAAGAAAACCAGCGATCTCCACCGAGCTGCAAGGGTGAGTTACCACCTCTCTCATGGCACCAGTTCCATCTGCCACCCTTCCCAAATCATCCCCCCACCCCACAAATCACTGGCTGACACCAGAGACCCTCCCCACATCCAGTCTTCCTGCTTGCTCCTCAGAACCCACTGGCACCCACCAGCACAACCACTTCATGCCCAGGTGCGGTGCCCACACATGCCACCTGCTATAAACCACCCTGACTCATCCAGTGTGCAGCTCATAATGCCCTCTCTTTATCTCCGCGGGGGGGGGGGGGGGAAGGAGTGGGAGTACCAGAGATTCGAATGCTCACCCCCTATGAGGAATGGACCCTGGAGATGGTGGGGTTGACCGAGGAGAGAGCAGTCACTGACCGTGAGGCTGGCCTGTGCCACGGAGGTGAGGATCCGCTGCCCCTTCACCCAGTTGACCTGTCTCAACTGAATTCTTCATGTCAGACAAAATGACCCTTCCCTCTCACTGACCACATGCCATTGTCTCACAGGATCTCCATCTGATGGGGCAGGGCAATCTGCAATCGTTCCCCCTGCCCGCGTCTTGCATGGTGGTGCCCATGGTCAGTCCATAACAACCATGGCTGAGGGCCTCAATATCATGTCCCAATCGCTGATGGAAATGTCCCGTACGCAGGTGGACATTGCTGAGGTACTGCAGGAATTCCTGAGGGCATCGATACCACGGTGCAGACCATGGGGAGTCGCCAGACTGGCAGAGGCAGGTGACTCAGAGGCCTCTGGAGCTCACTCTAGCTGGCACTCCATCCCATGGAGATCGCCAGGGCCCAACAGGCACCGTCAAGGGGGACGGGGGACGGGGGGGGGGGACGGGGGGGGGGGGGGGGGGGGGGAGGGGAGGAAGTACTGGAGGCCAACCCAGGGTCTATTTCTTTTTATTCATTTATGTGATGTGGGTGTCACTGGTTAGGCCAGCATTTGTCGTCCATCACTGGATTTGTTGTCCATTCAGAAGGTGGTGGTGAGTTTCTTTCTTGAACCGCTGCAGTCCCTGAGGTGTGGGTACACCCACTGTGCTGTCAGTGAGGGAGTTCCAGGATGTTGCCCCAGCGACAATGAAGGAACGGCGATATATTTCCAAGTCAGGATGGTGAGTGACTCGGGAGGGGAGCCTCAGGGTGGTGGGGTTCCCAGGTATCTGCTGCTTTTGTCCTTCTAGATGGCAGTGGCCGTGGGTTTGGAAGGTGCTGCCTAAGGAACCTTGGCGAGTTACTGCAGTGCATCTTGCAGATGGTACACAAGGCTGCCACTGTTCGTCAGTGGTGGAGAGAGTGAATGTTTGTGGCAGGGGGAGCAATCAAGCGGGGCTGCTTTGTCCTGGATGGTGTCGACCTTCTTGAGTGTTGATGGAGCTGCACTCATCCAGGCCAGTGGACAGCCTGCCTGGCGGCGACGGTGATCTCTAGTTCTTCTGAAATCCCCCCCCCCCCCCGCCCGACACCGGCGCATCTCAAGGCCAACAGGCAGAACCTGTTGGCACAGCGACGCCTGTCACACAGGTAAGTCAACTAGTGCCTTCCAGGGGACACCCACCAAGGGCATCAAAGGCCTCAGGGCGCGGAAAACAACAGACTGCCTCCAGCTCTGAAGTGCATCCTGGCGATACCTAGACACAACAGTAGACCACAAAAGATCAAGAAGTGTGAGGGTCACTGAGTGGGCATGGTGGGTTGGGGGGGGGGGGGGGGCGGGAGGGGGGGGGGGGGTGCAGGGGAGGTCACTACTTTCAACTCGGGAGAATGTAAATGTCAAATGTTCACAATTAAAACATGTTACACCTGATACATGTGAAGCACCTGTCACGTAAATCACCACAGCTGGCCAGCCTGCACCCTCACCCTCTGTTTCACCGCCCCTGCTCACTGGACCAAGATCAATCTCCCCTGATTCAGACCCCATTCAGAGGATGGGGGTGAGCACACTGTCAGCAGAAAGACAGAGGTCAGGCATTGGCATAAATTGAGGAGCACCAGAATTTACCTCACAGCGAGTATATTGCCTTGTATATTGACCCACTGACAGTGCTGACCCATCACCCTGGGGTAATGTTATACAGACTCTTGGAGGGTGGAACACGGTAGTTTGGGGGGTGAGGGGGTTTTGGGGGAGGTGGCATTGGGGTGGAAGAAGGGAAATGGAGGAGGGGGGATTATGTGGGAGGGAGAGAAATGGGGGCGGGGGGGGATTGGGAAAGGGGGGAGGCGAGGGTTGGGTGGGAAGGAGGGGAGTAGTGGGGAGGGGCAGATGGGGGGGAATGGGGTGACCTGTCAGACAACGCTTGTGCTGTGAAAATCGGGTGAGGATGAGGGCCTCCCTCTTGCCGCCGCCTGTCCAACCTCCGGCTCCTCCTACAGGTCCTCCCTGGGCCCGTCTTCCATCCCCTCCTGGTCCGTCTCCTCCTCAGACGAGGCCGCATGATCCTCCTCCTCCTCCTCCAGCATGTCGCCCCACTGCTGTGCCAGGTTGTGGAGGGCACAGCAGACCACCACAAAGTGGGTGCCCCCCTGGCGGGGTGTACTGCAGTGCACCACCAGAGTGGTCCAGGCATTTTGAGAAGTCCAATGACCCACTCAATAACATGGAACTCGTTATATCGGGTCTCCGCTTCGGTCTCCAGCGTCCTCACTGGCATCATCAGCCAGGACCTCAGCGGGTACCCCTTATCCCACAAGAGCCAACCTGTGATCCCGGGGTGGTCCTTGAAGATGCCAGGGATCAGTGAGTGTTCCAGGATGTTGCTGTCATGCATACTTCCTGGAAAACGGGCACACATGTACATGATCTGGAGGCAGTGGTCGCATACGAGCTGAACATTCAGGGATTGGAACCCCTTCCTGTTAATGCCCCGGTGCGTGCAAGGTGACATGCATCCCACCTATTGCCCCCTGGACCCGGGTAATCCTGCAGCCCAGGCATCTTGGTGGGCCTGGTCCAGCTCAAAATTGATACAGCCGGAGGCCAGGCATACAGAGCATCTGTGACCTCACGGACGCACTTGTGGACTGTAGCTTGTGATATGCCACATAAATCCCTGCTTGAGCCCTGGAATGACCTGGTTGCTTAAAAGTCCAGAACTTTGTCGTAGAAATGATCTGTCTATCAAGGTGTAACTTTGTTGGTTGTTCCACATATCAGTGCTGTTCTCCGTCCATGAGCTGCAGCTGTGCAGGCCCTCCCACACGGCCTAAACTCACTGGAACCAAATCCTGGCATCCACATATTCCACAGGCTTTCAACATGCAGTTGAACATCCTTGACCTCCAGCACATTTGACCCGTGGTGACGTGTCAGTAACATGCAGCATTCACCACGCCATCAACGAAAGCATCATCAATCTGCAAAAGCATTTCTTCAATACCTTTATCAGGTTGCTTATTTGGATCAGTGTCGCGCACCAGGTCCTGCAACATCTTCAAACCGGATTGCCTGCTGGGCTCATCCGTCCCCTGAGCCCGGTGTTCCAGGTTCCAGCTATTTTAGAAAAAATTGTCCTTCTTTCAGGCTACTGAAAAAGAAGGAAACAGCAGCAGCGGCGACCTCCAGGCATTTGCAGCTACAAGCAGCAGCAAGCAACAAACACAACCTGCAGCACCGCTTGAGAGTATTTTGTTTATTAAGCAATCAACAGTACCTCTATACAAAGAAATGACAGACAACTATTTCACAGTCCATATAGCACACTAACCATTAATAAACAAGGAAAGGCACGCCACGCTTACAATAAAATCACCAGCAATCTGCAAAAGCATTTCTCCAACACCTTCACCAAGTTGCACATTCAGATTATTCCGCCTCTCTTTCTCCAGCAGTAGGTCCTCAACAGAATGGAGGATCCCTGCTGTGCGGTCATTTTACGTATCAGTCTCTGTCCATGAGCCTCCATTGAGCAGGCCTTCCCATACAGCCTAATTTCACAGAACCAAGCTCGGTATCCACATGTTCCACGGGCGTTCAAAGTGCAGTAGAACAGACTCGACGCCCAGTGTGTTTGATTTGTGGCGATGTGCTCGTCGGCATGCAGCACTCACCACACTCACAATAAAATCACCAGCCATCTGCAAAAGCATTTCTTCAACACCTTCATCAAGTTGCTCACTCGGCTCAATCCGCTTCTCTCTCTCCCTCCTGCAGCTCCCAGCAGTAGACCTCCTGGCAGTGGAAAATCACGCAGACCCAGAGCATGCCAGAAGAGAGAAAAAGCTCCCCTCCCCCTTCTCCAGCCCAGGCATCAGGTCATCTTACCGTTCCTTACTCCAGGCCATAAATGCAACGAGGCCACAGCTAACAAACATACAACCTCCAGGCAGCAGCAAGCAGCAACGAGCGGCAAACACCACTCATTCGGATAAATCTACCGCTCTCTCTCTCTCCTCCTCCAGCTGCTCCCAGCAGCAGACTCCTCAGTAGTAGAAAGTCACACTGACCCAGAGCACGCCAGGAGACAGAAAGAGATCCCCTTCCCCTTCTCCAGCCCAGGCAGCAGTTCATCTTCCTATTGTCCCTTTCATTACTCCAAGTCATAGAAAAAGAAGGAAGCAGCAGCCTCCAGGCATTTGTAGCTGCAAGAAACAGCAAGCAGCAATCACAACCTGCAGCACCACTTGAGAATGTTTTAACTAACAGCGGAAAGTCACACCAATACAGAGCACGTCAGAATAGAAACGCAGGGCCCCTGCTTCTTCTCCGGCACTGACAGCAGGTCATCTTACATCCTCACTCTCCTTACTCCAGGCCACAGAAGCAAAAGAGGGGGCAGCAAACAAACACACGGCCTCCAGGCATTAAACATTGAACAGTCAACGGTACAATAAAGTCACCAGCAATCTGTAAAAGCATTTCTTCAGTGCCTCCATCAGTGTGCTCACGGGAAACAATCCCCCCTCCCTCTCTCTCCTGCAGCTTCCAGCAGCAGACTCCTCAACAAGGAAAAGGTCACATCACCGCAGAACAGAGAAATAGCTCAACTTCCCTTCTCCAGCGCTGGTAGCAGGTCATCTAACATCCACCCTTTCCTTACTCCAGGCCACAAAAGCAAAGGGGTTGCAGCAAACAAACACACAGCCTGTAGGCAGCTGCAGCAGCAATCGGATCAATCCGCATCCCTCTCCCCCTCCTGCAGCTCCAAGCAGTAGATTCTCAACATTCGAATGTCAAACGGGGAAGTCACACCGACACAGAGCACTCCAGAAGAGCGACGGAGCACCCCCTTCCCCCTCTCCAGCACTGGTAGCAGGCCGTCTTACATCCTCCCTTTCCTTACTCCAGGCCCCACAGAAGCAGAAGAGGCGACAGCAAACAAACACAAGGGGTGGGATTCTCCGGTCCGCCAGCCGCGTTTTCATGCACGCCGCACTCCCGCGAGCAGTGGGATTCTCCGTTCCCGCAGCGGGTCAGTGGGATTCCCCATTGTGGCAAACCCATGCCATCGGGAAACCCACGGGCAATGGTGCACTGCTGCCGGACAGGAGGATCCCGCTGATGGAGAATTCCGACGAAGGCCTTCAGGCATTTGCAGCTGCCAGCAGGAGCAAGCAGCAAACACAACCTGCAGAACCACTTGAGAGATGTGAAGTGCTCCCACAACTAACAAGGCCAATCCCTCATTATCGATAGCCTTCAGCTGTGAAGCTAGAGGTTTCTCACTGTCAAAGGGCATTAAAGTGACCTTCAGTCCAGAACCAAGAGTAGGGCTCTGGCCTGGCAGCGTTTTGAGAGGAAAGATTGGCAGCAGCTGTAGTTTTCCCTGTTAAGGGTCTGAAAAATGTTTAAAGGTGACTTGAAGGCCTCACCGGCGTAAAGCCCTTCACCCCCCCCCTCCCCTCCGGTGCCCTTGAGCTGCATGCCGGATAATGGAGATGGCTCCTCACTTCCCCTCAGCAGCCATTGTTGGTGCTTCACATTTTAAAAGGGGTACGAAACGACACCCGCGTGGTTTCCCTCTGGGGAGCTGTTTAATCACCGGGAGGCCGTTGCATTTGACTTCAATATTGCTGATGAGATGGAAATGAATGCACATGGGGGTTAATGATACGCTCGCCATATTTCGGAGTAATCGGGAACGGGCCGGTTACATTGCCCGCCGCGAATCTCAATTTTGGCCTCACCCGCTATTAAACAGCCGCACCCAGATCCGCGGCAGATGCAAGCTGATGGGTAAATCGTGCCCTAAATATTTATGAATCAAATTCAAATTCCACAGGGTGGGATTTGAACCCATATCCCCATAGCATTTGCTGGGTCTCTGGACTGCCAGACTAGCAACATTCCCAGTATGTCACCACCTCCCCAATTTTGGAGCATCAATGTCTCCGGTGTTAAAAATCACCATACCCTTTTTAAATGACATCTTTGCAATACTCAAGCTGTTCGAATTTTAAGTAGTCAGCCAAATTGGCAGGGATGCACAGTAACTGAGTTTAATTTACTTCTTCAAATAACTTGACATTGCTATTTATTACTTGGACTGTCTGAAGCACAACTTGTTCTAGTACAGTACATAAGCTAATTGAAGCTGCTTAATTAATCCGATTTTCTGACATCAATAGTAAAATAAAAGCCAAATACTGTGGGCGCTGGAAATCTGATACAAAAACAGAAAATGCATCAGGGCGGATTGGAAAAGCTCCCCATTCTGTCTCCACAGATGGTGCCAGACCTGCTGGGTTTTCCCACTATTTTCTGTTTTTGTCACAGGTAAAATAATTTACTTCCCATTGTATTATCCTCAGTAAGTGAAGGTCACTGAAAAAAAACAACTGAAGCATCCAAAGATACAGTCAGACTCTTTTTGTAACGCTGCCCTTTCAGATTCTGCAGTCTAGAAATTCGATGCTGCTTCATAAACATGGCCTGCGTAAATCGGAAGCAGGCCTACCCAATATGCAGACACAGGGAAAAAGTGCAGATTCCATATACAGAGTCGCCCGAGGCTGGAATTGAACCTGGGTCCCTGGAGCTGTGAGGCAGCAGTGCTAACCACTGTGCCGTCGCAACGCCCTTTAACATGTATATCCAGATGTTGCTGTTTGATTTATCCCGCTTCCAGCAGTGAACGCCGTTAACTTCACCCATTCCTTTCACAAATTCCGGGCCAATAATCTATCACTTTAAGTTTGTAAAAATTAAAGTTCTGGTGGAAAATATAATAGTAATTTTTGTTTGCTGGGTTTCTTTTTTAAAATAAATTTAGAGTACCCAATTATTTCTTTTTCCCAATTAAGGGGAAATTTGGCATGGTCAATCCACCTACCCTGAACATTTTTGGGTTGTGGGGGTGAGACCCACGCAGAGGCGGGGAGAATGCGCAAACCCCACACGGAGAGTGATCCGGGGCCGGGATCAAACCCGGGATCAAATATTTTAGTAATGTCTCAAATATGGCTCAGCTAGCAGTTTAGACATCGTTTACAATATCAATGTGCACATTTGAGAGTTGCTGATTAATTTCCAGTTACTGTCTAACATTAATAATATGGAAAACCACAAGTTACATTCTAATTTGCGAACTTACAAGGAAAATGTATAAATATGCAGGACTAAAACAACCACTCTATGTGACTAATAGGGAACGAAAACTGAGGCCTTTACATCCCTAATGAGATGCATTCTTCCAGATATTCTGCAAGTTGACCCTTGACTTGAGAGGAGTCTGGAGAGAGGGCCGCTTTGTTTTAAGCAACATAAAGTCAGGATAGTATGCCTGAAGGATGCATAAATATGTTCTGTATTCTTTTCTGGCTCAAGTATCTAATTCTTCTGATGTGTGCATATGAATTTGAAACACATCAATTTTCCCATTTTCAGCAGGAAATATAAACTTCTGGAGCAAAATAAACTGAACATGTGTGAAAGAAAAAACATCTGCCCCTCCTGGCTGGAGGCATCTATTTGAGATGGGGCAGGGGGTGGTGTGGGGTGGGGGGGCGCACCGATATCAGGGAAATACGTTCGGAAACAGATTTACAGCAGAACCAATCTCTGAGAGAGTGTCAAGGTTCTCAGAGGCTGCCTTGAAGGCGCCGGTCAGGTAGAGGGTGACCTATTCAACACCTCCCCTCCCCACCCCAGGGAGCAGGAAGGCCCTCCAGGCATCCAGTAAGTTGGCAATAGGGAGAGAATGTTAAGTTCAGGAGATGAGCACCCAGGGCATGGTGCATGCAGATTATGGGGTCGCCCATATGCAATCTGCTCCAACAACTGCAACTTAAATTTATGCAGCGCCCGTAATGTAATGAAATATCCCAAGGGGCTTCACAGGTGCATTATAAAATAAAGTATGGCGCCATATCATGGAAGGAGACATTGGGCAGGATGCTCTGGTCCCGCTGCGGTGAATGGAAGATTTGGCTGAGCGCCAATTTCTCCGTCCTCGCGAGCAGCAGTAGCGGGACGGACTGGCAAAGGAGAATCCCGGCCATTCGGTCAGACGACCAGGAGCTTGGCCAAGGAGGTAGGTTTTAGGAAATGTCTTAAAGGGAAAAAGTGAGGTCGAGAGACGAGCTTGGGGCTCAGGCAGGGCCACTGACGGTGGGAGCATTAATAACGGGATGAAGAAGAGGCCGGAATGAGAGGAGCGCTGGTATCTGGGAGGGCTGTGGGATTGAAGGAGATTGCAGAGATAGTTAGGGGCCAGGCAAGGGGTGGAATGAGGATAGAAAGTAATAGGCTACATGGGGAAATAAAATCTCAAGTATTAGTCACTGCATAAAAACAGCTAAAAATAAAATGCATGACATTGAAAATGGTTTAATAATTTATACAAGTGCCCGAGGGTGTGTGGCCACAATTCAATGAAGAATCCATGCCAGAAAACTCAACAGTAGATGCCAGGGCCCTCAAGCAACTAAAGCTCAAGAGTGAGATTTTAAGACAGGGTAGAATTCTGCACAAAAGATTTCAATAACTTGATGTACTGAAATGTTAACTTCTGTGGGTAAGTTTATGTAGTTAAGTATTTTTTGTGTATTTATTAAATTCAGTACTATATCCCCAGCTTGCTCAGAAACTGAGATGGCAGCTGGTGACATTTTTCACTCGATATTTTGAGAAATTGTGTTGGTTATGTTTCTCTTGCTTTCTGTTGATTCGATGTATCTATTTTAAACCATAGAATTCCTACAGTGCAGACAGAGACCATTCGGCCCATCAAGTCTGCACCGACCCTCTGAAAGAGCACCATACCCAATCTGCTCCCCCAGCCTATCCCCATAACTCCACCTAACCTGCACAACTTTGGACTGTGAGAGGAAACCGGAGCACCCGGAAGAAACCCACGCAGACACGGGGTGAATGCGCAGACTCCACACAGACAGTGACCCAAGGCTGGAATTGAACCCGGGACCCTGGTGCTGTGAAGCAACTGTGCTAACCACTGTTCTACCGTGTTGCCCTGTGGGAGGAAACCAGAGCACCCGGAGGAAACCCACGCAGACACGGGGAGAACGTGCAGACTCCGCACAGGCAGTGACCCAAGGCTGGAATTGAACCTGGGTCCCTGGCGCTGTGAAGCAACAGTGCTAACCACTGTGCCACCATGCCACCCATAAAAGAGGGCAAACAGGATCATGTGGCAAATCTGTCAAAGGAGGGAGTTCTAATGAAAGGACCTTGGCAGAGGTCAGAAAAGTTCAACGTGAGATGGATTTTTTAAGGCTGCAGCGCCCACTGGAAGAGGGAGGAGGCCTGGGAAGGTAGGCTCCTGGGCCTCTCCTATCTGGAGGTCCGCTGTGTGATCTGAGGGGATGCAGTGAGGTAAGCTTTCTAAAGGATGGGCCTCTTAACCAAGCATGTTCTGGATGGAATAAGAACAGAAAACACTGGGAAAGTTCAGCAGGTCTGGCAGCATCTGTAGAGAGAGAGAAACAGATTTAGCATTTTGGACCCAGTTCGATTCTTCTTCGGAAAGTGGCTGAGGAAATGCGCAGCATAGGTGTGGCCCCTGGAACCTGGAGACAGTGTACCAAGAGGGTCCAGGAACTTGGCAGGATGGCGAATGTGAGTGACACAGCAGTTTCAGGTGTCAGTGCTCACACTCTGACTTGCCAATCATTCTCCTGCACAGCACCCCGCATTCCCCCACCCCTTGCAGCTCCAGACTCTCTCCAGGAACCTCCTTGTATCTCTATCTGAACAGCACACACTCTCAAACTATTTCCTTGTCCTCTATTCCTCTCCCCCACTCTTACGTCCCCTCGCCCGCTCCTCCATGCCCTGTATACCACCCATGCCCCCTCCATGCCTTCCATTTCACCTTCATTGCCTCCATGCCCCTTCCATAATCTCATGACCCCTCCAAATCCACTCGCCCAGTTTGCACTATGTACAGAATCAACAAGCTACATAATAATGGTGGCAATTCTTGAGAAGAAAAACACCTGTTCAGCAATCTACTTTGAAAACCTCCCCGCTATCCTTACAAGTCTATAGACGTGAAATGAGACAGCATAATTATGGTTTCAGTAACAGAAGCCATACCTCACTTCACACCTCTTAGTCTTCTCCAAATAAACACACAGACATTGAAAAAACATGGGCGGGATTCTCCGAACTCCCGCCGGGTCGGAGAATCGGCGGGGGCTGGCGTGAATCCCACCCCCTCCGGTTGCCGAATTCTCCAGCACCAAATATTCGGCAGGGGCGGGAATCGCGCTGCGCCGGTCGGCGGGCCCCCCCCGGTGATTTTCCGACCCGCAATGGGCCGAAGTCCCGCTGCTGGAATGCCTGTCCCGCCGGCGAGAATCAAACCGCCTCTCTTACCAGCGGGACTAGGCGGCGCGGGCAGGTTCCGGGGTCCTGGGGGGGGGGGGGGGGGGGCGCGGGGCGATCTGGCCCCGGTGGGTGCCCCCACGGAGGCCTGGCCTGCGATCGGGGCCCACCGTTCCGCGGGTGGGCCTGTGCCGTGGGGGCACTCTTTACCCTCCGCCTCGGCCATAGCCTTCACCATGGCTGACGCGTAAGAGACCCCCCCCCCCCCCCCCCTGCACATGCCCGGGGATGACGTCAGCAGCCGCTGACGCTCCCGCGCATGCGTGGACTTCCGCCGCCCGGCGAAGTACTTTCGGCCCTGGCTGGCGTGGCGCCAAAGGCCTTTCCCGCTGGCCTGCGCCGCGCCAACCACTTCGGCGCGGGTCTAGCCCCTCAAGATGAGGGCTTGGCCCCTAAAGGTGCGGAGAAATCCATTCCATCCCGCCGGGACACCCCCGCCCCGCCGGGTAGGGGAGAATCCTGGCCCATATTTTTAAAAATTACTTATTATAACCCAGAAAGATGTCAATAAGTCGAAGAAAGGTTCCTTTTCTACCTGTCAGAACAGACCCCAACTGCCATAATCAATTGTCAAGACTTGGAGCTCAGCCATGTGTGAGGCCATGTGGAGAAACAGATATCTGGCCATTTGTTTCCATTGATAACCTCAATGTTACTTTTACTGCTAATTCAAGGCTACGTAAGTACTAATATATTAAGTAAAGGCAGTGATGAATGTTTTTGTGAACTCCATAAATTAAATAAGAACAGTGACCACTCAATAAAAAAGGAGTTTTAATAAAAGTAGCACATAGAGTTGCCTCAAAATTTGTTCACAAAATAGCAGCAATTCCAAGGACCCCGCCAAAGTTTATCAGTAAGAGTAGCGATAATTTACTCAGGATTAGGCTGTGAATAGTTGAAATAATTGGGACAGCAATTCCTGCAAAATAATTCATGATATAGATGACACAAAAATGTGAAAATCGTGAAAATGTTCGATACTGGAATGATGGATGTGACATATGAACATCGGTTCCTGTAATGAGGGCTGCGCTTATTAATTATTTTATTAAAGATGTAAACCAGTGTTGGACGCAGGTTTGCGATCCGCCATAAATTAACAAACTCCTCGGGTGGGCAGATGAGAATTTTCCTGCAAAATAATCATAATAACTTTGGTGCAAAAATACTAAAAGTACCATTACGTCTCATGGGTAGTTGGAGAGGGCTTGAAGCTGCAAGTTACAAATTAGAAGAGACACCATTGTCAGCTCATGTTTGGAAACTTCGAAAGGTGCATCTAGTTTCACTTAGTTTTAGGTATAAACATTTTTGAAGTAATACTCAGAGATAATTAAGTTTCAAACCGGCACAACACACATTGCAGCTGGAAAAAGGTGACATATTCTTTGCGGATTACTCCAGGAGCTGATTGTTGATATAGCCTTCAGTCCTGCCATTGCCCCAGTGCCTTCCTCCCTCACCTCCAGCCCCTCCATTCCTTCAACCCACCCTTCCCTGCACCATCACCGTTGAAACATTCCCTGTCACCCTTTTTTTTAAAATAAAATATTTTATTGAAAATTTTTGGTCAACCAACACAGTACATTGTGCATCCTTTACACAATATTATAACACAAATAACAATGACCTATTTTATAAACAGAAAGAGAATAAATAATAAATAACAAAAATGAAAACTAACCCTAATTGGCAACTGCCTTATCACAAGTAACACTCTCCAAAAATATAATTTAACAGTCCAATATATAATTATCTGCAGCAAGGACCTATACATATTATACAGTATATATTAACAACCCTGAGAGTCCTTCTGGTTCCTCCTCCCCCCCCTCCCCCCCCCCCCTCCCCCCCCCTCCCCCCCGCCCCCCCCCGATCCTGGGCTGCTGCTGCTGCCTTCTTTTTTCCATTCCATCTATCTTTCTGCGAGGTATTCGACGAACGGTTGCCACCGCCTGGTGAACCCTTGAGCCGACCCCCTTAGAATGAACTTAATCCGCTCTAGCTTTATAAACCCCGCCATGTCATTTATCCAGGTCTCCACCCCCGGGGGCTTGGCTTCTTTCCACATTAGCAATATCCTGCGCCGGGCTACTAGGGACGCAAAGGCCAAAACATCGGCCTCTCTCGCCTCCTGCACTCCCGGCTCTTGTGCAACCCCAAATATAGCCAACCCCCAGCTTGGTTCGACCCGGACCCCCACTACTTTTGAAAGCACCTTTGTCACCCCCATCCAAAACCCCTGTAGTGCCGGGCATGACCAAAACATATGGGTATGATTCGCTGGGCTTCTCGAGCACCTCGCACACCTATCCTCCACCCCCAAAAATTTACTGAGCCGTGCTACAGTCATATGCGCCCTGTGTAATACCTTAAACTGAATCAGGCTTAGCCTGGCACACGAGGACGACGAGTTTACCCTGCTTAGGGCATCTGCCCACAGCCCCTCCTCGATCTCCTCCCCCAGCTCTTCTTCCCATTTCCCTTTTAGTTCATCTACCATAGTCTCCCCTTCGTCCCTCATTTCCCCATATATATCTGACACCTTACCATCCCCCACCCATGTCTTTGAGATCACTCTGTCCTACACCTCTTGTGTCGGGAGCTGCGGGAATTCCCTCACCTGTTGCCTCGCAAAAGCCCTCAGTTGCATGTACCTGAATGCATTCCCTTGGGGCAACCCATATTTCTCGGTCAGCGCTCCCAGACTCGCGAACTTCCCATCCACAAACAGATCTTTCAGTTGCGTTATTCCTGCTCTTTGCCACATTCCATATCCCCCATCCATTCCCCCCGGGGCAAACCTATGGTTGTTTCTTATCGGGGACCCCCCCCAAGGCTCCAGTCTTTCCCCTATGCCGTCTCCACTGTCCCCAAATCTTCAGTGTAGCCACCACCACCGGGCTTGTGGTGTAGTTCCTCGGTGAGAATGGCAATGGGGCTGTCACCATAGCCTGTAGGCTAGTCCCCCTACAGGACGCCCTCTCTAATCTTTTCCACGCCGCTCCCTCCTCCTCTCCCATCCACTTACTCACCATTGAAATATTAGCGGCCCAATAATACTCACTTAGGCTCGGTAGTGCCAGCCCCCCCCTATCCCTGCTACGCTGTAAGAATCCCTTCCTCACTCTCGGGGTCTTCCCGGCCCACACAAAACCCATGATGCTCTTTTCAATCCTTTTAAAAAAAGCCTTCGTGATCACCACCGGGAGGCACTGAAACACAAAGAGGAATCTCGGGAGGACCACCATCTTAACCGCCTGCACCCTCCCTGCCAGTGACAGGGATACCATATCCCATCTCTTCAAATCCTCCTCCAGTTGTTCCACCAACCGCGTTAAATTTAACCTATGCAATGTGCCCCAATTCTTGGCTATCTGGATCCCCAGGTAACGAAAGTCCCTTGTTACCTTCCTCAACGGTAGGTCCTCTATTTCTCTACTCTGCTCCCCTGGATGCACCACAAACAACTCACTTTTCCCCATGTTCAATTTATACCCTGAAAAATCCCCAAACTCCCCAAGTATCCGCATTATTTCTGGCATCCCCTCCGCCGGGTCTGCCACATATAGTAACAAATCGTCCGCATACAAAGATACCCGGTGTTCTTCTCCTCCTCTAAGTACTCCCCTCCACTTCTTGGAACCCCTCAATGTTATCGCCAGGGGCTCAATCGCCAGTGCAAACAATAATGGGGACAGAGGGCATCCCTGCCTTGTCCCTCTATGGAGCCGAAAATATGCAGATCCCCGTCCATTCGTGACCACGCTCGCCATCGGGGCCCTATACAACAGCTGCACCCATCTAACATACCCCTCTCCAAAACCAAATCTCCTCAACACTTCCCACAAATAATCCCACTCCACTCTATCAAATGCTTTCTCGGCATCCATCGCCACTACTATCTCCGTTTCCCCCTCTGGTGGGGGCATCATCATTACCCCTAACAGCCTCCGTATATTCGTGTTCAGCTGTCTCCCCTTCACAAACCCAGTTTGGTCCTCGTGGACCACCCCCGGGACACATTCCTCTATTCTCATTGCCATTACCTTGGCCAGGATCTTGGCATCTACATTTAGGAGGGAAATAGGTCTATAGGACCCGCATTGTAGCGGGTCCTTTTCCTTCTTTAAGAGAAGCGATATCGTTGCTTCAGACATAGTCGGGGGCAGTTGTCCCCTTTCCTTTGCCTCATTAAAGGTCCTCGTCAATACCGGGGCGAGCAAGTCCACATATTTTCTATAGAATTCGACTGGGAATCCATCCGGTCCCGGGGCCTTTCCCGCCTGCATGCTCCTAATTCCTTTCACCACTTCTTCTACCTCGATCTGTGCTCCCAGTCCCATCCTTTCCTGCTCTTCCACCTTGGGAAATTCCAGCCGATCCAAGAAGCCCATCATTCTCTCCCTCCCATCCGGGGGTTGAGCTTCATATAATTTTTTATAAAATGTCTTGAACACTCCATTCACTCTCTCCGCTCCCAGCTCCATCTCTCCTTCCTCATCCCTCACTCCCCCTATTTCCCTCGCTGCTCCCCTTTTCCTCAATTGGTGTGCCAGCAACCTGCTCGCCTTCTCCCCATATTCGTACTGTACACCCTGTGCCTTCCTCCATTGTGCCTCTGCAGTGCCCGTAGTCAGCAAGTCAAATTCTACATGTAGCCTTTGCCTTTCCCTCTACAGCCCCTCCTCCGGTGCTTCCGCATATTGTCTGTCCACCCTCAAAAGTTCTTGCAGCAACCGCTCCCGTTCCTTACTCTCCTGCTTCCCTTTATGTGCCCTTATTGATATCAGCTCCCCTCTAACCACCACCTTCAGCGCCTCTCAGACCACTCCCACTTGGACCTCCCCATTATCATTGAGTTCCAAGTACTTTTCAATGCACCCCCTCACCCTTAGACACACCCCCTCATCTGCCATTAGTCCCATGTCCATTCTCCAGGGTGGGCGCCCTCCTGTTTCCTCCCCTATCTCCAAGTCCACCCAGTGTGGAGCGTGATCCGAAATGGCTATAGCCGTATACTCCGTTCCCCTCACCTTCGGGATCAACGCCCTTCCCAGCACAAAAAAGTCTATTCGCGAGTAGACTTTATGGACATACGAGAAAAACGAGAACTCCTTACTCCTAGGTCTGCTAAATCTCCACGGGTCTACACCTCCCATCTGCTCCATAAAATCTTTAAGTACCTTGGCTGCTGCCGGCCTCCTTCCAGTCCTGGACTTCGACCTATCCAGCCCTGGTTCCAACACCGTATTAAAATCTCCCCCCATTATCAGCTTTCCCATCTCTAGGTCCGGAATGCGTCCTAGCATCCGCCTCATAAAATTGGCATCATTCCAGTTCGGGGCATATACGTTTACCAAAACCACCGTCTCCCCCTGTAGTTTGCCACTCACCATCACGTATCTGCCCCCGTTATCCGCCACTATAGTCTTTGCCTCGAACATTACCCGCTTCCCCACTAATATAGCCACCCCCCTGTTTTTTGCATCTAGCCCCGAATGGAAGACCTGCCCCACCCATCCTTTGCGTAGCCTAACCTGGTCTATCAGTTTCAGGTGCGTTTCCTGTAACATAACCACATCTGCCTTAAGTTTCTTAAGGTGTGCGAGTACCCGTGCCCTCTTTATCGGCTCGTTCAGCCCTCTCACGTTCCACGTGATCAGCCGGGTTGGGGGGCTTCCTACCACCAACCCCCCCCCCCCCCCTTGTCGATTAGCCATCCCTTTTTCCAGCTCCTCACCCGGTTCCCACGCAGCTGTATCTCCCCCAGGCGGTGCCCCCCCGCCCATCCCACCCCATGCCAGCTCCCCCTCTCCCCAGCAGCAGCAACCCAGTAATTCCCCCCTCCCACCCTCCCCGCTCGATCCCCCGCTAGCGTAATTACTCCCCCCATGTTGCTCCCAGAAGTCAGCAAACTCTGGCCGACCTTGGCTTCCCCCCATGACCTCGGCTCGCACCGTGCAACGCCCCCTCCTTCCTGCTTCTCTATTCCCGCCATGATTATCATAGCGCGGGAACCAAGCCTGCGCTTCTCCCTTGGCCCCGCCCCCAATGGCCAACGCCCCATCTCCTCCACCTCCCCTCCTCCCCCCATCATCACCTGTGGAAGAGAGAAAAGTTACCACATCGCAGGATTAGTACATAAAACTCCTCTTTCCCCCCTTTTTAACCCCCCTCTTCGCCCCCCACATTCGCCCCACCACTTTGTTCAAACGTTCTTTTTAATAACCCGCTCATTCCAGTTTTTCTTCCACAATAAAAGTCCACGCTTCATCCCCCGTCTCAAAGTAGTGGTGCCTCCCTCGATATGTGACCCACAGTCTTGCCGGTTGCAGCATTCCAAATTTTATCTTCTTTTTATGAAGCACCGCCTTGGCCCGATTAAAGCTCGCCCTCCTTCTCGCCACCTCCGCACTCCAGTCTTGATAAACGCGGATCACCGCGTTCTCCCATTTACTGCTCCGAGTTTTCTTTGCCCATCTAAGGACCATTTCTCTATCCTTAAAACGGAGGAATCTCACCACTATGGCTCTGGGAATTTCTCCTGCTCTCGGTCCTCGCGCCATCACTCGGTATGCTCCCTCCACCCCCAACGGACCCGCCGGGGCCTCCGCTCCCATTAACGAGTGCAGCATCGTGCTCACATATGCCCCGACGTCCGCTCCCTCTGCACCTTCAGGAAGACCAAGAATCCTCAGGTTGTTCCTCCTTGCGTTGTTCTCCAGTGCCTCCAACCTTTCCACACATCGTTTCTGATGTGCCTCATGCATCTCCGTCTTCACCACCAGGCCCTGTATGTCGTCCTCATTCTCGGCTGCCTTTGCCTTCACGACCCGAAGCTCCCGCTCCTGGGTCTTTTGTTCCTCCTTTAGCCCTTCGATCGCCTGTAGTATCGGGGCAACAGCTCTTTCTTCATTTCCTTTTTGAGCTCTTCCACACAGCATTTCAAGAACTCTTGTTGTTCAGGGCCCCATGTTAAACTGCCACCTTCCGACGCCATCTTGGTTTTTGCTTGCCTTCCTTGCCGCTGTTCTAAAGGATCCACTGCAATCCGGCCACTTTCTCCTCCTTTTTCCATCCGTATCCAGGGGGGTTCCCTTCTGGTTTACCGCACAGTGTTTTTAGCCGTCAAAATTGCCGTTGGGGCTCCTATCAAGAGCCCAAAAGTCCGTTTCACCGGGAGCTGCCGAAACGTGCGACTCAGCTGGTCATCGCCGCACCCGGAAGTCATTCCCTGTCACCCTTGGCTCAACCTCCCCTCCCTCCCTTCCTCATCCTATTCCACGTCGAGAAAATAGTTCTGTCGAACGTTCACAGACCTAAACATTACCTGTGGGCGGGATTCACCGCCACGGGTTATTCGGTGCCATTGCCGCCGCCGTTGCCAATGGGCTTTCCCGTTGACTGCACCGCCCATCTCTGTGAAACCCGTGCGCCGTCGGTGGGACCGGAATATCCCACCGGCGTGAACGGCCGGTAAATTTCGCCCTCTATGTCCCTCTCCACCGACGCCACAAGAAGAACTGAGTATTTCCATCGTTTTCCGTTTTTGTTTCCGATTTCCAGCATTCACGGTATTTTGTTTTTGTGTTGACATCATAAAGACCCATCAGCAATCTAATTCACCCTACAGAATAGCACAGTGGATAGTATTTTCATTTTCAGTGAATTACAACACACCAGAAGAGATGTTAAAACATAGCACATACAGTGCAGAAGGAGGCCATTTGGCCCACCAAGTCTGCACCGACCCACTTGTGCCCTCACTTCCACCCTATCCCTGCAACCCACTAACCCCTCCTAACCCTTTTTGGACATTAAGGGCAATTTAACATGACCAGTCCACCTAACCTGCACACCTTTGGACTGTGGGAGGAAACCGGAGCACCCGGAGGAAACCCACGCAGACACGGGGAGAATGTGCCGACTCCGCACAGACAGTGACCCAGCAGGGGATCGAACCTGGGACCCTGGCGTTGTGAAGTCACAGTGCTAACCACTATGCTACCGTGCTGCCCTGTTGGCATTGGACTAGTAATCCAAAGGCCAAGGCTAATGCCCCCCATGACAGCGGGTGGAATTTAAATTCAATTAATAAATCTGCGACGTTGATGCTCAATCAATAACTCCAGAAGCGAGATTGGATGACAATTGAAGGCTTTATTGGACTAGATGTTTCCTCCAGCAGCGCAGGTACAGAATGCAGCTGCTAGGGAGACACAGGCTCTTACACTCCACCTTACTGGGCGGAACCAGCAGGCAGGCTTCACCAATGATATTGCTGTCTCAGGTACCTCCCACACCAATGGCCTTACAGCATCAACCTGGGTACCGTAATACCCCTAATACCGACTACCACAGATGTAAAGCAGGTCTCCGTATTGATCTCCGTGACAGCTATCATCAATTAGATGAAAAACATCTGGTTCAGCAATGTCCATTAGTGAGTGATTGGAATGCACTTAGTGCAACTTACACCTCTTTGATGTGGACAATGTTTACAAACATTGGGGTTTCACCACTTAGGCTATGGTAGCAAGAAGGGATATGAATGTATCATAGCTGCAGATGTTTTTTGCGACCTGTCAATCACAAACCACTACTCAAAAGCCATGAATAGATTGAAGACAGTGAATCTGTGGGAACCAGAAGCAGGGACAGCTTTTCACCTTCGAGGAATGGATATGAGATGCTGCAAGGTAAGTATTACAGCTATCATGCTTCCCACTGCCCCTGTCTAGACTGCTGTCTAGCTTCCAGACAGGAGTCTCTTTTCTGGGGGAGGATCTCTGTGGGTGGGTGGAGTCTGTGTGAGTGTGGGGTGTGTCTATGGACAGGGTTTCTTTGGGCACGGGGTCTCTGTGGGGGAGATCTATTACAGGTGTCCCTAGGGGTGTCCCCTTATTACAGGGGTCCCTGGGGGGAGCCCCCCCCTATTACAAGCCCCCCCATTACAGGCGTCTCTATTGGGGATCCTGGACCCCGCCCGCGCCGTCTGCTCCCGCCGGTAAGGTAGGTGGTTCAATCCACGCCAGCTGGCGAGGGTTGACAGCGGCGGGACTTCGGCCCATCGCGGGCCGGAGAATCGCCGGGGGGAGCCCGCCGACCGGCGCGATTCCCGCCCCCACCATATTTGGGGGTGGGGGCCACCCAGGCAATCTGGGGATGGGGGGCAGCTGTGCAGTGCAGGAGAGGGGGGGGGGGGAGCAGGGTTCATTTGAGGTGTGGGGGTGAAATGTCCTCTACCATCATGGCTCTGGTCCTGGTTGACCTCGCAGTGGGCCAAAGGGGCAACGATTGACCACTTGGCCTCCCATGAGGTTCACCGCATCAGGTTTATGATTGCTGAGGCCACAAGCGAACCTTGCCCGTATGATTCACGGCCACAGGAACCAGAGTATCTCGTGAGGGCGGAGCGGCCGTTGGAATGTGCTGTGGAATTTGTTCATGCAGTTAGTGAGGTGACAGAGAATGGCGTCGGGCGCCGACCCAAATTTTGCCCCGACACCAGATTCTCTGTGCCATTGGGGAATGCATTCTGGACGTCCCAAGGACGGCGGATCCCATCCTTAATGTGCTTTTAAAAATCCGACAATAATTAAAATCTGAAGGAATGATCCACACACTCAATTTTCAGTTCCAGAGAGGTTGTTTAGCAGTAGCTAGGACTTATCACATTATTAAAATGGGGTTTAGACTGAAACGGTCAAACTATTAGTTTCTGTGGAAACTTAGTTCATAAATATGACAGAAATACAGGAACTCCACACCGTTCAATCCATTTGAATGGGAAGCTTGACTGCAAGATGCCATTTTCGCGCAACTTACGTACAGCATCCTGGACAACACACTTGGATTTTCATGTTTAGCTGTGTTAGAGCAACTGAAATTCCTGTCTCATAAATAGCGGTGAACACCATTAGCCTTACTATTACTTTTGCAGACAATAAATTGTGGCCTAATCTCTTCCCAAACTTGACAAGAATTGTTGTTTTCCTACACACCAAGGTTTTTAAAAATTCATTTACGAGACGTGGGCGTCGTTGGTTAGGCCAGAATTCTTTGCCCTTCCCTAGTTTCCCTTTACAAGGTGGTGGTGAGATGCCTTCTTGAACCGCTGAAGTTCCTCAGATATAGGGGGGGGCAGTGGCGTAGTAGCATTTACCCCGGACTAGTAATCCAGAGATCCAGGGCCACGCTCCGGTGACCCAGTTTCAAATCCCACCTTGGCAGATGGTGAAATTGAATTCAATAAAAATCTGGAGTCTAAAAGTCTAAATGGTGACCGTAAACCCCATTGTCAATTATCCTAAAAATCCATCCGGTTCACTAATGTCTTTTAGGGAAGGAAATATGTCGGACTTATCTGGCCTGGCCTACATGTGACTCCAGATCGACAGCAATGTGGTTAACTCTTAAATACACTCAATGGTGGACAATAAATGCTGGCCCAGCCGGCAACGCCCACATCCTATAAAGGAATAAAAAAATGTACATCCACTGTGCTGTCAGGGAGGGAGTTCCAGGATTTTGACCCAGCGACAGTGAAGATTCGGCAATTTATTTCAAAGTCCGGGTGATAGGTGACTTAGAGGGGAACCTCCAGGCGATGGGGTTCCCAGGTATCTGCTGCTCTTGTCCTTCTAGGTGGTAGTGGTCGTGGGTTTGGAAGGTGCTGCCTCAGGGACCTTGGCGGGTGTAAGTGTAAGTAAATAGGAAAGACTCCAACCGCTGCAAGACAGTACAAAGTCAAAAAACAAACACTAAAGTTTTCCCAAAGTTGAGGCAACAACTGAGGTTAAATTAGATACTGAAATAAATACCAGACATCATTGCCTGTTCTTGGGAGAAGTTGGCTTCTGATCAGAAATGTCTAAAAGATTTAAGATTTTGGCCCTGCGTTCTCAAAACAACATATCCTGAACATAGCAACAGGCTTTGGGTTCATTCCTGACAATGCTGCTTCAAGAATGAGATTGCTATATTTGGAACATGAATTCAAGCAGCTTCTAAAGGACATTAATGCAGTACGCAAGGCCACAGAGAGTACTTAAAGTGTCAGTTGTTCAATATTTTGATAACATTATTTACTTGTAATACAAGCAAAATGTAACAAAAGGAAAGAATGATTTTATGCCATTTCAACCCCTAAATTTTATCCATAAAAATTACACCGGCAGCTCTTGAAATATGATTCCGAAACAAATGTTTAAATTGAAGTTCAGTTGCATGAACATCCAACAAATCAGTCCTAATAGGACTAAGCATTTTTAATTATCTTCTCTGTTGGCAGTAATATAAACAATGTGCCAAATGGGGGAAAATAAACATCTCCAGCATCAGCTGTAAAAACCAGAGTTATTGAGATGACAGGGTTGCAAAGACTATCATACATTGATCTGCATACGTGAATATTTTGTAAAAGCTTCCTTTGACCATAAGAAGTTTGCTTTGAACACAGGCATAAATCAAATAGCCATTTTCGGTGGTTTATGAACCTATTCATCTATCATGGTAGACTGGTCAATGTATGATTTAAATGTCAAAGCACTGGCTGGCCAACACGGGGAAAGATTAGTTTGAGCTTAATCTGATGGGCTGTCCCAGTACCGAGAGCTGAAATGAGCATCTGAAAAAACCCACGCCAGAGACTGGGCACTTTTCGCTAACTGCACATTGGGAACAGCAAATCCTGATGGCAGCGCACACCTTTGAGGTCAACTTTCCAATCTTGACGAGGCAAAATGGAAAAATGTAGCATGGTTATTTTGTGCGTCCTGATTCCGCAGAAGGGTTTCGCCAACATCATATCGGATTACCACCTACTGCGATGCCTCGATGAGAGTTACATGAAAATACTATTGATTCAGAAAGCACTGTGAAATGATGCCGTGCTGTTCCACCCTTTGCCCTCTGCTGTCTATCTTAGATCCCGCTATTGAATGACCTTCCCTCACCGGATCGTCTGATGGTTCTGACGTTTGCACCATATCATTTGGCAGACCTTATTTATTGGATTGAAAATGGCTAACCACAAAGTCTTGCTGTCCGAAAATTAAAAATAATCTTGGGATTAGTCCATATGCCTAACAAAAATGTTTTGGAGCCGAGCCAAAAAAACTCTGTGGCTTCTGAAAATTCTGAGTTCTGAAATAATAATAACCAGAACCTGCTGGTGGCATGGGGGTGCAATGGTTAGCACTGCTGCCTCACAGTGCTGAGGACCCAGGTTTGACCCCGGGTCATTCTCCGTGTGGAATTTGCACATTCTCCCCCTGTCTGCGTGGATCTCACCCCCACAGCCCAAAGATGTGCAGGGCAGGTGGATTGCACACGCTAAATTGCCCCTTAATTGGGGGAAAAAAAATTGGGTGCTCTAAATTTATTTTAAAAAAAATAACAAGAACGTTCTTATTATTTTCTCATTTTATTTATTGTGCACGATTGCAAAAGGAACTTCCAATGAAACTAGATTTGCCTGCTCCATTGATTTGTATATTAAGTTTTAAAACACTGAAGATATAATATAAGAATTGAATTTAGGATGCAGCCTTGGCAGCAGCTTTCTGCCCTGTAAGATGAGGGTTTGCGCCATGCTGGTGGCCTCTGCTTTCTCGGGGCTGTCTCCTTGGCCAGTTGAGCTTCTTGCTTTGGCTGGCCTCTTCCAATGCTCGACTAAACAGTCAGCGTCCAGAGGTCATGGCTGTCAGTGGCTATCTCCCCATTGTCAGTGTCCATACATGCCATCTTCATATCTCACTTGCAGGTGTCCCTGTAGCAGGTGTCCCTGTAGAAGGTGTCCCTATAACAGGTGTCCCTATAACAGGTGTCCCTCTTGCAGGTGTCCCTGTAGAAGGTGCCCTTGTAACAGGTGTCCCTGTAGAAGGTGTCCTTGTAGAAGGTGTCCCTGTAGCAAGTGTCCTTATAGAAGGTGTCCCTGTAGAAGGTGTCCCTGTAGCAAGTGTCCCTGTAGAAGGCGTCCCTGTAGAAGGTGCCCTTGTAACAGGTGTCCCTGTAGAAGGTGTCCCTGTATCAAGTGTCCCTGTGGAAGGTGTCCCTGTTGAAGGTGTCCCTGTAGAAAGTGTCCCTGCAGCAGGTGTCCCTGTAGAAGGTGTCCCAGTAGAAGGTGTCCCTGTAGAAGGTGTCCCTGTAGAAAGTGTCCCTGCAGCAGGTGTCCCTGTAGAAGGTGTCCCTGTAGAAGGTGACCCTGTGGCAGGTGTCCCTGTAGAAGGTGTCCCTGTAGCAAGGGTCCCTGTAGAAGGTGTCCCTGTAGAAGATGTCCCTGCAGCAGATGTCCTTCTAGAAGGTGTACCTGTACCAAGTGTCCCTGTAGAAGGAGTCCCTGTAGAAGGTGTCCCTGCAGCAGATGTCCTTCTAGAAGGTGTCCCCGTACCAAGTGTGCCTGTAGAAGGAGTCCCTGCAGAAGGTGTCCCTGTAGAAGGTGTCCCTGTACAAGGTGTCCCTCTGGCAGGTGTCCCTGAAGAAGGTGTCCCTGTAGAAGGTGTCCCTATAGCAGGTGCCACTCTAGAAGGTGTCCCTGTAGAAGGTGTCCCTGTAGCAAGTGTTCCTGTAGAAGGTGTCCCTGTAGAAGGTGTCCCTGTAGCATGTGTCCCTGTAAGGATGCCCGGGTGGTTGTGACCCATTGGGCAATTCATTGTAGGTAAGGGGGTGGTTTTTCAGTCTCTCGGTGGCAGTAGAGGAGTTCCTGATGCAGTGAAGAATCCAGTGCCTGACAAAAAGCAATCAGCAATTTCCCCACTGAGGACCACTCATGCCCCCCCCATCTTTGCACCCCTGGCCCTGTCGGTGCCCGTCACCTTGGGGGCCTCTGGCCCTGGCGGCCTCCCCTGCTGCCAGGGGTACCATTGGCTGGTGCCACCCTTGCCAGTGGTTTGCTCCACAGCCCCCGTCTGGCGTCCCCATAGGGGCTACAGTGGGCGGTGCCATTGTCGGACCGTCTGGTGCCCCTCTGGTGGGTGGTGGCTGGTTGGGTGGTGGAGGATATGGCGGAGGGTAGGGTGCAGTGGTGGGAGCTGGGTGCGGGGAACCCGCTGCGGTAGGAGAGGGTTGCCAATGGCAGGACCAGAGTATCTCCTCAGCGGGAAAGGTTGGAATATTTCGGCCAATGTATAACACAAGACAAGTCTTTTGTAGAATTTGGCAAAAAATTCAAAGTGATTATCTAGCCAACAGCGTTCCCAACATAATTCAGTTCAGAGTAATTATGGAAAGAGACAAGAAATAAACAGAAAAATTAATGAAAGTACAGGAGGTAATTGAAAATATTAATAAGGGACTCCCACACGGGGGAGATCAACGGGAAGGCGGGGGAAGCCGGGGTCAGCAGAAGTCAGCTGACTCACGGAAGTCATCTGGGGGGAGCAAAAGTGCTAGCTGTGGATCTAGCGGGGAGGGGGGGAGGGAAGGGAGGGAGAGGGGGGGGGACATTAGGGTTGCTGCTGCACTGTCCGAGGGGGAACTGAACATGGAAGAGATGGTCGGGGCGGGGGTTCTCCGTCTGGGGGACTGGAGGGTGCGGGAGGCGCAGGCACGGGACTGGCCTAAGATAGAAGATGGCGAGTCGGCGGGGGGGGGGGGCGGGGGGGTTGGGAGGGTAGCCCCCCAATCCGGCTGATCACGTGGAATGTGAGAGGCCTAAATGGGCCGGTTAAGAGGGCCCGAGTGTTCGCGCACCTAAAGGGACTGAAGGCAGACGTGGCCATGCTTCAGGAGACACATCTGAAGGTGGCAGATCAGGTCAGGTTAAGGAAGGGATGGGTAGGACAGGTGTTCCATTCGGGGCTGGATGCGAAGAATAGAGGGGTGGCAATATTGGTGGGGAAGCGGGTGTCGTTTGAGGCCAAGAACATAGTAGCGGACAATGGAGGCCGATACGTGATGGTGAACGGTAGGTTGCAGGGGACGGAGGTGGTACTGGTGAATGTATTTGCCCCGAACTGGGACGATGCTGGATTCATGAAACGGATGTTGGGGCGTATTCCAGACTTGGAGGTAGGGAGCTTGATAATGGGTGGGGATTTTAACACGGTGCTGGACCCAGCATTAGATCGTTCCATATCTAGGACGGGGAAGAGGCCGGCTGCGGCCAAGGTGCTTAGGAGGTTTATGGGTCAGATGGGGGGAGTAGATCCGTGGAGATTTGCCAGGCCTTTGGCCAGAGAATGTTCTTTTTTCTCCCACGTACATAAGGCCTACTCCCGGATAGATTTTTTTGTTTTGGGCAGGGCATTGATCCCGAAAGTGGAGGGAACGGAGTATTCGGCTGTAGCCATTTCAGACCATGCCCCGCACTGGGTGGAGCTGGAACTGGGGGAGGAGAGGGACCAACGCCCGTTGTGGCGATTGGATGTGGGACTGCTGGCAGCCGAGGAAGTGTGTGGGAGGGTGTGGGGGTGCATCAAAAGGTATCTGGAGGCCAACGACAACGGGGAGGCGCAGGTGGGAGTAGTATGGGAGGCGCTGAAGGCGGTGGTCAGGGGAGAGTTAATTTCCATCAGGGCACAGAGGGTGAAGAGAGAAGGCAGGGAAAGGGAGAGGTTAGTGGGGGAGATTTTAAGGGTGGACAGGAGCTTTGCAGAGGCTCCTGATGAGGGACTACTCAGGGAGAGACGAAGTCTCCAGACGGAGTTCGACCTGTTGACCACAGGGAAGGCAGAGGCACAGTGGAGGAAGGCACAGGGGGCGATATATGAATATGGGGAGAAGGCGAGTAGGATGCTGGCACATCAGCTCCGTAAGAGGATGGCAGCGAGGGAAATAGGTGGAATCAAGGATGGCAGGGGAACTACGGTGCGGAGTGCGGTGAAAGTGAATGAGGCATTCAAGGCCTTTTACGAGGAGCTGTATAGGCCCAGCCCCCAGGGGGAAAAGAGGGGATGCGACGATTCTTGGACCAACTGAGGTTCCCGAGGGTGGAGGAGCAGGAGGTGGCTGGTTTGGGGGCGCCAATTGGGGTGGAGGAGCTGGTTAAAGGTCTGGGGAGCATGCAGGCAGGGAGGGAAGGCCCCGGGGCCGGATGGGTTCCCGGTGGAGTTTTATAGGAAGTTTGTCGACCTGTTAGCCCCGTTGCTGGTAAGGACCTTCAATGAAGCAAGGGAGGGGGGGACCCTGCCCCCGACAATGTCGGAGGCGACGATCTCTTTGATCTTGAAGCGGGATAAGGACCCACTGCAATGTGGGTCGTATAGACCGATCTCGCTCCTCAACGTAGATGCTAAGTTGCTGGCAAAAATGTTGGCTACGAGGATTGAGGACTGTGTCCCGGGGTGATTCACGAGGACCAGACGGGATTCGTAAAGGGTAGGCAGCTAAATACCAATGTGCGAAGGCTCCTGAATGAAATGAAAATCGCTTATTGTCACGAGTAGGCTTCAATGAAGTTACTGTGAAAAGCCCCTAGTCGCCACATTCCGGCGCCTGTTCGGGGAGCCTGTTGCAGGAATCGAACCCTGCTGCTGGCCTGCCTTGGTCTGCTTTAAAAGCCAGCGATTTAGCCCAGTGTGCTAAACCAGCCTCTGTGTTTAGTGGCAGCCATGGACGCGGAGAAGGCCTTTGACCGAGTAGAGTGGGAGTATCTCTGGGAAGTGTTGAGGAGGTTTGGGTTCAGGGGAGGGTTTATTAGTTGGGTCAAGCTCCTGTATAGAGCCCCGGTGGTGAGTGTGGTCACGAACCGGCGGAGGGCGGAGTATTTCCAGCTGTATCGAGGGACGAGGCAGGGGTGCCCCCTGTCCCCTCTGCTGTTTGCATTGGCAATTGAACCTTTGGCCATGGCGTTAAGGGAGTGGGGGAAATGGAAGGGGGTGGTCCGAGGGGGAGAGGAACATCGGGTGTCGCTGTACGCAGACGACCTGTTGCTGTATGTGGTGGATTCAGTGGAGGGGATGGTTGAGGTCATGCAGATCCTAAGGGAGTTTGGAGATTTTTCGGGCTATAAGCTCAACGTGGGAAAGAGTGAGCTCTTTGTGGTGCATCCGGGGGATCAGGGAAGAGGGATAGACGACCTATCGTTGAGGAGGGCGGAAAGGAGCTTTCGATACTTGGGGATTCAGGTAGCTAGGAGCTGGGGGGTACTGCACAAACTTCATTTGACGCAGCTGGTGGAACAGATGGAGGAGGATTTTAAAAAGGTGGGACATGTTGCCACTCTCGCTGGAGGGCAGGGTACAGTCGATTAAAATGGTGGTCCTCCCAAGGTTTCTTTTTGTGTTCCAGTGCCTTCCAATCGTGATCACCAAGGCCTTTTTAAGAGGGTAGGCAGGAGCATTATGAGTTTTGTGTGGGCGAGCAAGACCCCGAGGGTAAGGAGGGGGTTCCTGGAGCGTAGCAGGGATAGAGGAGGGTTGGCATTGCCGTACCTGGGTGGCTACTACTGGCAGCCAACGTGGCGATGATCCGTAAGTGGGTGATGGAGGGAGAGGGGGCGGCGTGGAAGAGGTTGGAGATGGCGTCCTGCAAAGGAACGAGTCTGGGGGCGCTGGTGACGGCACCGCTGCCGCTCTCGCCGACAAGGTACACCACAAGCCCGGTGGTGGCGGCAACGCTAAAGATCTGGGGACAGTGGAGACGACACAGGGGAGCGTTGGGAGCCTCGGTGTGGTCCCCGATCAGCGATAACCATCGGTTTGTCCCAGGGAGGATGGACGGGGGGTTTCAGAGCTGGCATCGGGCAGGGATTAGAAGAATGGGGGACCTGTTCATCGATGGGACGTTTGCGAGCTTAGGGGCGCTGGAGGAGAAATTTGGACTACCCCCGGGAAATGCCTTCAGGTACATGCAAGTGAGGGCGTTTGTGAGGCGGCAGGTGAGGGAATTCCCGCTGCTCCCGGCACAGGGGATTCAAGACAGGGTGATTTTGGGCATCTGGGTCGGGGAGGGCAAGGTTTCGACGATATACCAGGAGATGAAAGAAGAGGGGGAGGCTCTGGTAGAGGAGCTGAAAGGTAAATGGGAAGAGGAGCTGGGGGAGGAGATTGAGGAGGGGCTGTGGGCTGATGCCCTAAGTAGGGTTAATTCCTCTTCCTCGTGTGCCAGGCTTAGCCTGATACAGTTTAAGGTAGTGCACAGAGCGCATATGACGGGGGCGAGGCTGAGTAGGTTCTTTGGGGTGGAGGACAGATGTGGGAGGTGCTCAGGAAGTCCGGCGAACCATGTCCATATGTTTTGGTCATGCCCGGCACTGGAGGGGTTCTGGAGGGGAATTGCGGGAACAGTATCTAAGGTGGTGAAAGTCCGGGTCAAGCCAAGCTGGGGGCTAGCACTATTTGGAGTAGTGGATGAGGCGGGAATGCAAGAGGCGAAAGAGGCCGGCATTCTGGTCTTTGCGTCCCTAGTAGCCCGGCGAAGGATCTTGCTAATGTGGAAGGAGGCGAAGCCCCCCAGCGTGGAGGCCTGGATAAATGATATGGCTGGGTTTATTAAGCTGGAGAGGATTAAGTTCGCCTTGAGAGGGTCTGCGCAGGGGTTCTACAGGCGGTGGCAACCGTTCCTAGACTATCTCGCGGAGCGTTAGACGAAGGTCGGACAGCAGCAACAGCAACTCGGGGGGATATCTTTCATTGGGGGGGGGGGCGGGGGGGGAAGGTTTTTTTTCTGGGGGGCATTTGAGCAAGAAAACACATGAATGATCCGGAAAATTGACATGTACGGGAGGAATCCAATGTACAAAGTTCTGTATCATATTGACTTGCCGTGTTCATGTCTTGCTATGCGAGCTTTCTTTCTTTTCTGTTACGGGGGGGGTGTTTTGTTTGTAAGGTTGAAAATTTTGTTAAAAAACTCTTAATAAACATATTTTAAAAAGAAGAAAATATTAATAAGGGAGGCGAAGAGAAGACTAGCAGGCAACATTATATTGAACCAAAAACATTTTATAGGTGCAAGCAGTTACCTAGGGAAACATGTGGACCTATTGAGGACCCAAAGATCAATCTTCATGCAGAAACAGGGAACATGGTTAAAGTGTCAAATTACTATTTTTACCAACTATTAAATAATGACTTCCTTTGTTTTCACAAAGGAAGCGGATGATATGAAGATTACACTAAAGGCAGAAATTATCCACAGGAGAATTATAAATACAGAAGATTGTTGGGGGATGTCGATTATAGGGCAGTAGGTCTGAAGAGGTCTTCCTCATCAGGGGCAAAATTCTCCCGAAACGGCGCGATGTCCGCCGACTGGCGCCCAAAACGGTGCCAATCAGACGGGCATCGCGCCGCCTCAAAGGTGCGGAATGCTCCGCATCTTTGGGGGCCGAGCCCCAACATTGAGGGGCTAGGCCGGCGGCGGAGGAATTTCCGCCCCACCAGCTGGCGGAAACGGCCTTTGTTGCCCCGCCAGCTGGTGCGGAAATGACATGTCGGGGCGGCGCATGCGCGGGAGCGTCAGCGGCCGCTGACAGTTTCCCGCGCATGCGCAGTGGAGGTAGTCTCTTCCGCCTCCGCCATGGTGGAGACCGTGGCGGAGGCGGAAGGGAAAGAGTGCCCCCACGGCACAGGCCCACCCGTGGATCGGTGGGTCCCGATCGCGGGCCAGGCCACCGTGGGGGCACCCCCCGGGGTCAGATCGCCCCGCACCCCCCCCCCCCCAGGACCCCGGAGCCCGCCCACGCCGCCTTGTCCTGCCGTTCAAAAGGTGGTTTAATCCACGCCGGCGGGACAGGCAATTTATCGGCGGGACTTCGGCCCATCCGGGCTGGAGAATCGAGCGGGGGGGCCTGCCAACCGGCGCGGCCCGATTCCCGCCCCCGCCGAATATCCGGTCCCGGAGACTTCGGCAACCGGCGGGGGCGGGATTCACGGCAGCCCCCGGCGATTCTCCAACCCGGCGGGGGGTCGGAGAATGACGCCCCATATGTATGATGTGGAGATGCCGGCGTTGGACTGGGGTGAGCACAGTAAGAAGTCTTACAACACCAGGTTAAAGTCCAACAGGTTTGCTTCAAATCACTAGCTTTCGGAGCACTGCTCCTTCCTGAGGAATGCCCGGATTCATGCCGGGAATGATTTTTGGGGGGCCGGAGAATTCGGAGGAAGGCGGGTGCGGGATTCACGCCGACCCCCGGCGATTCTCCGGCCCGGTGGGGGGGGTCGGAGAATCCCGCCGCTTACTGTCATCATATGTAGGTTAAATCTAATTCTTTATTGACTCTTAGAACTATTTACAAATAGACAGAATGGGGTAAAAGCAAAGAGCTGCCTCCATGTTTGCTGGTACACATGGCTTTGTCCAACACTCGACTGACTGTGGGTGCTTGTCATGTGCTCTCTTATATCACTGTTGACGGTACTGTACTCAATCCCACATTAACCTTATTGGTGCCAGACCTTTATACTTCAAAAACATACCACAAAGATTAGCAGTACTGAAAGCTGGTAAGCTGCCTGCTCCAGATGGCATCCCAGGTCACTGAAATAAGAAAAGATAGAAATGGTAGAGGCATTGGTCACAATCCTTCAATCCTCATTGAGTACAAGTGTAAAAGTAGAGAACTGAAGGGTTGCCAATGATTTATGACTATTCAAGAAAGGGGGAAGAATATACCAGGAAATTCAGGCCAGACGGCATAAAATCATTGGTGGGAAGTTATTGGAACTCATTTTCAGGGACAAAATAAACCTTCTTTGGAAACGCATAGGTTAATCAAGGTGAGCTATCATGGATTAAAGGCAAATCATATAGAATCATAGAATTTACAGTGCAGAAGGAGGCCATTCGGCCCATCGAGTCTACACCGGCTCTTGGAAAGAGCACCCTACCCAAGCCCACACTTCCACCCTATCCCCATAACCCAGTAACCCCACTCAGCACCAAGGGCAATTTTGAACACTAAGGGCAATTTATCATGGCCAATCCACGTAACCTGCACATCTTTGGACTGTGGGAGGAAACTGGAGCACCCGGAGGAAACCCACGCATACACGGGGAGGATGTGCAGACTCCGCACAGACAGTGACCCAAGCCGGAATCGAACCTGGGACCCTGGAGCTGTGAAGCAATTGTGCTATCCACAATGCTACCGTGCTGCCCTCATGTCCCATTAATTTGATTAGGTAACAGAGAAGGTTGATCAAGGCAATGGAGTAAATACTGTATATGTGGACTGACAGAAGTGCCACACAGGAGTCTTGTTAAGAAGATGGAACACCTTTGAATTGAGGGAAAAGTGGTGGCATGAACATGGAATTGGTTCAGTGATAGGAATGTTTTTCAAACTGGGAACTGGTTTGATGAGGTGTTCCTCAAGGTTCAATTGCAGGTCCAACACTCTGTTCAACTTCTATAAATAGCCCAGAACCAGGTGTAAGGAGTATCATTCTAAAGATAGTGATAAGGGTAGGTGTAGGCTTCAGGATATCAAAGGCATGGAGGTTAAAAATACAAGAGTATGGCACGTGGAGGTCAATGTGGGGAAGTATGAAGAGATGCATTGTGGAAGGATTAATACAGAAAGATAGTACACTACTGGCACAATCCTGTAAAGTATAGATTGGCAGAGAGAGCTTGCTGTCCATATAGGCAGACTCTTAAAGCTACGAAGGGGAAGTTGATCAGGTGATTAAAAAAGCATTTGGGTCACCTGGATTTATAAATAGAGGCCAAGAACTTTAAAAATCACTAGTTGGTCCTCAGTTGGAGTAATGTTGCTAATGTTGCACACTGCAGGTGCTCACCAAGGCTCCTTAGCCAGCACCTTCCAAACCCACGGCCTTTACCACTCCCTCCAAGCCATTCACCGTCCTGACTTGGAAAATATACCGCTGTTCCTTCACTGTCGCAAGTGAAAATCCTAGACGTCCCTGTGGGTGCATCTACAGCACACGAACTGCAGTAGTTCACGAAAGCAGCTTACCACTACCTTCTCAAGGGCAATTAGGGATGGGCAATAAATGCTGGCCTAGCCAGAGAAACCCACATCCAGTGAATAAATAAAAGGAGAGTTCTGGGCATCACACTTCAGGCAAAATGTGTAGGCATTTAGAAAGAGCACGGGGGAGTTTCGGAGGACTAATACAAGGATAATCCCGGGAACTACAGGCCGGTGAGCCTTACTTCAGTGGTAGGGAAATTACTGGAGAGAATTCTTCGAGACAGGATCTACTCCCATTTGGAAGCAAATGGACGTATTAGTGAGAGATAGCACGGTTTTGTGAAGGGGAGGTCGTGTCTCACTAACTTGATAGAGTTTTTCGAGGAGGTCACTAAGATGATTGATGCAGGTAGGGCAGTAGATGTTGTCTATATGGACTTCAGTAAGGCCTTTGACAAGGTCCCTCATGGTAGACTAGTACAAAAGGTGAAGTCACACGGGATCAGGGGTGAACTGGCAAGGTGGATACAGAACTGGCTAGGCCATAGAAGGCAGAGGGTAGCAATGGAGGGATGCTTTTCTAATTGGAGGGCTGTGACCAGTGGTGTTCCACAGGGATCAGTGCTGGGACCTTTGCTCTTTGTAGTATATATAAATGATTTGGAGGAAAATGTAACTGGTCTGATTAGTAAGTTTGCAGACAACACAAAGGTTGGTGGAATTGCGGATAGCGATGAGGACTGTCTGAGGATACAGCAGGATTTAGATTGTCTGGAGACTTGGGCGGAGGGATGGCAGATGGAGTTTAATCAGGACAAATGTGAGGTAATGCATTTTGGAAGGGCTAATGCAGGTAGGGAATATACAGTGAATGGTAGAACCCTCAAGAGTATTGAAAGTCAAAGAGATCTAGGAGTACAGGTCCACAGGTCATTGAAAGGGGCAACACAGGTGGAGAAGGTAGTCAAGAAGGCATACGGCATGCTTGCCTTCATTGGCCGGGGCATTGAGTATAAGAATTGGCAAGTCATGTTGCAGCTGTATAGAACCTTAGTTAGGCCACACTTGGAGTATAGTGTTCAATTCTGGTCGCCACACTACCAGAAGGATGTGGAGGCTTTAGAGAGGGTGCAGAAGAGATTTACCAGAATGTTGCCTGGTATGGAGGGCATAAGCTATGAGGAGCGATTGAATAAACTCGGTTTGTTCTCACTGGAACGAAGGAGGTTGAGGGGCGACCTGATAGAGGTATACAAAATTATGAGGGGCATAGACAGAGTGGATAGTCAGAGGCTTTTCCCCAGGGTAGAGGGGTCAATTACTAGGGGGCATAGGTTTAAGGTGAGAGGGGCAAGGTTTAGAGTAGATGTACGAGGCAAGTTTTTTACGCAGAGGGTAGTGGGTGCCTGGAACTCACTACCGGAGGAGGTAGTGGAAGCAGGGACGATAGGGACGTTTAAGGGGCATCTTGACAAATATATGAATAGGATGGGAATAGAAGGATACGGACCCAGGAAGTGTAGAAGATTGTAGTTTCGTCGGGCCGTATGGTCGGCACGGGCTTGGAGGGCCGAAGGGCCTGTTCCTGTGCTGTACATTTCTTTGTTCTTTGTAATGTAATTCAAAGTTGAGGAGATATTGGAAAGGTGAGGACTGTTTTCGGAGCAGAGAAAGTTAAGAAGTGACTAACAGAGGTTTTCAAGGTGATGAGGAGGTCAAGTTATCTCTTTGGCGAGTGGGTCAATAATCAGAGATTATGGATCCAAAATCATTGGCGAAAGATCTAGAAGGAAGATGGGGAGAACCTTTATTCACTCAGAGCCATATCAGTGCCTGGAATACCTTGCTTGAGATGGTGGGGCCAGATGATTCCGTACATAATTATAAAAGGAAGTTGGATAGGTTCTTGGGAATGAGAACCGTGTGGGATTATGACCCAACAGCAGGAATGTCGGACTTACCACGACTGCTGTTCGAAAAAACCAACGGCAGGTAGAGTGGCTCAAGTGGTCTCCTCTGCTCCTTTGTCTTGTCCACAGTGTGGTCATACCAGGTATTGCGGAACCAGAGAGAGGAATAACCATTGGCTAGACCGTGGGGTCTACCATTGGGCAATGTACATAGCCCCGCCCTGAGAGGCGGGGTATAAGAACCTGTGCCGTCCCCAGCAGCCTCCACTTCTGTAACTTCGCTGCTGGGTACAGTTCTATCTGATTAAAGCTGAATCGATATGACTCCACATGGACTCAAGCGTATTGATTGTGCATCACACAGTGTTAAACCTGAAATGATAGTATTGATCATAAAAGCCTTGGGCATAAACGTTCACTGATGAGCCTCACGCGCTGCTTAGAGAAGGCGGGGTTTTGGAGAGAGCCAAAAGCAGCCATTTCTCCTGAAACACTCTAACTGAGCCAAATTGCAATGACATTTTGCCAATGCCTAACTGCATGACATGTGCCAAGAACTTTCAGCCATGCACTATTGTTCTTCCCGGGACAATAGACAACAACTTACAGAGGTTCACCTGCACGCTCTCAAATACCCCGCAGCCACCATCTTGCAAAACATAAACCTTTCAGCCGTGTCCTCAAACTGCACAGCTGGCGCACTGTGACAGAGTTGATGCTGATCTCGCTGGGAAAGGCTTATGTAGGAACTTGGTGTGGGAGCGGGCCATTCGGCCCCTGGAGCCAGCTCCACCATCTCATCAACACACGCCTGAATGTACAAACCAGCATAATTCAAGCTGAACTGGACCCGAGCAAAGCACTGAATCCCTACCATATTATTTCTTCTTTCAGTCTCTCAGTGTGCATGAATATTAAAGTTTTCAGCCACTAAAGTTTGCAGCCACCTGTTGTACATGGTGCACCGTATGTTTAAGAAAATGCCAACAGCGAGGGGTTTGGTCAGTATTTTGCCTTTTGTGTCACTTAATTTGATGCACTGAAATGCATTTAAAGGTACAGAAAAGAAAGTGCATTCCCTTGTGAGGGGGAAAGAAAATAAATGCTTAAAAGAAATATATGAAGTGTTTTGCTGAAGGTTCTGATGATATGTAAACACATAAATGAAAAGTTAAAAAATTTGGTACAAAATACTGATTTGTTGCAACTCAGTAAACTCAAGACCTGAGCATTTTGCTATAATTCTCCCTCTGCTGCCCTCTCTGTTGGGAACAACGTTTTTTGCCTGCTGTGAATCCAAAGGGTGAGTATTTTTCAGTGGAATGCACAACAGAATAATGGCGATGAGAATAGGATAGAATTATTTTTCACACTTCATTTGAAAAATTTAAGACTGAAGAACATTGTGACACATTTCTGAAAATCTTATGTTGATACTGGGACGTTTGAGAGATCTGAAAGTTTGTTTTGTGTGCAAATTGCGTCAGCATATGTAATTGAAAGATGGCAATGAGGGCATATTTGGGGACAATAATGGAATTATGGACTCCTGTTACAGCACACCCGACAATGTCACTGCAGTGAGAGTTCCATTCTGTAAAAGGAAGTTGTTGCCAAGTCAGACCTTTGCATATTACATTCTTGAATTGAAGAAACTCTCTCATCCCTGTGGGTATGGGGCAGACTTCGAAATCAACCTGAAGAGTCAGGTTCACAGGAGGCCTAAAAAATGATAAAATACAGGCCAAGCTTTTGAGCAAAGGCGATAAGTTGACATGGAAGGCTAGCAATGAGATTAAAGCCATGGAAGTGGCAGAAAGAGACAGTTGCAAATTGAAAGGAACTTATTTTCCTGAACTGGCAGGGGAAATCAACTGGATTGCAACGAGATCCAAGCAACAGAATCCAGGGGCGGGATTCGCCACTCCCGCGCCGAAGTGGCCGCGCTGTCGTGAACGCCGTCGAAGTTCACGACGGCGTGAAACGGCCCCGATCCCGACCGATTCAGGCCCTGACAATGGGCCAGGATCGGGGCCGCGTCATCTACATGCGCCAGGCCTTGTCTCCCGCGTAAAGGTGGCGCCACATAGATGATGCGGCCGGCGCCGCATAACTGGCGTCATCCACGCATGCGTGGTTGCCGTCCTCTCTAAGTCCGCCCCGCAAGAAGATGGCGGACGGATCTTGCGCGGCCACGGAAGGAAGGAGGTCCTCCTTCAGAGAGGACGGCCCGACGATCGGTGGGCACCGATCGTGGGCCATGCCACATTTAAGGTACCCCCCGGTGCAGGATCCCCCCCCCCGCAGGCCGCCCCCCCCAGCATTCACACACAGAAATTAACATTAACACCCCGACTTAACACAACAGGTGTATACACCCCCTCAGACCCTCCAGTGTAAATAACATGAACAAAAATAAAGTGAACCCCCCCGCCCCCCCCCCACCCCGAGCTGCTGCTGCCATTGACCAATGTCTATCATTCTGCCAGAAAGTCTAAGAACGGTTGCCACCGCCTAAAGAACCCTTGTACCGACCCTCTCAAGGCGAATTTCACCCTCTCCAATTTAATGAACCCTGCCATATCGCTGATCCAGGATTCCATGCTTGGGGGCCTCGCATCTTTCCACTGCAGGCGAATCCTTCGCCGGGCTACCAGGGACGCAAAGGCCAGAATTCCGGCCTCTTTCGCCTCCTGCACTCCCGGCTCCTCTGCCACCCCAAATATTGCGAGCTCCCAGCCCGGTTTGACCCTGGATCCTACCTCCCTCAACACCGTCCTCGCTACGCCCTTCAAAAATTCCTCCAGCGCTGGGCATGCCCAGAACATATGGGTGTGATTTGCTGGGCTCCTTGAGCACCTAACACACCTGTCCTCACCCCCAAAGAACCTGCTCATCCTTGTCCCGGTCATGTGTGCCCTGTGCAGCACATTAAACTGTATGAGGCTGAGCCTCGCGCATGAAGAGGAAGAGTTCACCCTCCCGAGGGAATCTGCCCACGTCCCCTCTTCGATCTCCTCTCCCAACTCCTCCTCCCACTTACCTTTCAACTCCACCACCGAGGCCTCCTCCTCCTCCTGCATCACCTGGTAAGTTTCCGCGATCTTCCCCACTCCCACCCACCCCCCCGAGAGCACCCTGTCCTGTACTGTGTGTGGCAGTAGCCCTTACCTGTAAGTACCTGAAGGTGTTCCCTGGGGGGAGCCCGTACTTCTCCAGCTCACCCAAGCGTAATGGGGTCCACGCCGAGGTCCTAACGTCCCCCCTATGTCGCCTCCACTGCCCCCAAATTTTGAGGGCCGCCACCACCACCGGGCTCGTGGTATACCTCCTTGGAGGGAGCGGCAGCGGTGCCGTTGCCAGCGCCCCCAGACTCGTACCCACACAGGACGCCGTCTCCAGCCTCTTCCATGCAGCCCCCTCCCCCTCCATCACCCACTTGCGCACCATTGTCGCATTGGCGGCCCAGTAGTACCCACAGAGGTTGGGCAGTGCCAGCCACCCCCTATCTCTACTCCGCTCCAGGATCACCCTTCTCACCCTCGGAGTCCCTCGCGCCCACACAAACCCCATTATACTCCTGTTAACCCGGCTGAAAAAAGCCTTCGGGATAAACACGGGGAGGCACTGGAACAGGAACAAAAACCTTGGGAGCACCGTCATTTTGACTGACTGCACCCTACCCGCCAGGGACAGCGGCAACACGTCCCACTTCTTGAACTCCTCCTCCATTTGCTCCACCAGCCTTGTAAAGTTAAGCCTATGCAGGGCCCCCCAGCTCCTGGCCACCTGGACCCCCAAATATCTGAAACTCCTCTCCGCCCTTTTTAGTGGGAACGCGCGAATCCCCCTCTCCTGGTCCCCTAGCTGAACTACAAACAGCTCTTCCCCATACTGAGCGTGTACCCCGAAAAGTCCCCAAATTCCCTAAGGATCCTCATTACCTCTGGCATTCCTCCCACCGGGTCCGCCACATACAGCAGCAGGTCGTCCGCATAAAGCGACACCCTATGCTCCACCCCACCCCGCACCAACCCCCTCCAGTTCCTCGACTCTCTCAGTGCCATAGCCAGGGGTTCAATCGCCAGTGCGAAGAGCAGGGGGGACAGGGGACACCCCTGTCTCGTCCCTCGGTGCAACCGAAAGTACTCGGACCTCCTCCTATTTGTGGCCACACTCGCCATCGGGACCTCATACAACAGCCTAACCCACTCCCCAAACCCGAACCTCTTCAGCACCTCCCACAAGTACCCCCACTCTACCCTATCCAAGGCTTTCTCAGTGTCCATCGCCACCACTATCTCCGCCTCCCCCTCCCTCGCCGGCATCATGATAATGTTCAAAAGCCTCCGCACATTCGCGTCCAACTGTATCCCCTTCACAAACCCCGTCTGGTCTTCATGGATGATCTGCGGCACACAATCCTCAATCCTCGTGGCTAAGACCTTCACCAGCACCTTGGCATCTACATTTAACAAGGAAATCGGTCTGTAAGACCCACATTGCAGGGGATCCTTGTCCCGCTTCAGGATCAAGGAGATCAGTGCCCGGGACATCGTCGGGGGTAAAGCCCCCCCCCTCCCTTGCCTCATTGAAGGTCCTAACTAACAGCGGGCCCAACAGGTCCATATATTTTTTATAGAACTCGACCGGGAAACCGTCCGGCCCCGGTGCCTTCCCCGCCTGCATGCTTCCTATCCCTTTTATCAGCTCCTCCAGCCCAATCGGGGCCCCCAGTCCCACCACCAGTCCCTCTTCCACCTTTGGAAACCTCAATTGGTCCAGGAAACGGCCCATCCCTCCCTCCTCCCGTGGGGGCTCGGATCGGTACAATTCCTCGTAGAGGTCCCTGAAGACCCCATTGATGCCAACCCCACTCCGCACCACGCTCCCTCCCCTGTCCTTAACTCCCCCGATCTCCCTAGCTGCATCCCGCTTCCGAAGCTGATGCGCCAGCATCCGGCTTGCCTTTTCCCCATACTCTTAGACCGCCCCCTGGGCCTTCCTCCACTGCACCTCCGCCTTCCTGGTGGTCACCAGGTCGAATTCGGCCTGGAGGCTGCGCCTCTTCCTCAACAATCCTTCCTCAGGTTCTTCTGCATACCTCCTGTCCACCCTCACCATCTCCCCCACCAGCCTCTCCCTCTCCCCCCCGCTCCCTCCGCTCCTTGTGGGCCCTAATGGAGATCAGCTCTCCCCTCACCACCGCCTTCAGTGCCTCCCATACCATCCCCACTCGGACCTCCCCGTTGTTGTTGGTCTCCAAGTACCTCTCTATACTTCCTCGGACCCACTCGCTCACCTCCTCATCCGCCAACAGCCCCACCTCCAAGCGCCACAGCAGGCGCTGGTCCCTCTCCTCCCCCATCTCCAAGTCCACCCAATGCGGGGCGTGGTCTGAAATGGCAATTGCCGAATACTCGGTATCCTCTACTCTCGCTATCAGCGCCCGACTCAAAATGAAAAAGTCGATTCGAGAATAAGCCTTATGGACATGTGAGAAGAATGAAAATTCCCTAGCCCCGGCCTTGCAAATCTCCAAGGGCCCACCCCTCCCATCTGGTCCATAAATCCCCTCAACACTCTAGCCGCCGCCGGCTTCGTACCCATCCTAGACCTGGAGCGATCCAGTGCAGGATCCAACACCGTGTTAAAGTCTCCCCCCATTATCAGGCCCCCCACTTCCAAGTCTGGGATCCGACCCAACATACGCCGCATAAAACCCGCATCGTCCCAGTTCGGAGCATACACATTGACCAGTACCACCCTCTCTCCCTGCAACTTACCACTTACTATTATGTACCTACCGCCATTATCTGCCACAATGCTCGACGCCTCGAATAACACCTTCTTTCCCACCAAGATCGCCACCCCTCGATTTTTGGCATCTTGCCCCGAGTGAAACACCTGACCTACCCACCCTTTCCTCAGTCTTACCTGGTCTGCCACCTTCAGGTGTGTCTCCTGGAGCATAACCAAATCCGCCTTGAGCCCCTTCAGGTGTGCGAACACGCGGGCCCGCTTAACCGGCCCATTCAGTCCCCTTACATTCCAGGTTATCAGCCGGATCTGGGGGCTACCCGCCCCCCTCCCCCGCCGACTAGCCATGACCCCTCCTCGGCCAGCCACGTGCCCACACCCCTCACCCGGCCCGTTCCCCACAGCGGCATACCCCCGTCTCGACCCACCCCACTCGCTCCAGCTCCTCCTTGATCTTAGCAGCAGCAACTCGATCCCCCCCCCTCCCCCGGCTAGGACCCATCCTAGCTGGTTTACTCCCCCCATTGCACTTCCGCAAGTCAGCTGACTCCTGCTGACCCCGGCCACTCCCGCCTCCCCTTCGACTCCTCCCATTATGTGGCACGCCCTCCTCTCCCGCTCCCCATTCACAGGCTCTCCCCCTCCGTTCTAAGCGCGGGAAACAATCCTCGCTTCCCCGCCCCGGTCCCGTCCCCGCCCAGTCTTCAGCGCGGGAAAAAAAACCCGCGCTCTCCACCTACCAGGCCCCACCACCAACCAAAACAGTGCCCAACCCGCCCCATCCACCCTCCCCAACCCGAAAGAGAAAAACACAGAGAAAAAGAAACACAAAACAATGCAAAGGCCCCCCCCCCAACGAACCA
The DNA here is from genome assembly GCF_047496885.1 of Scyliorhinus torazame. Taxonomy (NCBI): domain Eukaryota; kingdom Metazoa; phylum Chordata; class Chondrichthyes; order Carcharhiniformes; family Scyliorhinidae; genus Scyliorhinus; species Scyliorhinus torazame. The sequence goes on from NC_092716.1 coordinate 242,756,966, forward strand.
AAAATAGGCATAAAATATCCACCGCAGTCCCCAATCGCCCATCCCGACCCTCAGTCTGTGTCCAGCTTCTCGGCCTGAACAAAGGCCAACGCCTCCTCCGGAGACTCAAAATAATGGTGCCGGTCCTTGTAGGTAACCCACAGTCGCGCCGGCTGCAACATGCCAAACTTCACCCCCTTCCTGTGCAGCACCGCCTTCGCTCGATTGTACCCGGCCCTCCTCTTCGCCACCTCTGCACTCCAGTCCTGATATATCTGAACCTCCGCGTTCTCCCACCTGCTGCTCCTTCTTGGCCCACCTGAGCACACACTCCCGATCGACGAACCGATGGAACCGCACCAGCACCGCCCGCGGAGGCTCGTTAGCCTTGGGCCGCCTCGCCAACACTCTATGGGCCCCTTCCAGCTCCAGGGGCCCCTGGAAGGACCCCGCTCCCATCAGCGAGTTTAACATGGTGACCACATAAGCCCCCACGTCCGGCCCCTCCAGCCCCTCCGGGAGGCCCAGAATCCGCAGATTCTTCCGCCTCGACCGATTCTCCATCTCCTCGAACCGCTCCTGCCATTTCTTGTGGAGTGCCTCGTGCGCCTCCACCTTTACAGCCAGGCCTAAGATCTCGTCCTCATTGTCAGAGATCTTTTGTTGAGCCTCTCGGATCGCCACCCCCTGGGCCGTCTGTGTCTCCAGCAGCTTATCAATAGAAGTCTTCATCGGCTCTAGCAGGTCCGTTTTAATCTCTCTGAGGCAGCGCTGGATACCCTCCTGTTGCTCCTCCGCCCACTGCCTCCATGCTGCCTGGTCTCCGCCCGCCGCCATTTTGTCCTCCTTCCCTCCCTTCTTCTGGTCCACCACCACCTTTTTTGTCGCCCCGCTCCTAGTTAAAGCCATATACTGACGGGGAGCTATTATTAACTCCTTCCCACACCGGGAAACGTCGAAAAAGTACCCTTGGGGGCCCTAAAAAGAGCCCAGAAGTCCGTTTTTGCGGGAGCCGCCGAAGGTGCGCCTTAGCTCCGCATAGCCGCAACCGGAAGTCTCGAGAGGGAATCCTTTTGGCAGCGTTCGCTTCACCAATCTGCCCCAAAATGTCTGTGGAAACTCCTGAAAAAGTTCTAAGAGTCCGTTCCAGATGGGAGCTGCCGAATGCGCGACTTACTCCTCCCTGGCCGCCACCGGAAGCCTCGTCCCCGCTTCTTCAGTGGCCTTGGTGAGATCTTTTCACAGTTGTTCCCTCTGCTGTTAGAATTCACTTTTGATAAAGGCCCTCAGGTCAGTTTGCAGCTTTAAGCTTGCCCTTCCCCCGCCTGCTTGCTGGAAGAGGCCCTGTTTATCCTGTTGCAGCCAAATCTTTCACTGTTTCTGCCGGGTCTGGAAGCCAAAGGACATACATTCCTGGGGGACACTGTCAGGGGAATGTTGCAGTCTTCTTCCCACACCGGGAAATGTCAAACAAATGCTGTGGGGGCCCTCTAAAAGAGCCCAAATATCCGCTCCAAGCGGGAGCTACCGAATATGCGACCTAGCTCTGCATAGCCGCACCCGGAAGTCATCAACCAGCATCTTGGACAGCTTAAAAGTTCCCAGGAGAAAATACATCTTTTGCACAGATTACAATCAATCTTGCTGTGTAGTAGCAGCAGGATGTTTCAAGTAGCTTTTACTCACGATCAGCAACTCTCAGCAGTCCCAATTTCGTTTAACGTTGAAACTCAGCTCCGGGTCTGCACATCGGTGCCAATTTTGTGCTTGGCCAGAAGATGGGGTACCTCACCACAGTGAACACTTTGATTTAATGGGGAAGGGATGGAGGGGAGGAAAGAAACTACTGTGGAGAGCTACGCATCCCGAGACAAGAGTAACTGTGACAGTAGCCATGGTGGGATCAACAGTACAACCAGCCCAACCTCCCAGGTAAAAAGGAAGCAGGATATTAAATGAATATTAATGCAGAGTATAACATGTAACTGAAAACTGAGATGTTGGATAAATTACAAGATTTTTCTTGACCGCATTAAGTCAGAAATCAGCATCGGCACCAAAACGCCACGTTATTTAAACAAAAGCGTAACTTGTCCTTACAGGTCCCAGCAAACTATTTTCACCGCTCATGATTTTAAATGGGCTTGGAGGTCAATGTGCAGCATCCTTGCCTCTAAGTCAGAAGCTCCAGGTTCGAGACCCATTTCAGGAATTAATAATAATCTTTATTAGTGTCACAAGTAGGCTTACATTAACACTGCAATGGAGTTACTGTGAAAATCCCCCAATCGTCACACTCCGGCGCCTGTTCGGGTACACTAAGGGAGAATTCAGAATGTCCGATTCACCTAACAAGCACGTCTTTCGGGACTTGTGGGAGGAAACCGGAGCACCCGGAGGAAACCCACGCAGACACGGGGAGAACGTGCAGACTCCGCACAGACAGTGACCCAAGCCTGGAATCGAACCTGGGACCCTGGTGCTGTGAAGCAACAGTGCTAACCGCTGTGCTACCGTGCCGCCCAATTGATGGCCAAGAGAGGTGCGTTCACAATGCGACCGAACAGGTTGAGTAACAACCTGCAAAATCCTTTCCACACGCGCTAATGGCGAAGGGGAGAGATTCCTGAGCATGCGTGCGATGGAAGGAATCCCAGAGCCTCTACCATCACTATCCAGACTACAACATGCAAAAGTAATTGTTGCCACAGCAACCCAGACTCCCTGAATGAATTATGGAGGCACATCACGGGATTTGAACTTTGTTTTTCTGATAATGCGAGGGATGCCAAAACTGTAACCCTTTATAGCTTTTGGAGTGTCGTCTCATGATGAAGCGTCCCCAGGGTAGGAATATCAGTGGGTAGGTTTAGGGTAAAATGCACTATCCATTCCTCTAATGTGCTTTTTACCTGAATTGATCTTCAAATGGCAGCTTCCGTTGTATTTTATATGTTACCGAGAGATGGAAGTTGAACAGCTGGCTTGAAAGAATACATTCTCATTGTAGCTCATCATTCGAAAACCTTATCCAATAACATTTGTGCCTCACAGGGCAGAACATGTGAAAAGTAGATTCATTGGGTAATTGACAGGAAGCCGAAGTAACTTATTCCATAACAAATATTGCATGAAAACAGCACAGCGTGTATCCTGTCTGGCTCGATAGGCACTCTGTGAAAACAGCAATAAACAATGTGCACATGTTTATGTCACAGGGCAGTCATGGGACATAACCACGTGAGCCTTCGCTGATATTTTTGGAACATTTCACTCATTTTGGAACTGCACTGCTAATCAGATTAAAAACATCCAAATTACTGTGAACTGTTTTTGTTTTAAATCCAGGAATTCTGCGTTGTGTTCAGCCTCGTTCTTGAGTCTCATTATGTTCTGTCTCATGTAACATTGAGCTATTACACCATTAATCTCAGCCTAATCTGAGTGGAATCAATCAAGCCAGAGTAAAAGATTGAGGGATTTTAAACATACGCCGAGTTAGGCCCCAAACCGCTTACATCTGTGTTCTCCGCAGTCTTTTATGTGGGTTCGTGATGGCTTCACCTTGCTCAGATTCTGTCTCAAAATTGGCTCTGTCGGATTGCATTGGCTCTTCGAATCGCTCTCATTTTCTGAGCACACCAGGTAGAGAAGTTGCCAGGCCCGGATGGGATGTGCCCTAGATTGCTGAAAGATGTAAGGGAGAAGATCGCAGAGCCGTGGCAGACATTCTCCAGGTTTCTCGAACACAGGATTAGTCCGGAGGACTGGAAGGATTGTACATGTGCCGCTGTTGTTGAAGAAAGGGGCAAAGGATAATACAGGAAACTACAGACCTGTCAGCTTTACATCAACAGTGGGAAAACCAATAGAGGCCATAATACAGGATAAGGTAAGTAATAGTAATAATCTTTATTGTCACAAGTAGGCTTCCATTAACACTGCAATGAAGTTAGTATGAAAAGCCCCCAGTCGCCACATCCCGGTGCCCGTTTGAGTACACAGAAGGAGAATTTCAGAATGTCCATATTACCTAATAGCACGTCTTTCGGGACTTGTGGGAGGAAACTGGAGGAAACCCACGCAGACACGGGGAGAATGTGCAGACTCTGCACAGACAGTCACCCAAGCCAGGAATCGAACCAGGGACCCTGGCACTGTGAAGCCACAGTGCTAACCACTATGCTAACATGCTGCCCCTAGAGAAATATAAGTTATTACTAGACAGCCAACATGGCTTTTTCACGGGCAGGTCATGTGTGACTAATTTAATTGAGTTCTTTGGTTACACTCAACCCAGGTTTTTAATCCTTGCCAAATGTTTATAATCCAATATATCTGAAATCCTGCATTCGTCACACAAGACAGAAGCAATAGCAGTCACTTGAACCACAAAATGCGAGCAAAGTAAGAAGTCTTCTGGGACTTGTGAACTATTGGGCAAGTTACATCCCAAACTTCACTCGCCCGGCTGACCTATTGAGTAAGTTGACTGGAAAGAATGGACAGCTCGGATTTGATGAAGAACCAAAAGCTGCCTTCAGAGCTTTGAAAGACAGCTTGACAAGTACTCGAGCCCTGGGGTATTATGGTTCAATGCACCACCGCAAGTCATAGCAGATGCTAGTCCAGTGGGTTGAGGAGCAGAGCTAGTGCAATGCATGCGGAAGGCCCGAGAACCATTGCCTATACAAGTAGGCCGCTAACATATGCAGATAGAAGATATTCTCAGACGGAAAATGAGGCCCCAGGATATTGCTGTGGGCATGTGAATGATCCCACGGCCACCTTTCCAGCATTGAGTTAACGATGGAACTTAGAAATGGGTTGATCTTTTCGGAAACCTCTAAGGCGGCCGTTTGTTACGTTTGCAAATAATTCCCTGACCTAGTCAAGGGAAGCAAGCATTCGTTGATGGGTACTCTAACTGGAGAAATGTTAGAGGAGATATTGCTGATCATGAAACTTCCAAAAGGCATATTAAAGTTATGTGTCAGTTGGTTCAAAGATGTAAATTATTTGGAAGAATTAATCCTATGTTGTCAGCTCAGTTTGAAAAGATGTGTTCTTATAGGAGAAAAGTGTGGAGACGTATATTTTATTAGCCTGCTTTGAATATCCCAGTGAATTTGATGAACTTCTGAAAGAGCATTTTAAAAGTTATCAATACAGTGGCTCAGGGAAGACCAACTTTTTAATGCATAGAACCTACGATGACTTCATCGCTGTTGAGCACAGGGCTAAATCGCTGGCTTTGGAAGCAGACCAAGGCAAGCCAGCAGCACGGTTCAATTCCCGTACCAGCCTCCCCGAACAGGCGCCGGAATGTGGCGACTCGGGGCTTTTCACAGTAACTTCATTTGAAGCCTACTTGTGACAATAAGCGATTTTCATTTCATTAATGGTGGAGTGACTCAGACACCAATTCACTAATGAAGTAAAAAATGCCAAAAACTATTCCATAATAGTTGATTCAACACCAAATGTGAGTAATGTGGACCAATTGACATTAATTTTAAGATATGTGATCAGCAATGGTGAAGTTGTAGAGCAATTTCCTTGTTTTGGCTGGGATTAATATCCAGCCACAATCCAACAATTCTGAGTGTCTGGAGACAGCTGTTTTGGAAATCATTGCAAATTTACGTTTGGACATCAAAAATTGTCATAGAACATAGAACAGTACAGCACAGAACAGGCCCTTTGGCCCTCGATGTTGTGCCGAGCGTTGTCCAAAACCAAGATCAAGCTATCCCACTCCCTGTCATTCTGGTGTGCTCCATGTGCCTATCCAATAACCGCTTGTGGCAAAGGTTCGCTAATGCAACAAATATGGCAAGAAAATATTCAGGTCTACAAGCAAGACTGAAGAATGGAAGCCGCTGTGCAGTATTCATCCCATGTTGAATTCAATCTGCAATGCTGCAGCTGAATCCTGAGTGAGCTGTGCATTTCTTCTGACTTTGTTCAACACATGCATATCTTCTTCAAAGAATTAATGCCATCAGCAAATTGCTGCAAAATGTTGATACAACTTTATTGAATGCTGCACAATTGTTAGCCTCAGTTAAAAGTTTTGTCATGGAAGTTCGAAATGACTACACTCAGTGAAAGCAGAGGCATTAAAATTAACAAAGACACCACGTCCCTCTGATGATGAGAAGCATACGAGACACAGGAAGTGATTTATTTATGAAACTAGACACAACAAAACAACACATCTCTGTCCCTACTCCACTCCGAGGTCCCCACCTGCTTCAAGAAGCCCACCATCATACCGGTACCAAAGAGAACCAGGCAACGTGCCTCAATGACTAACGATGGTGGCCCTGACTTCAGTCGCAATGAAGTGCTTCGAGAGGTTGGTCATGAAGCGCATCACCTCCATACTCCCAGAACGCCTTGATCCAATGCAATTTACATACTGCCGCAACCGGCCCACAGCAGACGCCATCTCCCTGGCCCTACACTCATCCCCAGAGCATCTCAACAACAAGGACTCCTACATCAGACTCCTATTTATTGACTACAGCTCCGCCTTTAACACCATAATCCCAGCTAAGCTCATATCAAAGCTCCAAAACCTAGGGCTTGGCTCCTCACTCTGCAACTGATCCTCGACTTTCTGACCCACAGACCACAATCAGTAAGAATGAACAACAACATCTCCTCTGCAATAGTCCTCAATACTGGGGCCTCGCAAGTCTGCGTACGTAGCCCCCTACTATACTCCCTGTACACACACGACTGCATGGCAAAATTTGGTTCCAACTCCATCTACAAGTTTGCTGACGATACGCCCAAAGTATTCCGGATCTCGAGTAACGATGAATCAGAATACAGGAGGGAGATAGAGAACCTAGTGGAGTGTGTGGTAGTCACCACTGTTTGTATAATAGTTGTATTAGAGGTAATACGGTAAGGCTCCTGTACTACAGGTACGGGGGTAGATCCCTGCCTGCTAGCTCCGCCCAGTAGGTGGAGCATAAATGTGTGTGCACACCGAGCTGCTCCCATTTCTGGTAGCAGCTGCAGGAGGCCACACATCTCTGCTTAATAAAGCCTCGATTACTCTCTACTTTTGTCTCATCGTAATTGATAGTTCATCAATTTATTAAGCAGAGATATTACAACAATGGAACTATGCATCAAGCCAGATCGCCTATAGCTGCACCCTCAAGCAGCCAACGCCACGTCGGCCTTCGATAACTGGCTCGCTTGTTTCGAAAGCTACCTCGGATCAGCGACTGAACAACCCTCGGACGCACAGAAACTCCAAATCCTGTACTCACGGGTGAGCTCCGAGATTTTTCCCCTTATCCGGGATGCGCCCACTTACCCTGAAGCTATGGAGCCTCTGAAAGGACATTATGTCCGGCCGATCAACAAACTCAAGCGGCAGCAACTCCCTGGTGAGTCATTAGACGATTTCTGGGGTGCCCTGCACATCCTGGCAAGGAACTGTGACTGCCAGGCAGTTTCAGCCACTGAACATACTGAACTCTTAATCAGGGACGCTTTTGTTACGGGCATGGGGTCGGCGTACATCCGCCAGCGCCTATTAGAAGGGGGTACGCTCGACCTCACGGTGACCAGGCAACTCGCGAACTCGCTAATGGTAGCCTCCCGTAACGTACAGTCGTATGCCCTCGACCGCACGGCGCCCTCATGGACATCGTGGGCCCCACCAGCGGCTGCCCCGAGCCAACCCCAAGCCTGCACCGCGTGGCAGCCAGCCAACCCCGGGGGGCCCGAACGCTATTTCTGCGGGCAGGCAAAGCACCCCCGCCAGCGCTGCCCGGCACGGAGTGCAATCTGCAGACCTGCGGGGAGAAAGGACATTTTGCTGCTGTGTGCCAGGCCCGGTCGATCGCTGCTGTATCTAGGCCCAGTGTTCCTGCACCCCCCGTGTACGACCCGTGGGCGCCGCCATTTCCGTTCCCGCAGACCACGTGCGGCCCGTGGGCACCGCCATCTTCCTCCCAGCAGACCACGTGCGCCCCATGGGTGCTGCCATCTTTAACGCCGCCCGCCATGTGCGTCCCGTGGGCGCCGCCATCTTCGGCGCCATTTTGGACAGCGTCTCAAGACCCCTGCTCGTCGGGCACGTCATCTGGCCGCTCATCGCCTGCCACCGCCACCGACCAGCCCGGGCCTACCAACACCAGCCACAGCTCGCCTCCATCACGCTCGACCAGTCCCGGCTGCACAACCTCGAAACCGCGATGACGACCGTGAAAGTCGATGGCCACAAGACATCCTGCCTTCTTGACTCCAGGAGCACGGAGAGCTTCATTTACCCTGCTACGATAAGGCGCTGCTCCCTCGCGGTACACCCGATTACCCAGAGAATCTCCCTGGCCGCCGGATCCCATTCCGTGGAAATCCGGGGGTACTGCATCACCACCCTCACCAACCAGGGTGTAGAGTTCAGCAACTTCCGGCTCTACGTCCTCCCCAACCTCTGTGCTGCCTTGCTACTCGGCCTGGACTTCCAGTGCAACCTCCAAAGTCTAACTCTAAAATTCCGCGGACCCCTACCCCCCCTCACCGTGTGCGGCCTCACGACCCTTAAGGTCGACCCACCTTCCTTGTTTGCAAACCTCACCCCGGATTGCAAACCCGTCGCCACTAGGAGCAGTCGGTACAGTGCCCAGGACAGGACCTTCATCAGGTCGGAGGTCCAGCGGCTGCTGCGGGAAGGCATCATTGAGACCAGCAACAGCCCCTGGAGAGCCCAAGTGATGGTTGTAAAGACTGGGGAGAAACACAGGATGGTCATTGACTACAGTCAGACCAGCAATCGATACACACAGCTCGACGCGTACCCCCTCCCACGCATATCTGATATGGTCAATCAGATTGCTCAGTACTGGGTCTTCCCCACAGTGGACCTGAAATCTGCCTACCACCAGCTCCCCATCCGCAAGATGGACCGCCAATACACTGCGTTCGAAGCAGACGGCCACCTTTGCCACTTCCTTAGGATCCCTTTCGGCGTCACTAACGGGGTCTCGGTCTTCCAACGTGAGATGGACCGAATGGTTGACCAGTACGGACTGCGGGCCACCTTCCCGTACCTAGATAACGTCACCATCTGCAGCCACGACCAGCAGGACCACGACGCTAACCTCTTCAAATTTCTCCACACCACTAAACTCCTTAACCTCACGTACAATAAGGAGAAGTGCGTGTTCCGCACCAACCGTTTAGCCATCCTTGGCTATGTTGTGGAAAATGGGCACAACCCCAACCGCATGCGCCCCCTCATGGAACTCCCCCTTCCCCACTGCCCCAAAGCCCTGAAACGATGCCTGGGGCTTTTTTCCTGTTATGCCCAGTGGGTCCCTTACTATGCGGACAAGGCCCGCCCACTCATCCACTCCACAGTTTTCCCCCTGACGGCTGAGGCCCGCCAGACCTTTAACCGCATCAAGGCAGACATCGCCAAGGCCACGGTGCACGCGGTCGAGGAGACCCTCCCTTTTCAGGTCGAGAGCGATGCATCAGACGTCACTCTGGCCGCCACCCTCAGCCAGGCAGGCCGGTGGCATTCTTTTCCCGCACCCTCCATGCCTCCGAAGTTTGGCTCTCCTTTGTCGAAAAGGAGGCCCAGGCCACCGTGGAAGCTGTGCGGCATTGGAAGCATTACCTGGCCGGCAGGTGATTTTGTTCAAAAGGTAAAGGGTGTACACGGAACACTGCTCTTTTGATTTTGAAGTTGCTGTTTGTGATCATATCATAGAATTTACAGTGCAGAAGGAGGCCATTCGGCCTATCGAGTCTGCACCGGCTCTTGGAAAGAGCACCCTACCCAAGCCCACACCTCCACCCTATCCCCATAACCCAGTAACCCCACCTGATGTTTGCAACGACACAAGAAAGCAATTAGATTGATTCATTGAGAAGCGTCTAATTACATGCTGATGATTATCGCAAGGGATGGCACAGTTAAATAGTGGGAGAGAAATCGAAATACTGAACAAGGGACTGAAACTATATCAGACTGTGGCGCACTGAATTTATCTGACATTTATAATTGGAGAAATTAATTTACTCAGTGAGTTAGGGAAATAATGATTTGTTAAGTTTGTTTACAAAATTTATTGGAGTGTGTTAACTAATCTACCTACACCAAGGACTGATCTTTGGTCTAATAAGGCAGGTATGTTATAGAATCATAGAATTTACAGTGCTGAAGGAGGCCATTCGGCCCATTGCATCTGCACTGGCCCTTGTAAAGAGCACCCTACCTAACCCAACACCCCCACCCTATCTACATAACCCAGTAACCTCACTTAATCTTTTTGGACACTAAGGGCAATTTAGCATGGCCAGTCCACCTAACCTGCACATCTTTGGACTATGGGAGGAAACCGGAGCACCCGGAGGAAACCCACGCAGACACGGGGAGGATGTGCAGACTCCGCACAGACAGTGACCCAAGCCGAGAATCAAACCTGGGACCCTGGTGCTGTGAAGCAACTGTGCTACCCACTGTGCTACCGCGCCCTCCATTGTCATGTCATGATGATAGCTGCACGTGTGTGCATGGACATATGTATGGTACCCAGATAAGGTACACTCAGTACTGCAGGGAGTGGTGAGATGTGGGCAGAGTGGGAGAAGTGGGGAAGAGTGATGGGGATGGGGGAGTGGGAAGAGGATCAGGGGAGCCAGGGAAGGGGCAATAGGCTGCCTGCAACCCATTTTTATAGGCAATGTTTCCAATTGTGTGCCAATTAGTAGTTGCTAAGGTATCATTGATCTGGGGTCTCCCAAGGATTATGCAAGCTAACTTGGAGGCCCAGTGTTTGATGGAGGCAAATGGCTCGGGTGTTGCTGTCCGTCACTTCACAGGCCTTGGCATGGTATCTGAGCATGTGCAGGAAGTGCTCCCCCTAGTGTTGTGACACAAATAAATGCAGCCTTCACCTTTTGTACCCATTAAGCTGGTTTCATATTTAAAACATTTCCATTTTAGAGTTTTTCCATTTTATCTCCTTAATAATATTTCATCCCTTTCGTAGCAAAAATACAAATCTATCAGCCTCCAGTCTCTTCGTGCATCAGATTTGAAATATATCATCAGCTCTTCCAAAAGGAATCATGCTGAGTAATTCAGTGTTAACATTTGTAACCAAACAATTCGCTTTGTGGCTCCAATACGCTGGAATCTCTTCCCCTTTTGCAAACTGAAAATTAATCAGTCACACAAAATAATTAAGATTGTATTTGTTTTAGTACACTTTTCATATTCAACAGAGTGTGTGAATTATAATATTACTATTCAATCTTTATAAACAGGAGCTCAAAGATAAATCTCTACACTTCAAAGAGAAGAAAATAAATGTAATCTTTGGAAACACTACCTTTGTAATATTTACCTAAAAAGGGATCAGGGAGAAATAGGGCATTTTTGATCAAAATATTTATGTTCGAAAATAAATATCCTTGGATCAGGTAAAATCTAATTTTGTCCTGTCTCAGTATCTCATCCAGAAGAGAGTACTATTTAACCGATTCGCCAGGGACAAGCGTCCCTGGAGTTGTTTATTGGCAATTAAGACATCTGCCTTCAAATTATTTGCTGCAATTCACATTGAGTTAAAGCTGTGCATTCCAGCAATGTGAAACTGCTCAGATCAGATAAATAGATGAAAATACAAATTTGGAATAGGAGAAGAGGGCCATTTGGCCCCTCGCTTCTGTCCTGCTATTCAATAAAACCATGGCTAATCTGATTGTGGCCTCTACTCCACATTCCCACCTACCCCGATAACCTTTGTCTCCCTTGTTCGTCAAGAATCTATCTACCTCTGCCATAAAAATATTCAGGACCATCCGAGAGCAAAAACATTCTTCTCAGAGTGAACTGCGCTTGTTAGAGAGAACTGCAGCCAAATCATTATGAAGAGGAGTTATGTTGAAGTATCCTAGCCTTCGGTCCTGTAGCACAGTGAGTGGTGTCCCTGCCTCTGAGCTAGAAGCTCGAGGTTCAAGTCCCACCCGAGGGCGTGAAGCCCAAAGAAGATACGTTCGTAACGCGGCCGCACAAGTCGAGTGTCAACCTGCAAATGTTTCCAATGGCTGGTGGGAAGAGTGGAAATGACTCCTGATCAGTCTCGTTTGATGTGGAGTGGCGCCCCTCAAGCTATAATCTTCTGGCGATAGACCAGCGATCTGTTCTGGGAATGAATATCTATGGAAACAGATCAGCGTTTGCCTTAGTGCCCCGCTAGGTGGGGCATGGTAGCACAGTAGTAAGCACTGTTGCTTCACAGCACCAGGGTCCCAGGTTCGATTCCCATCTTGGATCACTGTCCGTGTGGAGTCTGCACGTTCTCCCCGTGTCTGCGTGGGTTTGCTCCGGGTGCTCCGGTTTCCTCCCAAAAGACGTGCTGTTAGGTAATTTGGACATTCTGAATTCTCACTCAGTGTACCCGAACAGGCGCGGCGTGTGGCAACTAAGGACTTTTCGCAGTAACTTAATCGCAGTGTTAATGTAACTTGTGACAATAAAGATTATTATAGGTGCGGGAAGAGAATTGGAATTGGAAATCCTAACCTTCACCTGTCAGAAATGTTTTGAATTTTGGAATTATATCTTTTTCACCTTTATTCGATCAAGGTGCAAGTTTCTGGAGAATTAGCTCATGTTTGACTAATTTAAGGAAATGAAAAACAGTACTTCTTAAATATCTCGTAACTATTCACCCTGCTCAAAGTTTGTCTATCACTATGAACGCATGCAAGACAAATTCTTCCTTGCTGCTTTGATGGTGACGTGGCTTTCATCTCTGGTCGCACAGATTACTCGATATTTCATCACAAAGCTACCCAGCTCAACCAATCTGTCCCACACTCCCATCAATAGTTGTCTGACATGCTTACCCCCGCAGTTCACTGCCCTCCCAAGCAAACAAACTCCTTTTATCCAATTGACAGTGAAAATGAGCAAATTACAAGTGTGGAGTCTCATTCCTTCAAGCATTAACTGTTTTGAAGTATTTATTTAAAATGTAAATTCTTTCCTGAAAACATTTTTAAAACTATTCTTTTTAGTCTCCTTTATTACTTTTTGCCATCTTTCATCCCACCTCTTTAATTCTCTTTCCGCACATGAATGAATTCATCCATTTTAATTTACGCTTCCTTCTCAGTCCTCGTGCTTTCAATGAAGGGCAGAATAAGAAGGATAGCAGCATTAAGTGGAGGGAGAGGGAGAAATGTGCCAGCGTAAACTGCAAGGGAGAAAAAGATTAGTTCTGTGAACAAATTGTGGTTAGTGCCTGTTTGTCCATTCCTGTGACGTCAATATAAACAGCCTTAAAGTAATTTGACGGTGAGAATTACTAATGAGCTACATAAATACCTGAAAAAGGCTCAACATTTCTTCCACTCCAGGAGCGATCTAATGTTGTGCAAATCTATAACCTAACTTGAGACAACTTGCGCTGTTGGGATTAGTTACCATTGCGTTATTTACTGGACAGTCATTAATTTTTTTTGAAGCTATTGGCCAATTTCTGGTAGCTTTCTACATTAAGCTGTTTGATCCGGTACAATCTTATGCTCTTATTTAATATAATTTCAAGACGTTGATCTATTTTCCAGCTCAATTCGCAAAATATTTGGATTTAGAATTTTAATAAATTTGGGATTCAAAGCTCAGCGACCTGTAAACTCTCGCTGCCGAGTTTCAAAGAACTGGTGACTCATTCTCCTGGAGATCGCAGAATTCCCATGTCTGGTTATATATTTCGATGCCAATTGGCCCAGGAGAGCTAGAAAGGTCACTGCTCCCTCATTGTTGGGTAAGGTATGTTCATGAGAGATCAGTGGTGAGAATAGACCTTTCCAAACTGCCAGGCTTGCCAAGTTCGGCCGGTGAGCCCAGTGCAATAAAAACTATCAGTTAGCAACAGTGTGGCAAATGCAAACAGTTAGGTTCCAAATTTTCTCTGCGTCAATTTTGTGAGGGCCACGAAGAATCCAGCACGAGTTTTTAAGGATACAAAGAAATAACATTTATTTACAATAATATATATATATACAACAGCAGCAGCAACTTTGCTTGCTGCTCACTCCTTCTTGCTGGTTCCAAACTGGCCAGCTTTATTTGTACAGGGAGTCTGCTAATGATTTCTCCGCCCCCCTCATTGGGGAAGCTCATACTCCCACAAGATTGTGGGATTGTCATTAGTCCCCAGCCAATGGTAAGCAGGCAGGTTCTTACATCCCTCCCCCCACAAAGTCCAAAGAATCCACCGAAGACCCTGGCGAAGGAGGGCGTCGGACTTGTTTTGCCGCAGGCCGGACACCATTTGCACGAGGCGCTGGGTCGGGCGGCCTGTAACGAGACGGAGACCGGTGCTTCCGTGATGAACGGCATAACGGTTGTACATCCACGGCCCGTGGGCCCGAGGATTCCCCCTCTGATGCGTCCTGTGTCTCCATCTCGGAGTCAGAGTCTGCTGCCTCTGTCATCTCGGCATCTCTATCTCCATGCGGTTCTATAACGACCTGCGCAGGGTTTGAGTGAGGCACCAGAGGAAGATTGTGAGGACTACTTTCCATTGTCTCTGGTCTCTGTGGCTGTAGAAATGAGCTCCGGGGGCGGAGAATCTTTGGAAGGGATAGTCTTCTGGACCGAACGTGGTCTACATGTTTGCGCTGGAGACGACCCTGGGCTTGCACCTGGTAAGATATAGGGCCCATTTGGCGAAAGATTACGCCAGGGACCCACTGGGCACCACCAGCAAAATTGCGAACGAGCACTGGGTCACCGGGCGCAAACTGCCGAATCGGCCGACGCCGAGAAAAACCCTGTCCCTGCCGTTCTTGTGTACGGCCTACTTTTGCGTCAATGTCCGGGAAAACCATGCTAAGGCGGGTGCGAAGTCTCCGGCCCATTAGGAATTCTGCGGAAGCTACCCCAGTCACCCCATGGGAGGTGGTCCTATACGTAAACAAAAAGCGAGCCAGTCTCGTGTCCATTGAACCGGAAGTCTGCTTCTTTAGGCCTCGTTTGAATGTCTGCACTGCGCGCTCAGCCAACCCATTTGAAGCCGGGTGGTAAGGGGCAGTGCGGATATGGCGTATGCCGTTCATCTTCATGAACCTCGTAAACTCCTCACTTGTGAATGGAGTGCCGTTATCCGTGACCAGCACCTCGGGGAGGCCATGTGTACTAAAAGACAAACATATCTTCTCAATTGTTGCGCAGGACGTTGTGCCTACCATCTTATGCACCTCTAGCCATTTAGACTGGGCATCGATTAATAAAAGGAACATGGATTCTTGAAAAGGGCCTGCAAAATCCACATGCTAGCGTGCCCAAGGCCGCCCTGGCCATTCCCAGTGATGTAGGGGCGTGGCCGGCGGAAGCTTCTGATGCTCCTGGCAAATGGAGCAGTTTTGGGCCACCTACTCAATGTCGGTGTCGAGGCCTGGCCACCAGACATAACTCCGGGCCAACATTTTCATTTAGGTCACACCTGGATGCCCATTGTGCAAGTCTCTTAGTATCAGCTCCTGTCCTTTTTCCGGGACAATCACACGCGTCCCCCACAAGAGGATGCCGTCTTCCACGCTGAATTCTGACAGCTTGGGGGAAAATGCCCGCAACTCGCCTGGGAGCTGTCTATGCTGCCCACCATACAGGACTATGTGCCGAACCTTTAACAGGACTGGCTCCGTCTGGGTCCACTCACGGATCTGTGATGCCATGACAGGCAAGGTGTCCATAAAGTTTAGGGTTGCAACCACCTCACCGGTCGTGGGGGTCGACATGGGGTCGGTCGATAAAGTCAATCGGCTCAGTGCATCGGCATTCGCTATCTGGTTCCTGGTTTGTGCTCCAGAGAATACTCGGATGCAGCGAGCAACAAAGCCCAGCACTGGATCCGTGCGGAAGCAATGGGCGGTATTGGCTTATCCTCTCTGAAAAGTCCCAGTAGAGGCTTATGATTAGTCACGATAGTGAAGTGGCGGCCATACACGTACTGGTGGAAACGTTTCACCGCAAAGACCACTATCCGACCCTCCTTCTCGATCTGTGCGTACTTTTTTTCCACTGCAGATCTAGTTAGTCCACAGGGCACCTATATTCTGTAAGGTAAGAGGGGATGGAGGCTAGGCCAGTTACATGCTCCTCCTGTAGGATGTGGGTGGTGAGGGATACCACCGGTGTCCCCGCTGACTATACCTGCGGGAAGTGCACCCAACTTCAGCTCCTCAAAGACCGTGTTAGGGAACTGGAGCTGAAGCTGGATGAACTTCGGATCATCCGGGAGGCAGAGGGGGTGATTGAGAAGAGTTACAGGGAGGTAACCACACCCAAGGTACAGGACAAGAATAGCTGGGTTACAGTCAGGGGGGAAAAAACAAACAGGCAGACAGTGCAGGGATCCCTCGTGGCCGTTCCCCTTCAAAACAAGTATACCATTTTGGATGCTGTTGGGGGGGATGACCGACCGGGGGAAGGCCCTAGCGGCCAGGTCTCTGGCACTGAGTCTGGCTCTGGGGCTCAGAAGGGAAGGGGGGAGAATAGAAAAGCAATAGTTGTAGGAGATTCAATGGTTAGGGGAATAGATAGGAGATTCTGTGGTCGTGAGCGAGACTCCCGGAAGGTATGTTGCCTCCCGGGTGCCAGGGCCAGGGATGTCTCGGATCGTGTCTTCAGGATCCTTAAGGGGGAGGGGGAGCAGCCAGAAGTCGTGGTGCACATTGGTACCAACGACATAGGTAGGAAAAGGGGTGTGGAGGTAATAAACAAGTTTAGGGAGTTAGGCTGGAAGTTGAAAGTCAGGACAGACAGAGTTGTCATCTCTGGTTTGTTGCCGGTGCCACGTGATAGCGAGGCTAGGAATAGGGAGAGAGTGCAGTTGAACACGTGGCTGCAGGAATGGTGTAGGAGGGAGGGCTTCAGGTATTTGGATAATTGGAGCGCATTCTGGGGAAGGTGGGACCTGTACAAGCAGGACGGGTTGCATCTGAACCAGAGGGGCACCAATATCCTGGGAGGGAGGTTTGCTAGTACTCTTCGGGAGGGTTTAAACTAATTTGGCTGGGGAATGGGAACCGGATTTGTAGTCCAGCAACTAAGGTAGCCGATATTCAGGACGCCAAAGCATGTAATGAGGCAGTGGGGAAGGGAACACTGACAAAGGAGAGTATTTGCAGGCACGGAGATGGGTTGAAGTGTGTATACTTCAACGCAAGAAGCATCAGGAATAAGGTGGGTGAACTTAAGGCATGGATCGGTACTTGGGACTACGATGTGGTGGCCATCACGGAAACTTGGATAGAAGAGGGGCAGAAATGGTTGTTGGAGGTCCCTGGTTATAGATGTTTCAATAAGATTAGGGAGGGTGGTAAAAGAGGTGGGGGGGTGGCATTATTAATTCGAGATAGTATAACAGCTGCAGAAAGGCAGTTCGAGGAGTATCACCCTATTGAGGTAGTATGGGTTGAAGTCATAAATAGGAAAGGAGCAGTCACCTTGTTAGGAGTTTTCTATAGGCCCCCCAATAGTAGCAGAGATGTGGAGGAACAGATTGGGAAACAGATTTTGGAAAGGTGCAGAAGTCATAGGGTGGTAGTCATGGGCGACTTTAACTTCCCAAATATTGAGTGGAAACTCTTTAGATCAAATAGTTTGGATGGGGTGGTGTTTGTGCAGTGTGTCCAGGAAGCTTTTCTAACACAGTATGTAGATTGTCCGACCAGAGGAGGGGCAATATTGGATTTAGTACTGGGTAATGAACCAGGGCAAGTGATAGATTTGTTAGTGGGGGAACATTTTGGAGATAGTGACCACAATTCTGTGACTTTCACTTTAGTAATGGAGAGGGATAGGTACGTGCAACAGGGCAAGGTTTACAATTGGGGGAAGGGTAAATACGATGTTGTCAGACAAGAATTGAAGTGCATAAGTTGGGAACATAGGCTGGCAGGGAAGGACACAAGTGAAATGTGGAACTTGTTCAAGGAACAGGTGCTACGTGTCCTTGATATGTATGTCCCTGTCAGGCAGGGAAGAGATGGTCGAGTGAGGGAACCATGGTTGACAAGAGAGGTTGAATGTCTTGTTAAGAGGAAAAAGGTGACTTATGTAAGGCTGAGGAAACACGGTTCAGACAGGGCATTGGAGGGATACAAGATAGCCAGGAGGGAACTGAAGAAAGGGATTAGGAGAGCTAAGAGAGGGCATGAACAATCTTTGGCGGGTAGGATCAAGGAAAACCCCAAGGCCTTTTACACATATGTGAGAAATATGAGAATGACTAGAGCGAGGGTAGGTCCGATCAAGGACAGTAGCGGGAGATTGTGTATTGAGTCTGAAGAGATAGGCGAGGTCTTGAATGAGTACTTTTCTTCTGTATTTACAAATGAGAGGGGCGATATTGTTGGAGAGGACAGTGTGAAACAGATTGGTAAGCTCGATGAAATACTTGTTAGGAAGGAAGATGTGTTGGGCATTTTGAAAAACTTGAGGATAGACAAGTCCCCCGGGCCTGACGGGTTATATCCAAGGATTCTATGGGAAGCAAGAGATGAAATTGCAGAGCCGTTGGCAATTATCTTTTCGTCCTCACTGTCAACAGGGGTGGTACCAGGGGATTGGAGAGTGGCGAATGTCGTGCCCCTGTTCAAAAAAGGAACTAGGGATAACCCTGGGAATTACAGGCCAGTTAGTCTTACTTCAGTGGTAGGCAAAGTAATGGAAAGGGTACTGAAGGATAGGATTTCTGAGCATCTGGAAAGACACTGCTTGATTAGGGATAGTCAGCACGGATTTGTGAGGGGTAGGTCTTGCCTTACAAATCTTATTGAATTCTTTGAGGAGGTGACCAAGCATGTGGATGAAGGTAAAGCAGTGGATGTAGTGTACATGGATTTTAGTAAGGCATTTGATAAAGTTCCCCATGGTAGGCTTATGCACAAAGTAAGGAGGCATGGGATAGTGGGAAATTTGGCCAGTTGGATAACGAACTGGCTAACCGATAGAAGTCAGAGAGTGGTGGTGGATGGCAAATATTCAGCCTGGATCCCAGTTACCAGTGGCGTACCGCAGGGATCAGTTCTGGGTCCTCTGCTGTTTGTGATTTTCATTAATGACTTGGATGAGGGAGTTGAAGGGTGGGTCAGTAAATTTGCAGACGATACGAAGATTGGTGGAGTTGTGGATAGTAAGGAGGGCTGTTGTCGGCTGCAAAGAGACATAGATAGGATGCAGAGCTGGGCTGAGAAGTGGCAGATGGAGTTTAACCCTGAAAAGTGTGAGGTTGTCCATTTTGGAAGGACAAATATGAATGCGGAATACAGGGTTAACGGTAGAGTTCTTGGCATTGTGGAGGAGCAGAGAGACCTTGGGGTCTATGTTCATACATCTTTGAAAGTTGCCACTCAAGTGGATAGAGCTGTTAAGAAGGCCTATGGTGTGCTCGCGTTCATTAACAGAGGGATTGAATTTAAGAGCCGTGAGGTGATGATGCAGCTGTACAAAACTTTGGTAAGGCCACATTTGGAGTACTGTGTACAGTTCTGGTCGCCTCATTTTAGGAAGGATGTGGAAGCTCTGGAAAAGGTGCAAAGAAGATTTACCAGGATGTTGCCTGGAATGGAGAGTAGGTCTTACGAGGAAAGGTTGAGGGTGCTAGGCCTTTTCTCATTAGAGTGGAGAAGGATGAGGGGCGACTTGATAGAGGTTTATAAGATGATCAGGGGAATAGATAGAGTAGACAGTCAGAGACTTTTTCCCCAGGTGGAACACACCATTACAAGGGGACATAAATTTAAGGTGAAAGGTGTAAGATATAGGAGGGATATCAGAGGTAGGTTCTTTACCCAGAGAGTAGTGGGGGCATGGAATGCACTGCCTGTGGAAGTAGTTGAGTCGGAAACATTAGTGACCTTCAAGCAGCTGTTGGATAGGTACATGGATTACGGGAAAATGATATAGTGTAGATTTATTTGTTCTTAAGGGCAGCACGGTAGCATTGTGGATAGCACAATTGCTTCACAGATCCATGGTCCCAGGTTCGATTTCGGCTTGGGTCATTGTCTGTGCGGAGTCTGCACGTCCTCCCCGTGTCTGCGTGGGTTTCCTCCGGGTGCTCCGGTTTCCTCCCACAGTCCAAAGATGTGCGGGTTAGGTGAATTGGCCAATGATAAATTGCCCTTAATGTCCAAATTGCCCTTGGTGTTGGGTGGAGGTGTTGAGTTTGGGTAGGGTGCTCTTTCCAAGAGCTGGTGCAGACTCAGTGGGGCCGAATGGCCTCCTTCTGCACTGTAGATTCAATGATAATCTATGATTAATCTAGGACAAAGGTTCGGCACAACATCGTGGGCCGAAGGGCCTGTTCTGTGCTGTATTTTCTATGTTCTATGTTCTATGTTCAGTCAATGTGCGGGAGGCGAAAGCTATCGGCCGCTCAGCCCCGTTCTCCATCTTGTGGGACAGGATGGCCCCAATACCATACGGGGATGCATCACATGTGACGAGCAAAAGCTTTCCAGGATCATAGTGGGTTAGTAAGCCAGACGATGACAATTATTGTTTTACCCGCCAGAAAGCGGTTTCTTGCGGCTGACCACAAACCCAGGTGTGATTTTTCTTTAGCAAAAGGTGCAACGGGGCCAGCGTAGTTGCCAGATTGGGGAGGATCTTCCCGTAATAGTTTACGAGGCCGAGAAAAGAACGAAGATGCGAAGTGTCAGTCGGGGCGAGGGCCTGTTGAATCGCACGCACCTTCTCTGCGACGGGGTGAAAACCTTCGTGGTCCACCCGATAACCGAGGTAGACTACTTCCTTTGCCTGAAAGATGCACTTTGTGCGACGTAAACGGACTCCAGCCTCTGAAAAGCATCTAAGGACAGCCTCCAGAATTTTCAAATGTTCCCGCTCCGACGTCCCTGTGATCAAAACGTCATCTGAGCAGACAGCGACACGTGGTAAACCTCTCAAAATACCCTCCATAACGCGTTGAAAAATAGCGCAGGCAGAGGATACGCCAAAGGGCAAACGTGTATATTCATACAAGCCCCGGTGTGTATTAATCATTACATATGAACATAGAACATAGAACATAGAAAATACAGCACAGAACAGGCCCTTCGGCCCACGATGTTGTGCCGAACCTTTGTCCGAGATTAATCATAGATTATCATTGAATCTACAGTGCAGAAGGAGGCCATTCGGCCCCCTGAGTCTGCACCAGCTCTTGGAAAGAGCACCCTACCCAAACTCAACACCTCCACCCAACACCAAGGGCAATTTGGACATTAAGGGCAATTTATCATTGGCCAATTCACCTAACCCGCACATCTTTGGACTGTGGGAGGAAACCGGAGCACCCGGAGGAAACCCACGCAGACACGGGGAGGACGTGCAGACTCCGCACAGACAATGACCCAAGCCGAAATCGAACCTGGGACCATGGATCTATGAAGCAATTGTGCTATCCACAATGCTACCGTGCTGCCCTTAAGAACAAATAAATCTACACTATATAATTTTCCCGTAATCCATGTACCTATCCAACAGCTGCTTGAAGGTCGCTAATGTTTCCGACTCAACTACTTCCACAGGCAGTGCATTCCATGCCCCCACTACTCTCTGGGTAAAGAACCTACCTCTGATATCCCTCCTATATCTTACACCTTTCACCTTAAATTTATGTCCCCTTGTAATGGTGTGTTCCACCTGGGGAAAAAGTCTCTGACTGTCTACTCTATCTATTCCCCTGATCATCTTATAAACCTCTATCAAGTCGCCCCTCATCCTTCTCCGCTCTAATGAGAAAAGGCCTAGCACCCTCAACCTTTCCTCGTAAGACCTACTCTCCATTCCAGGCAACATCCTGGTAAATCTTCTTTGCACCTTTTCCAGAGCTTCCACATCCTTCCTAAAATGAGGCGACCAGAACTGTACACAGTACTCCAAATGTGGCCTTACCAAAGTTTTGTACAGCTGCATCATCACCTCACGGCTCTTAAATTCAATCCCTCTGTTAATGAACGCGAGCACACCATAGGCCTTCTTCACAGCTCTATCCACTTGAGTGGCAACTTTCAAAGATGTATGAACATAGACCCCAAGGTCTCTCTGCTCCTCCACAATGCCAAGAACTCTACCGTTAACCCTGTATTCCGCATTCATATTTGTCCTTCCAAAATGGACAACCTCACACTTTTCAGGGTTAAACTCCATCTGCCACTTCTCAGCCCAGCTCTGCATCCTATCTATGTCTCTTTGCAGCCGACAACAGCCCTCCTTACTATCCACAACTCCACCAATCTTCGTATCGTCTGCAAATTTACTGACCCACCCTTCAACTCCCTCATCCAAGTCATTAATGAAAATCACAAACAGCAGAGGACCCAGAACTGATCCCTGCGGTACGCCACTGGTAACTGGGATCCAGGCTGAATATTTGCCATCCACCACCACTCTCTGACTTCTATCGGTTAGCCAGTTCGTTATCCAACTGGCCAAATTTCCCACTATCCCATGCCTCCTTACTTTGTGCAGAAGCCTACCATGGGGAACTTTATCAAATGCCTTACTAAAATCCATGTACACTACATCCACTGCTTTACCTTCATCCACATGCTTGGTCACCTCCTCAAAGAATTCAATAAGATTTGTAAGGCAAGACCTACCCCTCACAAATCCGTGCTGACTATCCCTAATCAAGCAGTGTCTTTCCAGATGCTCAGAAATCCTATCCTTCAGTACCCTTTCCATTACTTTGCCTACCACCGAAGTAAGACTAACTGGCCTGTAATTCCCAGGGTTATCCCTAGTTCCTTTTTTGAACAGGGGCACGACATTCGCCACTCTCCAATCCCCTGGTACCACCCCTGTTGACAGTGAGGACGAAAAGATAATTGCCAACGGCTCTGCAATTTCATCTCTTGCTTCCCATAGAATCCTTGGATATAACCCGTCAGGCCCGGGGGACTTGTCTATCCTCAAGTTTTTCAAAATGCCCAACACATCTTCCTTCCTAACAAGTATTTCCTCGAGCTTACCAATCTGTTTCACACTGTCCTCTCCAACAATATCGCCCCTCTCATTTGTAAATACAGAAGAAAAGTACTCATTCAAGACCTCGCCTATCTCTTCAGACTCAATACACAATCTCCCGCTACTGTCCTTGATCGGACCTACCCTCGCTCTCGTCATTCTCATATTTCTCACATATGTGTAAAAGGCCTTGGGGTTTTCCTTGATCCTACCCGCCAAAGATTGTTCATGCCCTCTCTTAGCTCTCCTAATCCCTTTCTTCAGTTCCCTCCTGGCTATCTTGTATCCCTCCAATGCCCTGTCTGAACCTTGTTTCCTCAGCCTTACATAAGTCACCTTTTTCCTCTTAACAAGACATTCAACCTCTCTTGTCAACCATGGTTCCCTCACTCGACCATCTCTTCCCTGCCTGACAGGGACATACATATCAAGGACACGTAGCACCTGTTCCTTGAACAAGTTCCACATTTCACTTGTGTCCTTCCCTGCCAGCCTATGTTCCCAACTTATGCACTTCAATTCTTGTCTGACAACATCGTATTTACCCTTCCCCCAATTGTAAACCTTGCCCTGTTGCACGTACCTATCCCTCTCCATTACTAAAGTGAAAGTCACAGAATTGTGGTCACTATCTCCAAAATGCTCCCCCACTAACAAATCTATCACTTGCCCTGGTTCATTACCCAGTACTAAATCCAATATTGCCCCTCCTCTGGTTGGACAATCTACATACTGTGTTAGAAAAGCTTCCTGGACACACTGCATAAACACCACCCCATCCAAACTATTTGATCTAAAGAGTTTCCACTCAATATTTGGGAAGTTAAAGTCGCCCATGACTACCACCCTATGACTTCTGCACCTTTCCAAAATCTGTTTCCCAATCTGTTCCTCCACATCTCTGCTACTATTGGGGGGCCTATAGAAAACTCCTAACAAGGTGACTGCTCCTTTCCTATTTCTGACTTCAACCCATACTACCTCAATAGGGTGATACTCCTCGAACTGCCTTTCTGCAGCTGTTATACTATCTCGAATTAATAATGCCACCCCCCCCACCTCTTTTACCACCCTCCCTAATCTTATTGAAACATCTATAACCAGGGACCTCCAACAACCATTTCTGCCCCTCTTCTATCCAAGTTTCCGTGATGGCCACCACATCGTAGTCCCAAGTACCGATCCATGCCTTAAGTTCACCCACCTTATTCCTGATGCTTCTTGCGTTGAAGTATACACACTTCAACCCATCTCCGTGCCTGCAAATACTCTCCTTTGTCGGGAGACAGGGTCCAGCTCCAACTGTATGTAGGCGTGACTCATATCTAATTTTGTGAACAAGAGTCCGCCTGCAAGCTTCACGTAGAGATCCTCTATGCGAGGCATCGGATATCGGTCGAGTCGGGAAGCTCTATTCACTGTAAGTGTATAGTCGCCGCACAAGCGAACTGTGGCATCTGGCTTCATTACAGGTACAATTGGTGCTGCCCAGTCAGCGAAATGGACGGGCCTGATAATACCCAAAGTCTCCAAACGAGTGAGCTCCCCTTCTACCTTCTTGAGCAAGGCGCAAGGCACCAAGCGCGCCCGGAAGTAGCGCGGCGTGGCTCCTGGTTCGACTTGGATACGGGCTACGGCCCCTTTTATTTTCCCCAAACTGGGCAGGAATACATCTGGGTATCGTCCTAGCACCTCAGTCAACCCTCCAGAACCTGTTTGGAGGATGTGCTGCCACTGCAGCCGCAAATGGCGCAACCAGTCCCGACCCAACAGGCTGGGCCCATGGCCGCGCACTACGATAAGTGGGAAACGCCCCTCCTGGCGTCCATAAATAACAGGGGTCAGCGTAGTTCCTGCAATGTCCAATGGTTCCCCGTATAGGTGGCCAACCTGGCCTGTGTGTTGGTTAATGTAAGTGTCTGTATACCCTGCTTGATGCGGTCGAATGTCCTCTGGGCGATCACGGAGACCGCTGCGCCAGTGTCCAACTCCATCTCAAGCGGGTGACCATTGACCCGTACTGGCACCTTAATGGGGGCTACACGGGGAGCTGCCACACAATACAGCTGCAGGCAGTCGTCCTCCATCTCCACGTCCTCAGGAGTCGTCGCCGCAGGTTCATCCACATGGAAGGTACGGCCCCTGGGCTGGTCCCAGTTACGGCCCCTGGGCTGGTCCCAGTTTCGGTTGGAACGACGGCGCCTCTGGCGCCCCCAGGACCGCCGTCCGCGACGGGGTCGGCTCCTACAAGTCTGACACGGACATGGCTCCTCATCCATTGGTTCTGGAGCAGGCTCCCTTCGGGGGGGAATGTCCAACGGCCACTGGCGTCGATCCGGACGTCGCCCTGCCCAAGGTACTGCAGGGGTGCGGGGAGACGCTTTTGGATGGAAGGGGTTGCGCCCCAAGCCATGCACCTCCATTCCCTGTAGCTCCTGCACTCCTCGTTCTGCGCTCTCTCGGGACACTACTATTTGAATGGCCTGATGAAAAGTCAATGTTGGCTCAGCTAACAACTTTCTCTGGGTGGCCACATTGTTAATACTGCAAACCAAACGGTCGCGTAACATTTCTGACAAGGTCTCACCATAGTAACAGTACTCCGCAATCCTGCGTAGCCTGGATAGAAAGTTGGCAAGGGATTCTCCTGGGGTCCTCTCAGCGGTATTAAACCGGTAACGTTGGACTATCGTGGATGGGGTTGGGTTAAAATGTTGCCCCACTAAATTCACAAGTTCATCAACGTTTTGGTGTCCGGCGCAGCTGGGTACGTAAGGCTCCTAATCACCCCAAACGTATGCGGGCCGCAGGCGGTGAGCAATATGACCACCTGGTGCTCGTTTTCGGTGATATTGTTTGCCCGGAAATAGTAACGCATCCGTTGTGCGTAGTGGTTCCAGCTTTCCAGCGCAGCATCAAAAACATCCAAACATCCGTACAGAGGCATGGTGTAATAGAAAACAACTTCCAACCTGTATCCAACAAAAGTCCAGGGAGGTGGCTTCAGCAGTGTAGACAGCTATTCACTTTAACCCTTGTCGCCAGTTTTGTGAGGGCCACGAAGAATCCAGCACAAGTTTTAAGGATACAAAGGAATAACATTTATTTACAATAACATATATACACAACAGCAGCAGCAACTTCGCTTGCTGCTCACTCCTTCCTGCTGGTTCCAAACTGGCCAGCTTTATTTATACAGGGAGTCTGCTAATGATTTCTCCCCCCACCCCACCCCCCCCTCATTGGGGAAGCTCATACTCTCACAGGATTGTGGGATTGTTATTAGTCCCCAGCCAATGGTAAGCAGGCAGGTTATAACAGTCAACAACATACTTGGGAAGCTGTCCAGATTAAAGTCCCAGCATGGTGGGAATGGAGAACGATGGAGCGCGCAGCATCGTCAATTCTCTCCCCTCAAGTTGTAGCCAGGAGGCTATCATGGATGGACTTTTTCCTGGACCCATGGAGGGGCCAGGCATACAAAAAAGGGAAAGTACCCTGGAAAGTTATGAAGCACAGTACTTGCAAACAGCAGTAGGGAGATATGGGGAGAAGGTGAGGCGGTGGTAATGCCCCTGGACTAGTTATTCAGAGGACTTTGCTCCAAGGGCATGGGTTTGAAATCCCATCAAGCCAGCTGGTGGAATTTACAATCAATTAATAAATCTGGAATTGCAAAACTAGTCTCAAGACAACCCATTTCTGCAAATGGTTCACTAGTGTCTCTTCGGAGAGGAAATTTGCCAGCCGGTCGGCATAATCTACATGTCACTCCATGCAATTGACTCTTAGCTGCCCTCTGCACTGGTCTAGAAAACTAGGAATGGGCAACAAAAGCTGGCCTCGCCAATGACACACACATCACTGGAAACAACAAGAAACTGAAGTCCACAGAGATCTTGACCTGGAACATGCAGAATGCCAATTGGCAGGAATTAATGCAATGGCACTCAACCAGCAGTCAAAACAAAGAAATCCTAAAGGGGTTGGTGGGAAATTCTGGACCGTATTCACTGTTAAAAGTGGAGTGGAAGCTCTTTTAAAAGTGTCATTTGTAAAACTTGGACTGGATTCCGCAATGCAAACCGTAAAGGGAAAGCATTATTATGAGAGAATAATTTAATTCATGTTTTTGGGAGTGGAGTTTGGAAACTCTCATGTGACAGTCACTTGGGGGGGATTCCAAAAGAAAACCACAGAGACTAACTTTGGTTCAGAGTGGAGCATGTGTTTGACCATAGTCATCTTGTGCGCTTAAAAGGGACATTTTGTATTAGTGAGATCATTGTAACTTAAGATGTACTTTTTAATCCATGTTAATCTTTAAATCTGTGTGTATTTGTTATTTAAGTATTGTATTATAGTCCAAATGTTCTTTGTTTAATATAGGCAGTAAAGTAGCACAGTGGTTAGAACTGTTGCTTCACAGCGCCAGGGTCCCAAGATCGATTCCCGGCTTGGGTTACTGTCTTCGAGGAACTCACACGTTCTCCCCGTGTCTGCGTGGGTTTCCGACGGGCGGCCCGGTTTCCTCTCACGAGTCCCAAAAGACGTGGGGCGTCATTCTCCGACCCCCCAGCGGGTCGGAGAATGGCCGTTGGCCGCCGTGAATCCCGCCCCCGCCGATTGCCGAAGTCTCCGAAGGGAGAAAAGTCAGCGGGGCGTTAATGTCGCCGCTGCCGTCGGAGAATGGCACGGGTCTGCGCAAGGCAGCCGATTTTCGGCCTGCCGATATTCTCCCTTCCGGATGGGCCGAAGTCCGGTCGACGTGATGACCGTTCACGTCGACGTAAATCAAACCTCCTTTTCATCGGCGTGACCCTGTGCTCCAGGTTCACGCCGACCAGCGTGGAGGTGAGTGACGGCCTGGGGGGTTGGCTCTGGGCAGGCGATGGCGTGGCCGCAGTCTGAATGTGTGAGGAGAGGTGTGTCTCGGGTTGTGTGTGTGTGTGTGCGGCGGGGGGGGGGGGGGGTGGGGGGGGGGTGGTGGTTAGAGTGGGCTGGGCTCCGGGGGAGTGCCGGGAGGGGGGTCCGTGCCGGGGAGGGGTATGGGGGGTCTGTGCCGGGGAGGAGGTTGGGGTCCGTGCCGGGGAGGAGGTTGGGGGGGTCCGTGCCGGGGAGGAGGTTGGGGGGGGTCCGTGCCGGGGAGGGGTTGGGGGGGTCCGTGCCGGGGTGGAGGTTGGGGGGGGTCCGTGCCGGGGAGGAGGTTGGGGGGGTGTCCGTGCCGGGGAGGGGGATGGGGGGTCCGTGCCGGGGAGGATGTTGGGGTCCGTGCCGGGGAGGAGGTTGGGGGGGTCCGTGCCGGGGAGGAGGTTGGGGGGGGGGTCCGTGCCGTGGAGTGGGATGGGGGATCTGTGCCGGGGAGGAGGTTGGGGTCCGTGCCGGGGAGGAGGTTGGGGGGGGGGGGGTCCGTGCCGGGGAGGAGGTTGGGGGGGGGGGGTCCGTGCCGGGGAGGGGGATGGGGGGTCCGTGCCGGGGAGGAGGTTGGGGTCCGTGCCGGGGAGGAGGTTGGGGGGGGGGGTCCGTGCCGGGGAGGGGGATGGGGGGTCCGTGCCGGGGAGGAGGTTGGGGTCCGTGCCGGGGAGGAGGTTGGGGGGGGTCCGTGCCGGGGAGGGGGATGTGGGGGGTCCGTGCCGGGGTGGAGGTTGGGGGGGGGTCCGTGCCGGGGAGGGGGATGCGAGGGCAAGTGAGTTGGTCCACCTGGCCCGGTGCCAGCCTCCAACAGTTGGACCCATGCGGTCCATGCCACCTGGCTGGGGGGAGGAGGGGATATGGGCAATGATGACATGTCGTCGTTCCCCTCCCCCCCACCAGGCCGTCATGTTTTCCGATCATCCAGCGATGTTGGCCGCCGTGGCGGCAGCCGCTAATGTCTATGTTGCCCTGGATGAGGAGGAGGAGGAGCGTGCCAGAGAGGCGGCGCAGGCTGCCGCAGAGGGACAGGCGGCAGCCGCCCAGGCTGGAGGGACACCTGACCGACAGGACGAGGAGGGGGAGGAGGACGTCGCGGCTCCACGGCAAAGGAGGCACCCGAGGGCGCCCCGTGTGTACCGGCCCCGGCAGTCATACCAGGACCTCACGGACCGGGAATGCAGGAGGAGACTCCGGATGAGGCGGGAAACCGTGGCACACATCTGCCACCTGCTGGCACACCTCTCACCACGTGACACTGGCGGGGGACACCCTCTCCCCGTGTCCGTCAAGGTTACGGTGGCCCTGAACTTTTATGCAACGGGGTCATTCCAGGCACCGAGTGGGGACCTGTCCGGCATATCGCAGACATCGGTGCATCGATGCATCCGGGCAGTGACAGATGCCCTATATGCCATGGTGCACCGCTACATCCGCTTCCCCGTGGACCGGGCCAGCCAAGATGCCCGGGCCGTGGGCTTCTCTGCCGTGGCCGGGTTCCCCATGGTCCAGGGTGCGATCGATGGGATGCACGTCGCCGTGTGGCCACCTGCAGATAACAGGGCCATGTTCACCAATAGGAAGGGGACCTATTCGATGAACGTACAGGTGGTCTGCGACCACCGCATGATGATCCTGCACGTCTGCGCCCGTTACCCAGGCAGTGTACACGACTCATACGTGTTGTCGCGGTCATCTATCCCCGGCATGTACGAGGGACGCCATCCCCGGCTGAGGGGCTGGTTGCTGGGCGACAGGGGCTACCCATTGCGACCGTGGCTGATGACGCCTATACGGAGGCCACGCAATGAGGCGGACAACCGCTACAATGATGCCCATGTAGCGACAAGGGGAGTGATAGACAGGTGCTTTGGCGTGCTGAAGATGCGTTTCAGGTGCCTGGACCTCTCTGGGGGCGCCCTCCAGTATCGGTCAGATAGGGTCGGCCACATCATTGTGGTGTGCTGCGTCCTGCACAACATAGCTCAGCAGAGGGGCGATGTGCCGCAGGCAGAGGAGGGCGGAGTGGAGGAGCAGCAGGAAGAGGCGCAGTCCTCCCCAGATGAGGGGGATGGGGGTAATGGTCAGGGCAGACGGGGTAGACACATGCGGGTGGGTGTCCACCGTTACCGGCTGGCCCAGCGGGCACGGGACAGACTGATAGCCGCCCGCTTCACTGACTAGATGGGCGTGGGAATCGGGTAGTATGGCCGCAGACCGCACACCATGGCAACAGCCGACCACCCACACCCCCCACCCATCCACCGACCCAGCACCTTTACCCCCCCTCCCCAACCCCACCCACCCCACCCGCATGCACACCACCCCCCCCCATTACCGATCCACCTGCGGCACAACGGGCCGGGCTCACACAGTTGCGGGTGGACGCGTGTCTATTGCAGGCCATGGAGGATGATGACATCCCGCCCTGCGGTGAGCTCCTGGCTCCACATCGTTGGACTATGTCTGACCCATGGCCACAGTACCACCATCCACCCGGACCATCCCTGCATGCGGCTGTGACACTGCAGCGCACGGTCCTGTCTTCTGCCCGG
The DNA here is from genome assembly GCF_047496885.1 of Scyliorhinus torazame. Lineage (NCBI taxonomy): Eukaryota > Metazoa > Chordata > Chondrichthyes > Carcharhiniformes > Scyliorhinidae > Scyliorhinus > Scyliorhinus torazame. The sequence continues at coordinate 242,787,449 of NC_092716.1, forward strand.
GGGATGTTGATGGCGGCCCAGGGGGAAGGAGGCAGACTCACCTGGGGCTGAGGTAAGACCACCCCTCTCACACACACACTTGCGCTCAACGTACATGACACCCCCGCACGCTTTGGACAGAGCACAAAGGCAGCTTCTGTAGGTGTAACATTGACTTTAATAACCAAACGAGTTCATGCACGTGCCCTAGCCCCTAAAACTCATCTGTGCCCTGCACCCATGCCAACTTACTCAGTGTCTAATTGTTTGACCTTACGGGCCCTTTGACTACGTCTACGTGGTTCCCCAGACGGTACAGCAGAACTGGAGGTGAACTCCTGTGATTCCTGCCCTCTGACACTGGATTCCTTTGGCGGCCGTTTCCTGGGGCGTCCTGGCTTAGATGGGCCAGGCTGCGGCCCGGGCGACTGGGATGGCGAGCTGCCAGCCTGTCCTGCCCGTTGCCCACCCGATGCACCTGGGACGGAAGGGGGGGAGTCCGAGGTGTCGCGGTGTACCGGGACCTCCCCTACAGGGGGAGCCGGGACGGACCACACCACCTCCTCCTCCCTCGGGGTGCCCGATGGCCCCCAGGCCTCTACATGGGTGGGGGATGTGAACGGACTGGCCATCCGACGCCCCCCCGACAACTGGCGCTGCCAGTCCTGGAGGCCCGTGCTGGTATCGACAGGGGTCTGCAGGTTTGCAGCCATGGAGCCCAGGGGGTTGGCAAACCCTGTCTGTGACAGTGCGACGCCGGCTCCTGGGCCACAGACGCCGCCTGCACGGAAAGCCCCAGGCCTCGCAAACCGTTCCCCATGTCTGTCACCGTCGCACCCATTGCCTCCACCGCGGACGCCACCCGTGCGGTGTCAGCCTGGGTGGCACACATGACCGGCACCACTCCCAGCTCCTGGACGCAGGTGGACTCCTCCACCTGCGACTGCAGCCGCCGCAAGCCGGCCGTCACCCTCTTCGCTCGTCTCCGTGTCGGTGGTTGCATCGGATCTATGTGTGGGTGTGGTAACTCCAGGAACCCGGGATCCATCTGGGCGGCAGATGTTCGCTTGGGCTGGGCTGCCCTCCGATCGCCCGGCCCCTCTGCTGCTCCTACCTCCAGCTGCTGTACCGGGACGGCTGTGTTGTGCGCACCAGTGAGTGTAGCAGACGCCTCATCACTAAAGTGCCCAACCGAGGTGAGTGTTTCTGCGATGGTGGAGGGTGTTGGTGACAGCAGTGGCGTTGTGTCGTGCTCTTCGTCCCACTCTGAGTCCATGGCACTTTGGGGTGGGGGTTCGTCTCCACCCATCCACTCTGAGTCACTGTCCGGTATTTCGTCTTCCTGGGTAGTGCTGTCCCGGGTAGGGGTGTCCTGGACAGTGCTGTCCCGGGTAGTGGTGTCCCGGGTAGTGGTGTCCTGGGTAGTGGTGTCCTGGGTAGTGGTGTCCTGGGTAGTGGTGTCCTGGGTAGTGGTGTCCTGGCTCGGATGTGACGGGGGCCTGTGGCTGCCCCCCTCATCGCTGGGTGGTCGCTCCCGCACGTGACGGGGGTGTCGTCTCCCTGTTGCTCCAGGTCTCTCCGTCTCCCGTGGTGTGCGAGGGGCATCCTGCGGGCATCGCATGCTGGAGGGTCCGGGTCTCTCCATCTCCCGTGGCCTCCGAGGGGCAACCAGCAGGCGTCGCATGCTGGAGGGTCCGGGTCTCTCCGTCTCCCGTGGCCTCCGAGGGGCATCCTGCCGGCGTCGCATGCTGGAGGGTCCGTGTCTCTCCGTCTCCCGTGGTGTGCGAGGGGCATCCTGCGGGCGTCGCATGCTGGAGGGTGCGGGTCTCTCCGTCTCCTGTGGTCTCCGAGGGGCATCCTGCGGGCGGTCTGCATCTGCGGGGATGGGTGCCTGGACGTTTGGTCCTGCGATACACAATGAAGCATGCATGGTTAGACATCAGGCAGGGATGAGGTGATATGGGGGAGGGGGATATAGGGGAGGGGGGATATGGGGACGGGCTGTCGGTGGCTCACTTGCTAGTACGCCCCCGACCTCTGCATCAGCAACCTCCCGGTCGTCAGGTCCGCCAGCCAGTTCCAGGGCCCTTTCCTCGTGTTCGGTCAGTGGCCTCTCATCAGCGGGGCCTCCTCCAGTCCTCACATGCTCCCTATTGTTGTGTGCGCGCTTCTCCTGTGGGGGGGGGGGGGTGCGGGTGGCAGGGGTAAAAGGCAACACTGTTAGGCAGGTATATGAATGCACACCATCGGTTGCGCGTGCATTGCAGAGGTTAAGGTTAGGGCTGGATTCACTTGGGGATATGGAGGAGATGGGGGAGGGGGGGATATGGGGGAAGGGGGGATATGGGGAGGGGGGGATATGGGGGAGGGGGGATATGGGGGAGGGGGTATATGGGGAGGGGGGATATGGGGGAGGGGGATATGGGGAGGGGGGATATGGGGGAGGGGGGATATGGGGGAAGTGGGGATATGGGGAGGGGGGATATGGGGGAGGGGGGATATGGGGGATATGGGGGAGGGGTGATATGGCGGAAGGGGGGATATGGGGGAGGGGGGATATGGGGGAGGGGGGGATATGGCGGAGGGGGAGATATAGGGGAGGGGGGATATGGGGGAGGGGGGATATGGGGGAGGGAGGGATATGGGGGAGGGGGGATATGGGGGATATGGGGAATGGGGATATGGGGGAGGCTCACCCTGCCTTCTCTGACGAGGTCGTTCACCTTCTTGTGGCACTGGGTGCCTGTCCGTGGTGTCAGGGCCACAGCGGTGACGGCCTCTGCCACTTCCCTCCACAGACGCCGGCTGTGGCGTGGGGCAACTCTGCGGCCGTGCCCGGGATACAGGGCCTCCCTCCTCTGCTCCACCGCATCCAGGAGCGCCTCCACATCCCGTGACTCGAACCTCGGGGCTGAGCGGCGGCCAGCCATCCAGTCGGGTGTTCCGGTCGGGTGTTCAGGTCGGGTGGGGGGGAGCAGCGCGGCCTTATGAGCCGTCACGCCGCGCGGCGCGTATGACGCTGCACGGTGTGAACCACTGCGCAAGCTCGGATCCCGTTACGTCGCTGCTAGCCCATTTCGGGCTGGAGACTTTCAACCCATTTTTCCGACGTGACGCAAGTCAGATTTGCGCCGTTTTTTGCGCCGATCGGCGGACTTTCCGCCGATAACGGAGAATTTTGCCCGTGTTGTTAGGTAATTTGGACATTCTGAATTCTCCCTCCGTGTACCCGAACAGGCGGCAGAATGTAGCAACTATGGGCTTTTCACAGCAACAAATAGCCAAGAAAGGGATGGAACACGATGATAAAAGAAAATGTTTGCGGATGCAGGAATCTGAAACAACCCTGAATTAGGCCCCACCCTGACTTTGTCATCAAACCTGCCAACAAGGGTGGGAATTGGAGGCAAAATTAAAACATTTTTCCAGATCGAGACTTGAACATGAATTGATGCCGAAACAGTCATCGATGTACCGATAAAAGAGTTGTGGGATGTGGCTGGAGTACGACTGGAACAAGGACTGTTCCACATACTCCATCTCCTCTGGAGATCTTCCCCCACAGCTTCCGATCTCAATCTCCGAGCCCTGGGAAGCCCACTTCTACCTCCTCCCCAAAATCCACAAACAGGACTGTCCCGGTAGGCCCACTGTGTCAGCCTGTCCCTGCCTCACCAAACTAATTTCTTCCTATGTGACCCCATACTCTCTCCTCTTATCCAGCCCCTTCTCACCTACATCCACGATTCCTGCAATGCCCTAAATCATATCAACAACTTCCAGTCCCCCGGCCTTAACCACTTCCCCTTTACCATGGATCTTCATTGCCTCTATACCTCCATTCCCGTCCAGGATGGTCTGAGGGCTCTCCGCTTTTTCCTTGAACACCCAAACAATCCCCATCCACCAGCACTCTCCTCCGTCTGGCTGAACTTGTCCTCCCACTGAACTATTCTCCTTTAACATGTCTCATTTACACCAAAGCAAAGGTGTGGCTATGGGTACCCGCATGGGTCCCAGTGTTGTCTGTCTCCTTATGGAGTATGTGGAACAGTCCTTGTTCCAGTCCTACTCCAGCCATATCCCACAACTCTTTTATCGGTACATCGATGACTGTTACGGTGCAAATTCATGTTCCTGTCTCGATCTGGAAAAATGTTTTAATTTTGCTTCCAATTTCCACCCCTCCTATTAACTTCACATGGTCAATCTCCGACACTTGCCTTCCCTTCCTTGACCTTTGTATTTCAGTTTCTGGGGATAGACTGTCCACTAATATCCATTACAAACCCACTGACTCCCACAACTACCTCGACTACAGCTCTTCGCACCCCACATCCTGTAAAGACTCCATCCCATTCTCCCAGTTCCTTCGCCTCTGTCGCAATCACAGTAACACCTGCCCTTTTACTTACTCCCCGCTCACCATCCCAGGGCCTAAACAATCTTTTAAAGTGAGGCAGTGCTTCACGGGCACTTCCTTCAATCTGGTCCATTGCATTTGTTCCTCCCAATGGTGCCTACTCTGCATTGGAGAGACTAAACGCAGACTGGGTGACCGCTTTGTAGAACACCTCCGGTCCATCCACAAGCAGGACCCAGACCTTCCTGTCGCTGCCATTTCAACTCATCGTCCTCACCTCATGTCCACATGTCCATCCTTGGCCTGCTGCAATGTTCCAGTGAAGCCCGGTGCAAACTGAAGGAACGGCCCCTCATCTTCCGATTAGGCACATTACAGCCTTCTCGACTTAACACAGAGTTCAACAACTTCAGACTGTGAACTCTCTCCCCCACCTTCACCCCAATTTTGTTCCTATCTATTTATTTTCATTTCTTCCATTGACCTGTTTTTCCCTCACCATTGTTCCCCTCCCCTTCACCCCACTTGGGCCAACAGTTCCGAGTTATACACTGCCCACCTTTGTTCTGCCATTCACACATTCTAATCTCTTTATGTGCCACCATCAGCACCCCTCTTAGCCTTAGTCACCTCCATTTACATTCCTTTTGTCTTTCTGTCCTCGACATTTTTGTCAATCTCCACTTATCGCTCGCCCCCTATCCAGCCTCACCGCTCCACGTGCCGCCGCTATGAATCTGACCCTATTTCCAGTTCTAAAGAGTCATCCAGACTTCAAACATTAACTCTCTTCTCTCTCCACAGATGTTGTCAGAGCTTCTGAGATTGTCCAGTATTTTCTGTGTTTGTGCTGATGGAACAGTTGGGAATGGTCAGGAAATGTCACCTCAGATCAAAAAGGAAGTTGTTGAGTATAGAAATGACATTTGGAGGTCTAAGTGTTTCCATTGTGGGACATATTCAGGCAGATTGTTGGACACTAAATGGAAGTCCAGTTACAGTATAGGAAAGGAAGAATCTGAAAAAGAAATGGTTTTAAAATTGGCGAAGGTTAAACATGCTCCTTCAGAATCACTGAGAAAGAGGGAAAGGTCTCAAGATACTTCAGATATTTATTTGAGTCCTGGTGAAGGAAGTCAGGCTAATGGAGGTTCTGGATATTTGTTTCAAAGGGAGAAGTTTGCCCGTACTCATCTAACAAAATAAGTAAACAAATTAAAATTTTGAGAGGTAAGATCAATCATTGATGGTAACAGAAGTACAATTTGTAATCTAGGAAGCTTTATGAAGGAAAAAGTATTAATAAGAGGTACTAATGGAAAGATGAACCTGTTCCTTTGTGTAAAGTTAATTTAAGAAGTAATTTTGTAAATGGAATTGTTACAGTGGGAATTATTCCTAAATTACCTTTTGGAGGAATAGATTTCATCCTAGGTAATGATTTGGCTTGTGGAGACGGTAATGTGATTGCAACTGTATTGTAATAGAGAGTTGATTGTGGTGATCTTAACAAACTTTTGAAACCTACTGTGGAGAACAAGTAGACACTTATTACAGACAACACGCAACTGAAGAAAAACTGATTAACATGGAAAAATCAACTTGCAAGTATGAAAAAAGAATTTGAAAATGAAAAAGAGAACTCATGAGAACAATTGAGAATCTGTCAGGAAAAATTGAGCATTTAACTGAGGATTTGGACAGGGTAAAAAAACAAACTTGGCCATGGCTAATCTTCAGTTAAAACTTAGTGAACTTCAAGCATCAGATGTAATTATGAAGTACTATGGAAAAGGCCTTGAACAAGAAACGGAGGTAAATCAGATTAATTGGCTGAATGCAGAATTATTCAGAAAAACTAATGAACCATTAGAACTTTGCCGTGAGAAGAACAATGCGAATTTTGAACGCCAAAGCAAAATGGAGGAAATTAAGACGGTGAATGGTATCGAGTGTCGCAATTCGGTTGTTCCTGTGAATAAAAACTCATGGTTGAATAGTGATACAATTGAGCAAAGAGCTGATCCAAATAATATTACTGATGTCTCAAGCTCAGCAATGGACATTGAGAAAAGACCAGAAGTACCTGCACAATTGGAAAGTATGAATTGTCAACCAGAAGTGTTGACAATGCAACGTGATCTTTCTGAGACAATGACCAGAGATTCTGACGGTTGTAAGAAAGACAAGTGAAAAGTCTGCCAAAGACCATTCGAACTCGACTGAGAACTGGACTGAGATAGTTCAGAATTTGTGCCGAAAAGTTGAAGGATTAGAACGAACGATGAAACTTCAGAGAAAGGGTGTAATTGACATGACTCAATTGAAAGAATTGAAAATAACTGATTTGAAATTGGATTGGGAGAAATAAAAAGTTAAAAGAAGAAACAAATCAAGACTACAAAATTATTTTGAGTGAACATAAGAAGCACCTTAACAATCTACTTGAAAGAGGAAAAAACGATTTAGGCAAGGGAAGAAAAGAGATGTTAACGCACAAAAATGGCATTTTGAATGTGTAAAATCGAAATGCGAATTTGCTACCTGTGCATTTGGGAGGCGGGCTTGAGAATGACAAAAAGGACAATTGCACGGTAGACTTAAATGAAACATTGTTTTTTGAGTTGAACACCAGAAATCAGAAGAAAAAACCTCAAGACCTAGACTTATGGTGATGTTAGCAGGTAGGGAGTCTGATAATGCTGTTAAATATGTTGGGTGGAATTCTCCATCTGCGGGATCCTCCGCTTCGCCGGAAATACAGTCACGCCCGTGGATTTCTCGATGGTGTGGGGGTGGCCACAATGGGAAACCCCATTGGCCGGCTGCCAGGGCGGAGGATCCTTCTGCCGGCGGGAGTGCGCCACGTTAGAAAAAGGGTGTGGCGGGACAGAGAATCCCGTCCATTGTCTTTGTTTTGATTAAATCATTGTAATTATATAATATGACATGTGTAATTGTGAACTAAGAAGCCTGTACCTGTATGCTTAAATAATTGATTAGATATTTATGATAAGTTTTGCAAAATGTATGCAACACTGGGGTAAAGAAATTTTCATGATTATGAAGATAGGGAGAGTTGTTAGGAAAACAAAGGTAGTTTTAAGGGATTTATATTTGTAAACATTAGAAATAGGGTATAGCTTTAAGTGGGTGTAATTTAATGTTTCTGTGCCTGGAAGGGTAAAACATTTGTGATGAACAAAGGCGATTGTATGTGTGGGATTGGTTAAGTTCCAACTGGATTTTTCTTGTGCTTAGAGAGGGCTACGGTGTGAAAAATAAATAAAAAGCATAAGCATGTGGCGGCTGCTTAGCAATTGGAGGTTGTTGTAAGGTCAAAAGCTTTAAAGTTAACATGAAGTAATTGGAGAGCAGTTGGGGATAGGATCTCAGGGAGTGAACGTCTCTGACCTCTACCAGGAGAAATACTGGACAGGACGGGAGCTACAAAGGGGCAGGTTTCCTAAAGTACACGTTACAGTCCAGATAACCAGGGAATTGGGACAGAAAGAATGCCTAAGAAATCTGGAGTTAAGTGAACAGGGATCAAGGTGTGTTGTTCAGAAGAATTTGAGGAAGAAGTGTTCTGCGTTAAAGAGACAATCACAGTAAGGTAGGACAGCAGACTTCAGAGGTAGATGATATCTGATGTCATTTTGATAGAGTCTGGGTACCAATAGTTAAAGCAATTGTGAGCAGTTCGTACAGCAGTCAAGACAAAGAAATCCTAAAGGGGTTGGGGTAAAATCTTGGACTACAATTGCTGTTAAAAGCAGAGTGGAAGCTTTGTTTGAAAGTGTCATTTGTAAAACCTGGACAGGATTTTGGAATGTAAATCGCCAAGGGAAAGCATTATTATGAGAGAAGAATATAAATCATGTATTTGGGAGTGGCGTTTGGAAAGTCTCTTGTGACAATCATCTGGCGGGGATTCCGAAGCGAAAACCCCAGGCACTAACTTGAGTTCAGAGCAGAGTGTGTGTATTTGACCACAGTCATCTTGTGTGCTTAAAAGGGTCTTTTTGTGTAAATGAGACCATTGCAGTTTTAGATTAACATTGTAGTCCATCTTAATCTTTACATCTATGTGTACTTGTTAAGATAAGGGGGGAGTAAAAGAGTATTGCATTATAATCTAATTTATCTCATTTAAGAAATATTTTTTCCTTGTTGTTAAAGCTAATTCATGGTCCTGTGGGCCTGTTCCTCCACATTTATAACAAAAAAGTAAAAGTTGTGGTAATGCAAGCCAGGGTTTCTTTCTGGGATCTTCCCCTCCAGTTATAACATCAACTAGGTTTGTAACACTGGGTTGAGACCAGTATTTGCCCTGTAATTGCAACATTGCCTTCTCACTACATCATAGAATGAACATGATATGGATAGAAGTGATAAGAGGGAAGTGACAGAATGTGGAAAAGAAATTCTATTTGTGATGTTGGGAACTACAGGGTTCCTCGATCTGTCTTGCACCTTCCTGAAATCAGGGGAGGCAGTGGTATTGTTGTTTGACGAGTAATCCAGAGACCCAGGATCATCCTCTGGGGACCTGGGTTCGAATCGCGCCACGGCAGATGGTGCAATTTAAACTCAATAGAACATCGGGAACTATGCCATTGTTGTTTCTCATAAAATCCCATCAGGTTCATGAACATCCTTTAGGGAAGGAAATCTGCCATCCTTACCTGGTCTGGCCTACATGTAAGTCCAAGACCCACAGCAATGTGGTTGATCTTCAATGCACTCTGAAGTGGCCTAGCAAGCCATTCAGTTGTATTCTACCGCTATAAAGAAAACACAAAGGAATGAAACTGGGCGGACCACCTGGCAACGAAACAGACACTGGAAATGACAATGGCAAACCCAGCTCTGTCGAACCTGTAAAATCCTCCTTACTTGCATCCGGGGGTTTGCACCTGGGATAGTTGCTTCGTCAGGCACCAAAGTCATACTCAGAATCATACCTGACCAATACGGACACCGCCATCACTATTCTCGGCTATGTCCTGTCTCACTGGCAGGACGGACCCAGCAGAGGTGGCACACAGTCAGGAGGGAGTCGGCCTGGGAGTCTTCAACATTGACTCTGGACCCCATGATATCTCGTAGCACCAGGTCAAACATGGGCAAGGAAAACTCCTGCTGATTGGAAGTGCCATCAGCTGATAAATCAGTCCTGCATATTGAATGACACTCGGAGGAAGCACTGAACATGGCAAGGGCGCAGAATATACTCTGGGTGGGGGACTTCAATGTCCATCGCCAAGAGTGGCTCGATAGCACCACCACAGACAGCTGGCCGGGTCCTAAAGGACATAACTGCTTAACTGAGACTGCGACAGGTGGTGAAGGAACCAACAAGAGGGAAAAACATACTTGACCTCATCCTCACCAAGCTGCCTGCCACAGGTGCATCTGTTCAAGACAGTATTGGTAGAAGTGACCACTGCACAGCCCTTGTAAAGACGAAGTTCCATCTTCACATTGAGATGCCCTCCATCGTGTTGTGCGGCACTACCACTGAGCAAAATGTGATAGATTCAGAATAGATCTAGCATCTCAAGACATCGATGAGGCCCTGTGAACCACCAGCAGCAGCAGAATTGTACTTAACCACAATATGTGACCTCATGGCCCAGCATATCCCCCACTCTACCATTACCGCCCAGCAGGGGGTCAATGCTAGTTCAATGAAGAGTGCAGGAGGGCATCCCTGGAGCAACACTAGGAAAATCTAAAAATGAGGTGTCAACCTGGTGAAGCTACAACATAGGACTACTTGTGTGCCAAGTAGCATAAGTTGCAATTGATAGACAGAGTTAAGAGATCCCACAACCAACCAATCAGATCTAAGCTCTGCAGTCCTGCCACATCCAGCCGTGAATGGTGGTGGACAATTAAACAACTCATTGGAGGAGGAGGCCCCACAAATATCCCCATCCTCAATGATGGAGGAGCCCAGCACGTATGTACATAAAACAATGTTGAGGCGTTCACAACAATCTTTTAGCCAGAAGTGCCGAGTGGATGATCCCTCTCAGTTTCCTCGGCAAGTAGTTCCAGTACAGCTACAACACTGGCATCTGCCCGGCAATGTGGAAAATTGCTTAGCTCTGTCCTGAACACAACAAACAGGATGAATCTAAGACGGCGAATTGCTGCCCCATCAGTCTACTCTCAATCATCAGCAAGCTGATGGAAGGGTCATGAATAGTGATATCAAGCAGCCCTTACAAAACAATAACCTGCTCATGGGCGCTCAGTTTGGATTCCACCAGGGTCACTCAGCTCCTGACCTCATTACAGCCTTGGTTCAACATGGACAAAAAATACTGAATGCCAGAGGTGAGGTGAGAGTGACTGCCCTTGACATCAAGGCAGCAATTGACCGAGTATGGCATCAAGGAGCCCCAGCACAACTGGAGTCAATGGGAATCAGGGGGAAAACTCTCCACTGGTTGAAGTCATACCCGGCACAAAGGAAGATGGTTGTGGTGGTTGGAGGTCAATCATCTCAGCTCCAAGACATCACTGCAGGTGTTCCTCAGGATAGTGTCCCAGGCCCAACCATCTTCAGCTGCTTCATCAATGACCTTCCTTCCATTGCAAATACATGAATAGGATGGGAATAGAGGGATACGGACCCCGGAAGTGTAGAAGATTTTAGTTTAGACGGGCAGCACGGTCGGCGCAGGCTTGGAGGGCCGAAGAGCCTGTTCCTGTGCTGTACTTTTCTTTGTTTTTTGTATAAGGTCAGAAGTGGGGATGTTTGCGGATGACTGCACAATGTTCAGCACCATTCGCAACTCCTTAGATAGTGAAGCAGTCCATGTCCAAATACAGCAAGACCTGGACAATATCCAGCCTTGGGCTGACAAGTGGCAAGTTACATTCACACCACACAAGTGCCAAGCAATGACCATTTCCATCCAATAAGGGAGTGTCTAACCATCGCCCCATGCCATTCAATGGCATTACCATTGCTGAATCCCCCACCATCAACATCCTGGGGTTACTATTGACCAGAAACTGAACTGGACGAGCCATAAAAATGCTGTAGCTACCAGAGCAGGTCAACGGTTAGGAATCCTGCAGCAGTAACTCATCTCCTGACCCCCAAAGCCTGTCCAACATCTAAAAGGCACAAGTCAGGAGTGTAATGGAATACTCTCCACCATCCTGGATGAGTGCAGCTCCATCAACACTCAAGAAGCTCGACACCATCCAGGACAAAGCAGCCCCGCTTGATTGCTCCCCCTTCCACAAACATTCAATCCCTCCATCACCGACGACCAGTGGCAGCCATGTGTACCATCTACAGGATGCACTGTAGGATCTCAACAAGGTTCCTTAAGCAGCACCTTCCAAATCCTCGACCAATACCATCTCGAAGGACAAGAGCAGCAGATACCTGGGAACACCATCACCTGGAGGTTCCCCATCAAGTCACTCACCACCCTGACTTGGAAATCAATCCTTTACTGTCAGGCTATTGAGTTGGATGACCAGCCATGATCATAATTAATGGCGGAGCAGGTTCAAAGGGCCGAATGGCCCTCCTCCTTTTCTTTTTTTCTATGATACTGGGTCAAAATCTGGGAATTCCCTCCCTTACAGCACTGTGGGTGCACCTACGCCTCCGGGACGACAACGGTTCAAGAATGTAACTCGCCACGCCTGTTGAAGAGCAACTAGGGATGGGCAATAAATGCTGGTCTAATTATCGACGCCAAAATCCCCTAAATGAATTTTTTTTAAATTACCAAATTAATTATTGTCTTCTATTTATCCTAATCGGCAACTGATGCAGATCTAGAGAAAGACATGCTCTGTATCATAGACAGTAATGAGCATGTAAACAGTAAATCTAATTCAATATAGACAAACATGTGGTGGCACATTTAGGTGGAAATACAATAGCCACTTTTCCTTGGAAAATTTGAGTCCTCATAGGTTAGAGGTGTAAAATGGATTTAGGGCCTGAGATTCACAAACTTAGAAAGAGTAACGATACATTAAAATGGTCTTACGGAGGTGCGTTGATACCAAATACTTAAATTTTAATTTCATCTACTGGACTCGCTTATTAAAAAGGACAGTTTCAACCATTAAAACAAAAATACTGACTGGCTGCCTCAGCTCACCTGACATTGCCGCAACTGCAAATTAATCAAAGATGTGTAAGATGCCAATGTGGATTACAACAGGACATATCCAGGCAACCCTCCTGGGGAATTTCACACCTTCCGATGTAAGGAATTATTTCAAAGTTGGACTGAAATGTAAAATGGCCGCCACCGTTTGCGTCACTATAAAAGCAGCATTCCATTCCATTCCATCAGGCCAGAGGCAGTGGGCCGGATTTTCTAGTCCTTTCCGTCAGCCAGATCCTCCAGTCCTGCTGAAGTAGGCCGTGAAAACTGCCATTGAATTCAGTGGGTGACTGGAAGATCCTGCCAGTGACCAATGGCTCACTCCTCCCGCTATGGTAAAATCCGTTTTGTGTGTGTGTGGTTTGGGGGGGGGGGAGGGGGGGGGGGGGCTGGAAAATTCAAGCCAGAGAGTCTGTAGAGACAATAGCCACTTTGAAAGTGTTGATATGTTCTTCTTAGCTCATTACATTGAAGAATAACTCATTCTGAAGTGATGGTTTGGACATTACGCACTTTGACCATAACACAAGAGCCAAGGTATGTCCAGACATGAGCTAATCAATTATATTCCGTGGGACACCCAATCATTTTGGAGACATTCTGTGGGATACTCAATCATTATGGGCTATGTGTGTGTGCATGTGCATGTGTGTGTGTGTGCATGTGTGTGTGCATGTGTGTGTGTGTGCGCATGTGTGTGTGCCTGTGCATGTGTGTATGTGTGCATGTGTGTGTGTGTGCATGTGTGTGTGTGCGCATGTGTGTGTGCCTGTGTGTGTGCATGTGTGTGCATGTGTGTGTGTGTGCATGTGTGTGTGCATGTGTGAGTGTGTGCATGTGTGTGTATGTGAGTGTGCATGTGTGTGTGTGTGCATGTGTGTGTATGTGTGTGTGCATGTGTGTGTGTGTATGTGTGTGTGTGCATGTGTGTGTGTGTGTGGAGCGAGTACATGCACTGAATTGGCACATTCTTCCTTATAAATTTCAAAAATCTCTGTTACAATCAACCAAGGCAGGGGTTCTTGCATCCTTCCTCGCTTGTTTGTTACAATGCAAACAATAAACACTAGGTTTGATTTCTAGAGGAATACACAGGCTGGAGCTCTTTCTCGGAGAAAAGGGTCGGTGAGAAGGTGACCTGATAGGTGTCTTTAAGATGATGAGGGGGTTTGATCGGTGCGAACACTTCCATTTGAGTCAGAGTACAAAACTAGGGGCCTATAAACAGGAGAGTTCCTCATAAATCCACAAAAGAATTCTGCAGAAACCTCTTTACCCAGCGAATGGTTAGAATGTGGAACTCAGTACCAGACGGAGTAGTTAAAGTGAAGAGCACAGTGGAATTTAAGGCATTACAAGACAAGTAAATGAGGGAGAAAGGAAAGAAGGATGTGGTGATAGAGCAAGATGAAGGTAGAAAGGAGCTTGTGTGGAGCATAAGCAGGGGCAGAAACCTAATTGGCCTGTTTGTGCATCGCAAAATTCTATGAAACATCCATTTTAAGTGGAGTTGGGGGAAGACACTGTAAATTGTACAGGTGATAAGACAAGAAGTAGGTGTGGGAGTGGAGCCATTTAGCGTTTTGAACCGTCCCCACCTTTCAGTATGATCATGACGGATTTTACATGTGGTCAGATTGTCCAATTCCACTGGATAATATCTTCAGTTGTCCCGAGAAGGTTACACAAACAAAGGTCTATTTGACAAACAGAAGTAAAAGCCGCAATGGGGCATGCAGCACACAAGTCCCAGCTGGGACTACCGATCATGTCGGTCCCAATCTGGGCCGGCTTTTAAGATGCTAGGCCCCTGCCTCAGCGGGGAATTGGTATTCCATGAGCCTCATTGGGAGATCAGCTGGGTCATCCCCATGGATCACGTGAGGATTATTACACATTGCAAATCAAGAGCGTATCCTTCAATCGTTACTGAGGCCAGGAAAGGAAAATAACTGGGCCTCACGGTGACAACGTCATTGGGGTTTGTTTGTCTGCTTTATTCGCCTCAGGCTTCATACACACAACCCAGTTGCAAATCAATCCTTCGATGCAGACAGCTAGAGAGGTCTCACAATTTCGGGTCTATAGACTTTCACTCATTGGTTTCTCTTTGTTATATTCCTTTTTGATCTTTCTTCGTAATGACCGATAGTGACAGGTTAAAACATTATTAAAACAGTCTGTCCTTAAAGAGACACTGTATTCAGCAAATGATTTTTGGCACACGTTTGACTTGCTCTTGCCAAAGTGTGTGATGGAACGGCATGCTTTTCCCAACTGCTTCAGCTGCTTAGCAAAGGCAGAATCCTCTTGAATGCGAAAGATATTTAGCTTGTGACCTGACCTTCACAATCCAATCACGATTCTCTGTCAGGCGAGGAATAAAGAATTCTTCTGGCAAAGAAGCTTTGGGCTCGATTTCAGCTCCCAGGCGAAGTCGCAGCCGGGCGAGTGACACACTCGTCTGGAGGTGAATGCTGGCAAGGTTCGGTGATTTTAATGACCAGGCCTCATTAGCATGTCGCTTGCCGACTTCCCCAGTAAAATGGCCAGTGCAGTGCGATGATTGTTTCTGTTGGGCAGTGAATTGCTGACTTGAGAAGATAAAGTGAAGACAATCACCAAAAGAATGAGAGGGATGTTCTTTTTGCCGAGCCCTGTTAATATATGCATTGTCCTGCCAGAATCAGTGGTTGAAGCAAAGGAAGTGAAAAATGAAAATCGCTTATTGTCACAAGTAGGCCTCGGAGAATCGGGCGTCATGGCGCGGTTGCGGCGATTCACCGGCCCGGGGCGGGGCTTGGAGAATCGCGCCATATATATCTCAATCAAGTCGCCTCGCACTTCTCTAAACTTCAGTGGATACAAGCCTAGCCTGTGCAAGCTTTCCTCATAAGAAATAACCCACCCAACCCAACTATTAGTCTGGTTAACCTTCTCTGAGCTCCTTCCAATACATTGACATCCTTCCTTCAATAAGAAGTTTTACAACACCAGGTTAAAGTCCAACAGGTTTGTTTTGATGTCAACAAACCTGTTGGACTTTAACCTGGTGTTGTAAAACTTCTTACTGTGCTCACCCCAGTCCAACGCCGGCATCGCCACATCATTCCTTCAATAAGGTGACCAATACGTACACAGTACACCAGATGTACAAGGCCCTGTATAGCTGAAGCATAACCTACCTACTTTTTAATTCAGTTCCCCTCGCACTAAATGATAACAGCTTCAGATTAAGGGGTCGGCCATTTAGGGCTAAGATGAAGATAAATTGCTTTACTCATCGAGTTGTGAATTCCCTGCCCCAGAGGATTGTGGTTGCTCCATCACTGAATACATCTAAGGCCAAGATACAGAGTTTGGTCTCTCAGGAAATCAAGGGACATGGGAAATGAGTGGGAAAGTGGAGTTGAAGCAGAAGATCATGGCTGGGATTCTCTGAAAACTGGAGTGTTTCACGCCGACGTCAATGGACCTCTTGGCCCAGCAATTCTGTTGTGCACAGGGGGCCAGCACGGGGCCGGAGTGCGCCGCGCTGCTCCAGCTGCCGTACGCGGACCTGCACTGCTCGCCGCAGGCCCGGCCCAGATTGCATTGAATGACGAAGCAGATTAGACGTACCATTTCGTCTACTCCTGTTCTTATTTTTTTGTGTTCTGAGATCAAGTGTCGCACAACAAGATTATAGATTCCTCTCGAGTCATTGAGCCAGAGAGGTCCCCAGCACAGAAAAGGCCTTTCGGCCTAACTTGTCTGCGCCGGTCAAAAGCAACGACCAATCTATCCTAATCCCATTTCCAGCACTTCCGAAAACAACCAAATCTTTGCAAAACCTCTTTGAAGCTTTTTACTGCCCACACTAGCCTTTCTTATGAACTCTCTTGAGGTTATCAGTTGTTTAAAATTCAGTGCAATTCGATGCTGCCTAACCCAGTTCGTCATACACAGCAATTTAGCACCACACTGTCCTCCTGAGATAGGCTCAACCACAAAGTGACCAACCCGAGGTTCCATCTCAAAGTGACCGACCTGATGTATCCCACAGTCAACTCACTTCTTCAAGTGTTCAAAACAACTTATTCTTTTAATGATGAATTTCCTGTTGTGAAATAATTCCCAGAGTTGCTTCCTCTGCACTTGCGCTCCGCTTTCATGCTGTAAAGTCATCACCCACCTCGGAGAAGGTCACTGAACACAATTAATAAAGGTTCTTTGCAACTTGAGTTGAAACAGAACGATCCAGAGTTTACATTTTCACAGAACATTTCAGAATCCGTAAACATTGGTGCCAAACAGCAGAAAACTAACGAGGCACGGGAGAATGTTTAAGTCAGGTTATTTTCCACTAATGATTGCCAACATGTTCAGTAGATTATTTGACCAAACCGCATTAAAGTGTCATTAAATTGCCTGATTGGGGAACTGACTGTTCATTTCGATGTATTACCGAATGAGTAGTTCATTTGCAGGTGATTTCTTGGCAGTGAGGTCAGGTGTTCTGAGGTGACCATGGTGGAGTCTTGAGCTGGAATGCCAGTTTAGCCCATTTTTAGCACAAAATGCCATCGTGCTGAAGAGTTCAAATCTGTGTTAGCAACTTCGCTCAGGGGCTTATTAAACAATTGATTGCCCTTAAGGATGATGTGGAGATGCCAGCATTGGACTGGGGTGAGCACAGTAAGAACTTACAACACCAGGTTAAAGTCCAACAGGTTTGTTTCAAATCACTAGCTTTCGGAGCGCTTTAAGGTGGTTGCACAGAATTTGGGTGGCAAACAGACTCTCCCAACAACGACCAGCTGTTTGGAAGTAATTACAGCACTGACGTCGATTTTGTGCTACTTAACAGAATATTCATGTTCACTTGCTGCTGGATGTGGAGAGAATTCCGAAACACATCAGAATACTTTGTGACACTTTAAATAATGCTGGTGTTGTCAAAGTCATGGTAAGCAGGCGACCTTCTGATGAATTCACTGAAAAAGAGCTGCTTCGTTTTATCAGACACCTATAGGTGTCATCAACTGAAAGGGGTGCTTGGTCAAGGACATCTTGCTGGGGAGTTGATCTTGGTATGGACAAAGGACATGAGACCGGGTAGAGCAGTCCCGGCTGCTGCAGGAGACAGGGACAGGAGGGCAACGTGAATACCTCACTCCTCACCTCCGGGTACAGGAGATCCCTCTTCCTCTGGATCACCTCCACCAGGGCCACCACTGCCACATCCAAGAGCCCGCATATGTCCTCTTGTCTGAACTACCCTTCAATGTGCCGAGCTAAGCACTCCACACCTTCAATGAAATGAATGAAAATCGCTTATTATCACAAGTAGGCTTCAATGAAGTTACTGTGAAAGGTCCCGAGTCGCCACATTCTGGCGCCTGTTCGGGGAGGCCGGGACGGGAATTGAACCCGCGCTGCTGGAAATGGGTGCAAGGAGCCTTCAAACCACTGCTCACAAACATGGGCGCAAAATGTCGCAAGAGACCAGAATCACGCCAACAAGATCTCATGTTGTGATAGTCCCTGCTCCCCCGCAACTGATGGAAGGAGGTTCCTGCCCAGGAAGGTTGGGAGCCTCATTTGAATACATTGTCGTCTCATTAGGCTTTTAAAAATGGGAACCTGGTGACCTCACGTCCGAGGGAGATATTGAATGTGAGTGTGCAGGTCTCCAATACCCACCAGGCAGCCCATGGGGACAGGGGGTACCGGGGTGGGTGTGGCGTGAGGCCACCCCACATCTGGGCATTGGGGGTTCGGGGAGGGGGCCAAGAGGCCAGTCCCCCAGCAGGGCACCAAGGATGTCAGGCTGCCTCGGCACTGGATTCTATGGAGGGGAGGATGGTTTGCCTCTTTTAGGGGGCTGGACGGCAAGGGGCTGGACCCTGCAACGCGGGGGCAATGAAACCACTTGTAAAGCTCTGCCTCCCGGAGGCTACGATCCACGGTTTAGGGGCCTCTGCCTTCTCCAAGGGCCCTATCACTGGGTGGGGAAAGCCCAGCGAGCTGGGCTTTGTGGATGTGTGTCCAAAATACAAGACCTCCAGGAGCTCCAGCAAAAGTGGCTGGGGAACTGCCAGTGGTGTAATGACTTATCATGTCAGTTTGAATATGGAGTTATGAGAGCAATGAACTCGCCCTTGCCGGATTGTAAACCCACTCGTCAATTAACATTCCTTAGCTTTGATAAACGAGCCAATGATGCCCACGAACTAAGTTCTGATATATCCTCGAGCCACTGATTGCCACTCACCACTTAACCTTTCGCACAATGAGCTCCTCATTCAATTAATTCCGAGGCTTGCCTGCAGCATTTGGACAAGGCCCAAAAGTTTCAGATCTCACCAAGCCGCCCAGCTCCAACATGTTAGGAGCGGCTGATGATCTGGTTCAACTGTTGCAGGACGACCATATGCAAAGTCAGGAAATTTCTGACAGGCGAAGACTAAAGCAAGAAGCTCCTTCTCGATCTGTGCAAAACGAGCCTCAGTGTCAGAGAGGACCCTTGAAGCAAAGACTATTGGTCTGCCATTCTGGATGCAGACTGCGCCAAGTCCATGCCAGGAGGCGCCTGCTGTTATGATTATGGGTAAAGATATTGTAACACCAGTGGGGCTGCGAGCGCTTCTTTGAGTGTGTTGAAGACCGCTGTGTGGTGCCCTTGCCAGCACCATTCGACGCCCTGGTGGAGAAGTTGACAAAGGCCTCACTGCAACCCTGGATAAACCTAGAAAATTAATTTGTCATAGCAAGAAGGCACTGTAAAGCGTGCTTATCCACAGGAATGGCCATCAGCCATGCAGCCCTGGTCTTGCCTGGTACCCCCTCTCCCCATGGGCTTCCTGGTGGGTATTGGAGACCTGCCTACTCACATTCAACAAACCTGCGAAGTTGCTAACACAGACTTGAACACCATTGGCTGAGTAAATGGCCCATGTAAGGAACTTGGTTGACCCCGAATCTGCATTTCGCACGGTTACATTTTAATTCAACGGTGCTGATTCTGTCGAGGTCAAGATGAAGACTTGTCAGAGAGTGCAGCGCTCCAGTAAATACGCCACTCCTTCTGGAATTTTTCCCAACTTTCCGCAATATTTTCATCAAAGGCAAGTGCGTCGATGCAGCAAAGTCCTTGAGCCACGCTGCCAACTCCTGACACCATGTAAAATGTTGTAGGTTCTTTAAATCATCAACAACAAGGACTTCCAACAAACGTAGTTTATTCCTGAACTCAACAGCGAGATACAACACTTGTGCTCTGCTCGGGCATCTGGGGATAACTCCCAGTCGATGCGTGATGGGTGTGTGAGTGGGTGGGCGGGGACAAATGAGAGAGTGACTTACCCTGTGTGATAGTCGGTATTAGAGGTATTACGGTACCCTGTAATGCTGTAAGACCATTGGTGTAGGAGGTACTGTTTTCATTGGTTAAGCTTGCCTGCTGGTTCCCCCCAGTAAGGCGGAGTATAAGAGCCCGTGTCTCCCCAGCAGCTGCCTTCTGTACCTGCGCTGCTGGGGGAAACATCTAGTGTAATAAAGCCTTCAATTGTCTCCAATCTCGCTTCTGGAGTTATTAATCGAGCATCAATTTATTACACTAGATTTTAAAGGATGGAGCTCTGAATCAAGCCGGAGTGTCTGCAACTCAGCCCCCACGCGGCAAACTCAGCGGCAACCTTCAAGGACTGGCTGGCGTGTTTCAATGGATATTTCAGGACGGCCACAATTACACCCACAGAGGACCAGAAAATGCAAGTTCTGCACTCGAGGGTGAGCCCAGAGATCTACACTCTCATCGAGGACGCGGATGATTTTGAGGCCGCAATGAATCTGCTGAAAGGACACTATATTTGCCCTGTAAACCCGGTCTACGCCCAACATCTACTAGCGATGAGGCGACAAATCCCTGGGGAATCGCTGGGGGAGTTCTAGCATCCGCTCCTGGTGTTGGGGAGGAACGCATTTGTTGCAGGTATGCTGTCCTCCGAAATCCGCCAGCGATTGCTGGAGAAAGAGACACTAGGCCTCAAGGAGGCATGGGCCCTTGCTAGCTCCCTGGATGTGGCCTCCCGAAACATCCGCGCTTACGTCCCCGACTGCGCGGCAGCCCCTTGGGCAGCGTGGAACCCCCCCGCGACCAACTCCGATGCATCCCCCATCCCCCCACAAGCTTGTGCTGTGTGACTGCCAGGCAACCCCGGGGGGCCCCGCTGCTATTTTTGCGGGCAAGCTAAGCACCCCCGACAGCGTTGTCCGGCCCGCTCATCCCTCTGCAAAGGATGCGGCAAAAAGGGCCACTTTGTGGTGGTATGCCAGGATCGGGCGGTCGCTGCGGTCTCCGGAGGCGAATCGGAACCGCCGCCACAACCCTCTCCACGAGCCACGTGTGGTCAGCGGGCGCCGCCATCTTCCTCCTTCAGGGCCACGTGTGGCCTCCGGGCACCGCCATCTTGCCTCTCGGACGCCACGTGTGATGGATGGGCGCCGCCATCTTGTGCACCCCCAGCCATGTGCGACCAGTGGGCGCCGCCATCTTGGCTGGACTCTCAGATCCCCGACTCAGGTGACCACACACCGCCCGAGGAGAACATCCAACTTCTGCCACGACTAGACTCGGTGACCCTGGACCAGTCTCGGCCCCGAACACTCTCGACTGCAACAATGACCGTGCTTATCAACGGGCATGAAACAGCCTGTCTGATCGACTCTGGGAGCACGGAGAGCTTCATACACCCCAACACGGTAAGGCGCTGTTCTCTCCCCGTTCACCCAGCTAACCAAACAGTCTCCCTGGCCTCCGGGTCTCATTCAGTGGAGATCAAAGGGTTCTGCATAGCGAACCTCACGGTCCAGGGAAGGGAGTTTAAAAATTACCGGCTCTACGTCCTTCCCCATCTCTGCGCTGCCACACTCCTAGGGTTAGATTTTCAATGCAATCTCCAAAGCTTAACCTTTAAATTCGGCGGCCCTATACCCCCACTCACTGTCCCTCAAGGTCGATCCGCCTTCCCTGTTTGCGAACCTCACCCCGGATTGCAAACCCGTCGCCACCAGGAGCAGACGGTACAGTGCCCAGGATTGGATCTTTATTAGGTCAGAGGTCCAAAGGCTACTGAGGGAAGGAGTCATTGAAGCCAGCAACAGTCCCTGGAGAGCTGAAGTAGTGGTTGTAAAGACCGGGGAGAAGCATAGGATGGCCATCGATTATAGCCAGACCATCAACAGGTTTACGCAGCTTGACGCGTACCCTCTCCCCCGCATATCCGATCTGGTCAACAGGATCGCACAATACAAGGTCTGAGATAGGATGTATAATCATCTGGAAAGGAATAATTTGATTAGAGATAGTCAACACGGTTTTGTGAAGGGTAGGTCGTGCCTCACAAACTCTATTGAGTAGTTTGAGAAGGTGACCAAACAGGTGGATGAGGGTAAAGCAGTTGATGTGGTGTATATGGATTTCAGTAAAGCGTTTGATAAGGTTCCCCACGGTAGGCTACTGCAGAAAATACGGAGGCATGGGATTCAGGGTAATTTAGCAGTTTGGATCAGAAACTGGCTAGCTGGAAGAAGACAAAGGGTGGTGGTTGATGGGAAATGTTCAGACTGGAGTCCAGTTACTAGTGGTGTACTACAAGGATCTGTTTTGGGGCCACTGCTGTTTGTCATTTTTATAAATGACCTGGAGGAGGGTGTAGAATGATGGGTGAGTAAATTTGCAGATGACACTAAAGTCGGTGGAGTTGTGGTCAGTGCAGAAGGTTACAAGTTACAGAGGGACATAGATAAGCTGCAGCGCTGGGCTGAGAGGTGGCAAATGGAGTTTAATGCAGAAAAGTGTGAGGTGATTCATTTTGAAATGAATAACAGGAAGACAGAATACTGGGCTAATAGTAAGATTCTTGGCAATGTGGATGAGCAGAGAGATCTCGGTGTCCATGTACATAAATCCCTGAAGGTTGCCACCCAGGTTGATAGGGTTGTTAAGAAGGCGTACGGTGTGTTAGCTTTTATTGGTAGAGGGATTGAGTTTCGGAGCCATGAGGTCCTGTTGCAGCTGTACAAAACTCTGGTGCGGCCGCATTTGGAGTATTGCGTGCAATTCTGGTCGCCGCATTATAGGAAGGATGTGGAAGCATTGGAAAGGGTGCAGAGGAGATTTACCAGAATGTTGCCTGGTATGGAGGGAAGATCTTATGAGGAAAGGCTGAGGGACTTGAGGCTGTTTTCGTTAGAGAGAAGAAGGTTAAGAGGTGACTTAATTGAGGCATACAAGATGATCAGAGGATTGGATAGGGTGGACAGTGAGAGCCTTTTTCCTCAGATGGTGATGGCTAGCACGAGGGGACATAGCTTTAAATTGAGGGGAGATAGATATAGGACAGATGTCAGAGGTAGGTTCTTTACTCAGTGAGTAGTAAGGGCGTGGAATGCCCTGCCTGCAACAGTAGTGGAATCGCCAACACTAAGGACATTCAAATGGTCATTGGATAGACATATGGACGATAAGGGAATAATGTAGATGGGCTTTAGAGTGGTTTCACAGGTCGGCGCAACATCGAGGGCCGAAGGGCCTGCACTGCGCTGTAATGTTCTATGTTCTATGTTCTATGTTTTCCACGGTGGATCTAAAGTCCGCCTACCACCAGCTCCCCATCCGCCCTCGCGACCGCAAATACACTGCTTTCGAAGCAGATGGGCGGCTCTACCACTTCCTAAGGATTCCCTTCGGTGTAACTAATGGAGTCTCGGTCATCCAACGAGAGATGGACCGAATGGTTGACCGGTACGGTTTGCAGGCCATGTTTCCGTACCTCGATAATGTCACCATCTGCGGCCATGACCAGCAGGACCATGACACCAACCTCTGAAAATTCCTCCATACCGCAAAAATCCTTAATCTCACATATAACAAGGATAAATGCGTGTTCAGCACCGACCGTCTAGCCATCCTCGGCTATGTAGTGCATGAGGGAGTTATAGGCCCAGACCCTGAACGCATGCGCCCCCTCATGGAGTTCCCCCTCTCTCAATGCTCCAAGGCCCTGAAACGCTGCCTGGGATTTTTCTCTTATTATGCCCAGTGGGTCCCCAACTATGCGGACAAGGCCCGCCCGCTAATCCAATCCACGTTTCTTCCCCTGTTGACAGAGGCCCGCCAGGCCTTCAGCCGCATCAAAGCGGACATCGCAAAGGCCACGATGCATGTCATCGATGAATCCCTCCCCTTCCAAGTCGAGAGCGACGCGTCTGACGTAGCTCTGGCGGCCACCCTCAACCAAGCGGGCAGGCCCGTGGCCTTCTTCTCACGTACCCTCCACGCATCAGAAATCCGCATTCCTCAGTTGAAAAGGAGGCCCAGGCCATAGTAGAAGCTGTGTGGCATTGGAGGCATTACCTGGCCGGCAGAAGATTCACTCTCCTCACTGACCAACGGTCGGTGGCCTTCGTGTTCGATAATGCACAGCGGGGCAAGATAAAGAACGACATCGCTGTTCTTGCCCAAAACGACACTTACCCAAGAAAAGGGAAAACTCCACCCATTGTGTCTAGTCAACACTTGATTGCTAACCATGTCAATTTCTGGTTGAGCACCTCCAGGCAACTTCAAATTATAGTAATCAGCAGGCAGGACCTAAATTGTGTGCTAAACCCAGACTTTCAAATGGGCTTGTTTTATTACAGCATTCCCTTGGTGCCTGTTTACGTCCTTTGACAAAAATAATCCCCTTTATGTTTTAGGTGCAGCTCAAGACTACGAATCAGAATGGTCTGTTTTAATTCCTTTGGCAACCCAGTCAGTTACAGCATCAAACACATGTATGGCACAGGTCAAGTGTAACACGGGACACCAAGCTTAACAATAAAATGCTTTTCCTGGATAAACTAATTTTACGAAACTGAATAGAGTGGTCACAACATCGAGCGAATATAGTATAGAAGAGTCACAAGTATGTAACCAAATACGCGACGAGCTTATTGAGAGATGCAGGTAGATGTCTGAGAGGTTGTTTCCCCTTGTGAGAGAGTCCAGGACCAGAGGGAACAATCTCAGACTAAGGGGCGGCCCATTTAATACGGAGATGAGGAGGAATTTCATCTTTCAGAGGGTAGTGAATCTGTGAAATTCTTTACCACAGAGAGCTGTAGAGGCTGGCTCGCTAAGTATGTTCAAGGCTGAGGTGGACAGATTTTTAATCGGTAAGGGATTTGAGGATAAGGCGGGAAAGTGGAGTTGAGGACCATCGCGTCAGGTCAGCCATGTTATCATTGAATAGAGGAGCTGACTTGATGGGCCAAATGGCCTACTTCAGCCCCTACGTCTTATGGTCTTAAATCTGAGGGCTTGTATAATGATGTCGAGCCAAGCAGTGCATGCCCTATAATCTGTCTTTAAAAAAAACATTCTGTGAGATTGTGGGTTTGTTTTAAGAAGTCACCAAAAGAACACCAAGTCTATGCCATAGGTCTTAGAAAACATTAAAAATGTATTGTATGGTCGGACGATTCTGAGGAACTGTCTGTTGCCCTAACATTCTACCACTTCCCTTGGCTGATAGACTACAGCAAGAACCTTTCTGAGGTTAGTCACATTCAGGGGTGGCACAGTGGTTAGCACAGCTGACTCACAGCTCCAGGGACCCGGGTTCAATTCTGGTCTTGGGTGGAGTTTGCAAGTTCTCTCTGTGTCTGCGTGGGTTTCCTCCGGGTGCTCCGGTTTCCTCCCACAGTCCAAAGATGTGTGGGTTAGGTGGATTGGCCATGCTAAATTGCCCCTTAGTGTCCAAAATATTAGGTGGGGTTACTGGATTACGGGGATAGGGTGAAGGCGTGGCCTTAAGTAGGGTGCTATTTCCAAGGGCCCGTGCAGACTCGATGGGCTGAATGGCCTTCTGCACTGTAAATGCCATAATTCTATGATCTAAGAAACTTGCAGTCTGCAGTTTTATGCAGGGAATGCTTCAGGAATCTTCTGATCGCTTATCTGAACTTCCAGCAGAGATGTCTATAATTAAACTGACCAATTTATAATTGAAGGAAGTGACTAATCTGTTTTATCGGAACAACGATAACAGCTGACAGAATTGTTGTCCAAACAACATACATACTTCATGACAATGAAGTGGAAATAAAATTCCCCGCGCAGTGGAGATAACGCTTATACTAAATGTGTGTTAATTCATAGTGAACCTCTTACATTCGCAGTAACAGAGCAGTTTATTAATAAACTACACTCATAGTTTTAGGCGGAATATTCCAATTCATTTATGCTAATGTACATACGCAGGATTAACATTTTTGTATGTGGATAAGTTAATGTGAAGCTAGGATCTAAACCTGAAACATTGCATCTGATATTCAACACACGGTCAGGAATCTGCCATCCAGATGTACATCAGTGGCTTCATTCTCCGACCCCCCGCCGGGTTGGAGAATCGCCGGGGGCAGGCGTGAATCCCGCCCCCGCCGGTTGCCGAAGTCTCCGGCACCGGAGATTCGGCGGGGGCGGGAATCGGGCCGCGCCGGTTGGCAGGCCCCTCCGCTGGATTCTCCGGCCCGGATGGACCGAAGTCCCGCCGATAAATTGCCTGTCCCGCCGGCGTGGATTAAACCACCTTTTGAACGGCGGGACAAGGCGGCGCGGGCGGGCTCCGGGGTCCTGGGGGGGGGGGGGGGCGGGGCGATCTGACCCCGGGGGGTGCTCCCACAGTGGCCTGGCCCACGATCGGGGCTCACCGATCCGCGGGCGGGCCTGTGCCATGGGGGCATTCTTTCCCTTCCGTCTCCGCCACGGTCTCCACCATGGCAGAGGCGGAAGAGACTCCCTCCACTGCGCATGCGTGGGAAACTGTCAGCGGCCGCTGACGCTCCCGCGCATGCGCCGCCCGGGGATGCCATTTCCGCGCCAGCTGGCGGGGCAACAAAGGCAGTTTCCGCCAGCTGGCGGGGCGGAAATCCCTCCGGCGTCGGCCTAGCCCCTCAATGTTGGGGCTCGGCCCCCAAAGATGCGGAGCATTCCGCACCTTTGGGGCGGCGCGATGCCCGTCTGATTGGCGCCGTTTTGGGCGCCAGTCGGCGGACATCGCGCCGTTTGGGGAGAATATCGCCCCAGGTTCTGAGCTGAATTGCCCATGAACGTGCTTTTTAAATACAAGTGGCCTAATTGTCCAGGAGATGAGCTCAACGCCCAATTAGATGGGGTTCAGTGCCTTCAGGAGGCGGGATCCATCTGCCTAGTACCAGCGGCAAAGGTGGGCAGCAGCCATGTTGGAGCCTGCAGCTGATTAGCGCAGGCAGCTCATCGGAAGGACAGGAGCAGCCGATGTCCTCCTTGGCCAGCTGGATGTCTCTGTCCTCAAAGTCCGTGAGGACCTTAAGCTGTGCCATCCCTCAGCCTATCTGCGTTCTCACCCTCTTGTTAGGAACATAGGAATTAGGAGCAGGAGTCGGCAATTCAGCCCTTGGAGCCTGCTTCACCATTCAATCAGATCATGGCTGATCCCTTCCTGGTCTCAAGTCCACCTCCCTACTTGTTCCCCATATCCCTGTAACCCTTTTTTTAAAACAGAAATATATCTCATGGTGACCAGGATTGTACACAATATTCCAAATGCGGCCTAACTAAGGTTCTGTACAGCTGCAGGATGACTTGCCAATTTTTATACTCAATGTCCTGACCGATGAAGGCAAGCATGCCGTATGCCTTCTTGACTACTGTCATGATATGCACTCATGCACATAATGAGATACAGACAGGCAGTGACAGACACCCAGCACAGCCAATCAACACAACGCAGAACACTAGAAGGGGGTTTCCCACTATAAAACACACGAGGCATCAATACTCTGCCTCTTTCCACTGGTGACAACTGTAGTGACAGTCAGGGTGTATATATCAGTTAGCACCTTCTACACGTGGCTCAGAGCTAGTCTGGTCTAGTTAGTTATAGTAAGCACACTTAGATTAGTAGAGTGTCAAACCCACAGCGAACTGTGTGCACTGCGTAACAAGTTCAATAAAGCGTATTGAACGAACATCAAAGTTTGGAGTCTACTTTCAGGTACAACTACATCCAGTTGCAGTCCGTGTTAACCCAGGGTGATTAACACGACAACTACCTTATCCACCTGCGTTGCCACTTTCAGTGACCTGTGGACCTGCTGCTCAGATATCTGTTTGCCAATATTCCTAAGGTTTCTGCCATTTCCTGTATAATCTGCATTGGACCTTCCAAAATATATTACCTCACATTTGTCCAGATAAAATCCATCTGCCATTTTTCCGCCCAAGTCTCCAACCGATATATATCTGAACAAAACTAAAGTTTAAAAAAGTTACGAACAGCTGCAGGAGCTGCTGCAGGACGTACAAATCATCACACGAGTTTGGATTAACTCACTGAATTGAATAACACTTTGGTTGGAATTTAATGTGGTCTTTAGTGGGGGTGGGTGAGGAGAGGGGGGCTCGTGGGGGGATTTAATTAGGCACAATGTGAAATTTTGGTTTTCTAACAGCGGTTTGAAGTGTAGCGGTAAAGGGTGGGATTTTCCAGCCCCGCGGGGGGGGGGGGTTTCCGACGGCAGAGGTGTCCCGTCATTGGTCGCTGGCGGAATCTTCTGATCCCGACCATGTCCATGGCATTTTCATGGCTCACCCGCCCCACCACTAGGGAACCCACGGCAGGGACTTGCCTTCGGCGGGACGGGAAAATATCGCTGGCGGGACGAGCCGTCACTAAGTCAGCAGCGGTGCAATGGCAGGTTGGGCCTCAGCCACCAGGGGGCAGGATCCTATTCACTGTCCATGAAAACTCATTGGGCAGAATTCTCCGACCCCCCCACCGAGTCAGAGAATCGGCGGGGGCCGGCGCGAATCACGCCCCCGCCGTCCGCCAAATCCTCCAGGCCCCCAAAAATCAGCGAGGCGGGCGGCGCGACTCAATGGGTCCCGGGGCTGCCTGAGTTCTCCGGCCCTCGATGGGCCGAAGTCCCACCCCGTTTTGTGCTAGTCCCGCCGGCGTAAACTGGAGTACGTCCCTTACCGGTGGGACCTGGCGGCGCAGGCGGACTCCGGGGTTCTTGGGGTGGGGGGGGGGGGGATCTGGCCCCGGGAGGTGCCCCCACGGTGGCCTGGCCCGTGATCGGGGCCCACCGATCCGCGGGCGGGCCTGTGCCGTGGGAGCATTCTATCCTTCCGCACCGGAGGCTGCACCGGACCGCCATTCCTGGTGCGGACGCGAAGCCCTCTGCGCATGCGCAGGGATGACTCCAGCACACGCTGGCGCTCCTGCGCATGTGGCAACTTGCGCCGGCTGGCGGGGGCCCTTTGCCGCCGGTTGGCGTGGCACCAAGCCCCTTTCCCGTTGGCCGGCGTGGCACAAACCACTCCGGGGGTGGGCCTAGCACCTTTGGGGCGGCCCGACGCCGGAGTGCGTGGACCACTCCGGCATCGGGGCGCCGGGACCCCCCGCCCTGCCGGGTAGGAGAGAATCCCACCCGTGTCAAAACTGTTTTCAAGTGAAGATCCGCCTTCAAGATTAAGTCAGCGTCACATGTGTTTAAAGGTGGTGCGCACCAGTCAGGTTTGTTCATTTAGATCGGAGGTGACCGATGGACTCTGCAGCGATGGACTTGGGGGAGGGGTGCAGGAGAATGGCAGCTTGATACAGGGGCAGGAGGGCAAGGGCTATTCAAGAATCAAAGGGGTGGAGGGAGGGTCAGGGGCATCTATGGGAATAGAGGGCTTTGAGGAAAGGGAGCCTAAGGGGACTATACATGAAGCCGCACTACAGACACTAAATTGAGGTCTGTCTCACTGATCAAAGACTTTTCTTTAATTGTGAAAATGAGCAGGAAGGGATTCTGACCTCCAAAGTGCAGAACCCCAATAACACCTTTAGAGTTTTAGAAAATAAAGGATTTATTAAAAAGTAAAAAAAACCCACACAAGATTAAAATTACACAGTTAAAGCAGTCTTACAAATCCCCCCCCCCCCTCAAAAAAAAACCCCTGCTTGGTCAGAAGTGCACAAATAAACTGTTCTTAGGAACAACCTCATAGATTCTTACCATAAAAATCCAGTAATATTATCCCAAGTCAAGGAATTGTCACTTTAATAAACGTATACCTTCTCAAACACTTCCACTCAGATGTGGAATTCCAAAAGGTAGTTCAGCAACAAACCATTTTTCACAAACAAAGATTCTCCTGGCTTAACACTGGGTGGCTGCCTTCAATTCAAAACCTTCACAGCAGCTCCCACATAAAGGAATTTTTCTTCAGGGCCCTTCCCCACAGCCACCACATGCATTTAAACATCCTTCCTTAAATGTCTTTGATCCCTTTCATCTTAGGCCCCATATTCTCAAACACCCCTCCTGAACTTAACTTCTGCAAATGTAAAAATCTTTCACGTTTTCTACTTGCGGGTCATTAAAACTTTATATACCTTCCCTGTTTACCCACGTAATCTTTGTAAGATGTCACAGTGTCACCTCTGAATTCCCTTTTGAACTTCAACAGTTGAAAAACCAAGTTTGCTACTTATCTCACAAAACAATTTTCATCTCTTAGCCCTCACAGACAGCCTGTCTGTAGTAGCCTTTCCCTGCTGAATTAACCCTGGACACACACATAACTTTCTTTACCTCCATAGAATACTAACAATCCCAAACAATATTTAAAAAAATAAACACCGCTCATCACACTTCAAATAAACAACGACATTCCATTAACATTCTGAAGCATTTGCTGTGCCTGCATACTAACGCTTAGTAATTCATGTACCATCACTGAGATCCCTCTGTATTGCAGAGTTCTATAACCTCTCTATTGAACACGACATTCTAGCTAGGCTCGAAGCAGTAAATTGTTTTGTGAGATAAATAGCAAACTTGGTTTTTCAACCATTGAAGTTCAAAAGGGAATTCAGACGTGATACGACAGCGTTACACCGTCACATCTTACAATTGAGATTTCCAGCAGGCCTTTGACAAGGTGCCGCATAGGAGACTGTTAAATAAGTTAAGAGCCCTTGGTGTTAAGGATAAGATCCTGGCATGGTTAGAGGATTGGCTGACTGGCAGAAGGCAGAGAGTGGGGATAAAGGGGTCTTTTTCAGGATGGCAGCCGGTGACTGGTGTAGCCACCTAAAATGGCTGATTCCCTATTAATTTGGCCAAAACCCGATTTAAAACGGCGAACAGAAAAGGCTGATGGGAAAAGCAGCCAACAGGACACAAACGGACAGCTGCAGACAGAATAGCGTATTCGGCTCTGGGGAAGTCGGCCCAGATCGATACTCAAGACTATTAGCAGCACATCAACCCAGACATCTGCAGTTTAATCGGCTATCCCCGGGAACAATTGCAACATATTAGCAATAGAATGCCGGGCCAGACCTGTCGGCGCCTGCAGTGGCCGAAACAAAGACAGGGGAACGACCACCCCCCGATCGAGGAATCGCCCCCTTATTGGAGCATATCGAACCCAGTGATTGGGAACAAGTCCAATCACTTGGGACTCAGGGTCAAGGGCCGCCCCGAGAGGCGGGAAGCCCCTGGGCCCTATAAAGTGAGGGGCCAAGTTCAGGTCTCTCTCTCTCTCCCTTCTTCACCTGCTCGCAACCTTCGCAAGAACATCGACCAGAAACTGTAAGTTTGACTCCAGCGATCGCTACCCGATAGAGATTCCTAGCCATCGACCCGTATCAGCCTTTTGAATCCCGCAGGCCAGATCCAATTCGATAAACCATTCGTTTCCCTGACCTGGTGGGCCATCTCCTAAAGTTAAGTATTGGCCAGTAGTGGTAGGTTTTGATATAGATAGTAGGATTATTGTGTAAGTATTAATTGCTGTACATAATAAATGACCGTTGATTTAAATCTTACTAAGCGGTGTGTTGACTTATTAATCATAACTTGAGCTTGAACCACGTGGCGGTATCATAAAGATACCTGGCGACTCGTGAGCAAAGGTGACATAATCAGAGCTAATAAACTCAGGCTAAAAAGAGCAACACTGGTGGTGTGCCTCAGGGATAGCAACTTTTCACAATATACATTGATGATCTGTACATAGAATTTACAATGCAGAAGGAGGCCATTTGGCCCATTGAGTCTGCACCGGCCCTTGGAAAGAGCACCTCTCTTAAGCCCTCGCCTCCACCCTATTCCCGTAACCCAGCAACCCCACCCAACTTTTTTGAACACGAAGGGCAATTTAGCATGCCCAATCCACCTACCCTGCACATCTTTGGACTGTGGGAGGAAACCGGAGCACCCGGAGGAAACCCAGTAAAAAAGAGAAAAGAAATAAATACTTAGCTCATCTTTGACCCTAACTTCATACACAGCAAGTCCCCATTTAAACCTGAATAGATCACCCGTTTACCAGGGAGAACTCAACACAGTGTATAACAGGGGCAGCACGGTAGCATTGGGGATAGCACAATTGCTTCACAGCTCCAGGGTCACAGGTTCGATTCCCGGCTTGGGTCACTGTCTGTGCGGAGTCTGCACATCCTCCCCGTGTGTGCATGGGTTTCCTCCGGGTGCTCCAGTTTCCTCCCACAGTCCAAAGATGTGCAGGTTAGGTGGATTGGCCATGATAAATTGCCCTTAAGTGTCCAAAATTGCCCTTAGTGATGGGTGGGGTTACTGGGTTATGGGGATAGGGTGGAGGTTTGGACCTTGGGTAGGGTGCTCTTTCCAAGAGCCGGTGCAGACTCGATGGGCCGAATGGCCTCCTTCTGCATTGTAAGTTCTATGAAACAGCGATAGCCAGATTACCAGTATGGCTTCACATACAGGTCAAAGTTCAATCCAAATTGGGGCTTCATAGAGCCTGAGGTCAGCAACAGCGCACTCTTCACTCGTCACTCTGCACATCCACTCTTCACTCTGCACTCTCCACTCTGCATTCTTCACTCTGTACTCGTCACTCTGCACTCTTAACTACCCACTCGTCACTTTGCACTTTTTACTCTGCACTCTGCACTCGTCACTCTCCACTCTGCATTCTTCACTCTGCACTCTTCACTCTGCACTCGTCACTCTGCACTCTTCATTCTTCACTCTGCACTCTTCATTCTTCACTCTGCACTCTTCACTCTGCACTCTTCACTCTGCACTCTTCACTCTGCACTCTGCACTCTTCACTCTGCGCTCTTCATTCTTCACTCTGCACTCTGCACTCTTCACTCTGCACTCTGCACTCTTCACTCTGCGCTCTTCATTCTTCGCTCTGCACTCTTCACTCTGCACTCTTCACTCTGCACTCTTCACTCTGCACTCGTCACTCTGCACTCGTCACTCTGCACTCTTCACTCTGCACTCGTCACTCTGCACTCGTCACTCTGCACTCTTCATTCTTCACTCTGCACTCGTCACTCTGCACTCTTCACTCTGCGCTCTTCATTCTTCACTCTGCACTCGTCACTCTGCACTCGTCACTCTGCACTCTTCATTCTTCACTCTGCACTCGTCACTCTGCACTCTTCACTCTGCGCTCTTCATTCTTCACTCTGCACTCTTCACTCTGCACTCGTCACTCTGCACTCATCACTCTGCGCTCTTCATTCTTCACTCTGCATTCGTCACTCTGCACTCTGCACTCGTCACTCTGCGCTCTTCATTCTTCACTCTGCACTCTTCGCTCTTCACTCTGCACTCGTTACTCTGCACTCTTCATTCTTCACTCTGCACTCTTCACTCTGCACTCGTCACTCTGCACTCATCACTCTGCACTCTTCATTCTTCACTCTGCACTCTTCACTCTGCACTCGTCACTCTGCACTCTGCACTCATCACTCTGCGCTCTTCATTCTTCACTCTGCACTCTTCGCTCTTCACTGCACAGTCCTTGCATTCACCAAGTTAGCTTCAGCCTAGCAGGAGTCAGTGCTCTACTTATATAGTCTAGCAAGGCTACACAGCCGATTGTTGTTGCACTGATTCCTGGTAGGGGTTTTATGTGACACCACATAGATACAAAAAAATTGTAGGAAGTAATTATTTTGCTTTGGGCACAGCGGCTAGGCAGGAGGCCCGAGGAGTAGTTCAAAATAGTCTTTGGGGGGAAAATGTCACCGGAGATTGACATTGAGAAAAATGAGTTACATTTTTATATTTAAGTTTTATATTACTGAGCTATCAAAATGCTATTGCTACAATAACATACAGATCAAAAATAACAGTTGTTAAATTACCCAGCATTGCAGGTTATCAATAAAATCAAATAAAATATGTTCGAGCCATCAATCATGTGTGTGTTTGCATAATTTACATCGAACGACCCATTCAGAATATTTCCATGTCGCACGATGAACCAACGTTAATAATCTCCTGCAGCCTTGCTCACAATGAATCACAGAGTTTTCTTCATCATAAAATTGTGATCACTGACTTGTTGACCGAATAAGGCAAACTCCAATTTTATTAACTTTATCCTGCACTTTTACTGGTATTTTGTCAATTGCACTTGCAACTGTAACTCAGCGATCTTTAAATGTTTTATGTGCTTTTTTTATCAAATGTATTTATTTTTGATACCTACTATTATTGAACTTGGTGATGCACAGCTTGGCTGGAGGCAGAGAACTGATATTTCGCAGTCCTGGCAACAAAGGAATGGGATTCAGTTGTTAGATGGGAGCAGTCCTGAAAAATAGTCATGATTCCACAGTGCCGCTGCCTGGTGCCTCAGGGGAGTTCTTTGATCACTGTAGAGCAGTGGTGGCAACCTGTGGCCCATCGCGATGGCTCTGAGTGCGGCCTGTTAACTATAGTCCACGTTGTAGAGGATTCGCGCCGCTACGGTTCATTCTGGGTCCTGGATCATTGCTGCCCCAGGTTGACACCAAGATGCACTGTTACAGTTCCCGCCAGGATCGCGCTCCTACAGTTGACGCCAGGATTGTGCAAAGCTGCAGTTCCCGCCGTTTAAGCAGCACGCCCCGTGTGGGTCCGCAAGCACAGGGAGTCCGTCCTGTTCGGTGCCAGAGCGCGTGTGGGAGGTTCCACTTCTTGCTCTTGATTTTGTTGGTGGTCAACCACTTTGATCCTGCCTCATGGGTCATTTTGTGTGAAGTGGTGAGGTGCGGAAGGAGAATCAAACACAACATGAAAAACTGCAGAGGAAGAAGTAGCAAAAAAGAGAAAAATTGGTGATGAGAGCAGAATGGTCAAAGAGAGTTGGGATCTGGATTGTTGTTACTCAACAGAAAGGGAGACCATTGTGCTTAATTTACAACAAGGTGATAGCAGTTCTAAAAATGATAAACATGTCATCATTCAGACAGGGCAAGATTTCCGGTAGGTTCTGTCCAATGTGCTCGACATCTTTTGAATCTGAAGGCAGCCATGAAAACACAGAAGCAGATATTTAGACAAACATTAAATGAGGTACACAGTGACACAGTGATGCAGTGACTCAGTGATGCAGTGACACAGTGACACAGAGATGCAGTGACTCAGTGATGCAGTGACACAGTGACACAGAGATGCAGTGACTCAGTGACGTAGTGACACAGTGACACAATGACACAGTGACACAGAGATGCAGTGACTCAGTGACTCAGTGATGCAGTGACGCAGTGGCACAGTGACACAGTGATGCAGTGACACAGACTCAGTGATGCAGTGACACAGTGCCACAGTGATGCAGTGACACAATGACACAGTGTTGCAGTGACAGAGTGACTCAGTGATGCAGTGACACAGTGATGCAGTGATGCAGTGACACAGTGACTCAGTGATGCAGTGACGCAGTGACTCAGTGATGCAGTCACACAGTGACTCAGTGACGCAGTGACACAGCGACTCAGTGACTCAGTGACACAGTGACTCAGTGACTCAGTGAGACAGTGACTCAGTGATGCAGTGACACAATGACACAGTGTTGCAGTGACAGAGTGACTCAGTGATGCAGTGACACTGTGATGCAGTGATGCAGTGATGCAGTGACTCAGTGATGCAGTGACGCAGTGACTCAGTGATGCAGTCACACAGTGACTCAGTGATGGAGTGACACAGTGACTCAGTGATGCAGTGACTCAGTGATGCAGTGACACAGTGACTCAGTGACGCAGTGAGTCGATGACACAGTGACTTAGTGATGTAGTGACACAGTGATGCAGTGACACAGTGAGACAGTGACACAGTGAGACAGTGACACAGTGACTCAGTGACGCAGTGAGTCGATGACACAGTGACTCAGTGATGCAGTGGCTCAGTGGTGCAGTGACACAGTGCTGCAGTGACTCAGTGATGCAGTGACATAGTGACTCAATGTGCAGTGACAGAGTGACACAGTGACTCAGTGATGCAGTGACTCAGTGATGCAGTGACACAGTGATGCAATGACATAGTAACTCAATGGTGCAGTGACACAGTGACTCAGTGATGCAGTGACTTAGTGATGCAGTGACTCAGTGACACAGCGACTCAGTGACACAGTGACTCAGTGACGCAGTGAGTCGATGACACAGTGACTCAGTGATGCAGTGACTCAGTGGTGCAGTGACACAGTGGTGCAGTGACTCAGTGATGCAGTGACATAGTGACTCAATGTGCAGTGACACAGTGACACAGTGACTCAGTGATGCAGTGACTCAGTGATGCAGTGACTCAGTGATGCAGTGACTCAGTGATGCAGTGACTCAATGGTGCAGTGACACAGCGACTCAGTGACTCAGTGACTCAGTGACTCAGTGACTCAGTGACACAGCGACTAAGTGACTCAGTGACTCAGTGACTCAGTGACTCAGTGACACAGTGACTCAGCGACTCAGTGACACAGTGACTCAGTGACACAGCGACTCAGTGACACAGTGACTCAGTGACACAGCGACTCAGTGACTCAGTGACACAGTGACACAGTGACTCAGTGACTCAGTGACACAGTGACACAGCGACTCAGTGACTCAGTGACTCAGTGACTCAGTGACTCAGTGACACAAAGACTCAGTGACGCAGTGATTCAGTGACTCAGTGACTCAGTGACACAGTGACTCAGTGACTCAGTGACACAGTGACACAGTGACTCAGTGACTCAGTGACTCAGTGACTCAGTGACTCAGTGACACAGCGACTCAGTGACTCAGTGACTCAGCGACTCAGTGACTCAGTGACTCAGTGACACAGTGACTCAGTGACACAGTGACACAGCGACTCAGTGACACAGTGACTCAGTGACTCAGTGACTCAGTGACACAGTGACTCAGTGACTCAGTGACTCAGTGACTCAGTGACACAGCGAGTCAGCGACACAGCGACTCAGCGACTCAGTGACTCAGTGACTCAGTGACACATTGACTCAGTGACTCAGTGACTCAGTGACTCAGTGACTCAGTGACGCAGTGACTCAGTGACTCAGTGACTCAGTGACTCAGTGACACAGTGACTCAGTGACACAGCGACTCAGTGACTCAGTGACACAGTGACTCAGTGACACAGCGACTCAGTGACTCAGTGACTCAGTGACTCAGTGACGCAGTGACACAGAGACTCAGTGACACAGCGACTCAGTGACTCAGTGACACAGTGACTCAGTGACACAGTAACTCAGTGACTCAGTGACTCAGTGACACAGTGACTCAGTGACTCAGTGACTCAGTGACACAGTGACTCAGTGACACAGCGACTCAGTGACTCAGTGACACAGTGACTCAGTGACTCAGTGACACAGTAACTCAGTGAGACAGTGGCTCAGTGACACAGTGACTCAGTGACACAGTGACTCAGTGACTCAGTGATGCAGTGACTCAGTGGTGCAGTGACACAGTGATGCAGTGACTCAGTGGTGCAGTGACTCAGTGATGCAGTGACTCAGTGGTGCAGTGACTCAGTGATGCAGTGATGCAGTGACTCAGTGACACAGTGACTCAGTGACGCAATGACTCAGTGGTGCAGTGACTCAGTGATGCAGTGATGCAGTGACAGAGACTAAGTGATGCAGTGAGACAGTGACTCAGTGACTCAGCGGTGCAGTGACTCAGTGATGCAGTGACTCAGTGACTCAGTGATGCAGTGACACAGTAACTCAGTGACACAGTGACTCAGTGATGCAGTGACACAGTAACTCAGTGACACAGTGACTCAGTGATGCAGTGACTCAGTGACACCGTGATTCAGTGACTCAGTGGTGCAGTGAGACAGTGACTCAGTGACTCAGTGGTGCAGTGAGACAGTGACTCAGTGACTCAGTGGTGCAGTGACACAGTGATGCAGTGACTCAGTGACTCAGTGATGCAATGACACAGTGGCACAGTGACTCAGTGGTGCAGTGACACAGTGACACAGTGACTCAGTGACTCAGTGATGCAGTGACTCAGTGACTCAGTGACACAGTGACTCAGTGGTGCAGTGAGACAGTGACTCAGTGATGCAGTGATGCAGTGACTCAGTGACGCAGTGAGTCGATGACACAGTGACTCAGTGACTCAGCGGTGCAGTGACTCAGTGATGCAGTGACACAGTGACTCAGTGACGCAGTGAGTCGATGACACAGTGACTCAGTGATGTAGTGACACAGTGATGCAGTGACACAGTGTGACAGTGACACAGTGACTCAGTGACGCAGTGAGTCGATGACACAGTGACTCAGTGATGCAGTGACTCAGTGACACAGTGACTCAGTGATGCAGTGACACAGTGATGCAGTGACATAGTGACTCAATGGTGCAGTGACACAGTGACTCAGTGATGCAGTGACACAGTGAATCAGTGACTCAGTGACGCAGTGACACAGTGAATCAGTGACTCAGTGACTCAGTGACTCAGTGAGACAGTGACTCAGTGATGCAGTGAGACAGTGACTCAGTGATGCAGTGACTCAGTGGTGCAGTGACTCAGTGATGCAGTGACTCAGTGATGCAGTGAGACAGTGACTCAGTGATGCAGTGACTCAGTGGTGCAGTGACTCAGTGATGCAGTGACTCAGTGGTGCAGTGACTCAGTGATGCAGTGATGCAGTGACTCAGTTGTGCAGTGACTCAGTGGTGCAGTGACTCAGTGGTGCAGTGACTCAGTGACTCAGTGACGCAATGACTCAGTGGTGCAGTGACTCAGTGATGCAGTGACAGAGACTCAGTGATGCAGTGAGACAGTGACTCAGTGACTCAGCGGTGCAGTGACTCAGTGATGCAGTGACTCAGTGACACAGTGACTCAGTGACTCAGTTATGCAGTGACTCAGTGACTCAGTTATGCAGTGACTCGGTGACTCAGTGACTCAGTGACACAGCGACCCAGTGACACAGTGACTCAGTGACTCAGTGGTGCAGTGACTCGGTGACTCAGTGACTCAGTGGTACAGTGACTCAGTGATGCAGTGACTCGGTGACTCAGTGAATCAGTGGTGCAGTGACTCAGTGACACAGTGACTCAGTGACACAGTGACTCAGTGACTCAGTTATGCAGTGACTCAGTGATGCAGTGGCTCGGTGACTCAGTGACTCAGTGACACAGCGACCCAGTGACACAGTGACTCAGTGACTCAGTGGTGCAGTGACTCGGTGACTCAGTGACTCAGTGGTGCAGTGACTCAGTGATGCAGTGACTCGGTGACTCAGTGACTCAGTGGTGCAGTGACTCAGTGATGCAGTGACTCGGTGACTCAGTGACTCAGTGATGAAGTGACTCGGTGACTCAGTGACTCAGTGACACAGCGACACAGTGACTCAGTGACTCAGTGATGCAGTGACTCGGTGACTCAGTGACTCAGTGGTGCAGTGACTCAGTGATGCAGTGACGCAGTGAGACAGTAACACAGCGACTCAGTTATGCAGTGACACAGTGACTCAGTGACACAGTGATGCAGTGACACAGTGACTCAGTGGTGCAGTGACTCAGTGATGCAGTGACGCAGTGAGACAGTAACACAGCGACTCAGTTATGCAGTGACACAGTGCCACAGTGACTCAGTGATGCAGTGACACAGTGATGCAGTGACACAGTGATGCAGTGACGCAGTGATGCAGTGACGCAGTGACTCACTGATGCAGTGAGACAGTGACACAGTGACTCAGTGAGACAGTGACACAGTGATGCAGTGATGCAGTGACGCAGTGACTCAGTGATGCAGTGAGACAGTGACACAGTGACTCAGTGGTGCAGTGACACAGTGACTCAGTGACTCAGTGACTCATTGATGCAGTGACGCAGTGAGACAGTAACACAGCGACTCAGTTATGCAGTGACACAGTGACACAGAGACTCAGTGACGCAGTGACACAGTGACACAGTGATGCAGTGACACAGTAACTCAGTGATGCAGTGACACATAGACTCAGTGACGCAGTGAGACAGTGACACAGTGACTCAGTGATGCAGTGACACAGAGACTCAGTGGCACAGTGACGCAGTGAGAAAGTGACACTGTGACTCAGTGACGCAGTGAGACAGTGACACAGTGATGCAGTGACGCAGTGGTGCAGTGACGCAGTGACTCAGTGATGCAGTGACGCAGTGACTCAGTGATGCAGTGACACAGTGATGCAGTGACACAGTGACTCAGTGATGCAGTGACGCAGTGAGACAGTGACACAGTGATGCAGTGACTCAGTGGTGCAGTGACGCAGTGACTCAGTGACGCAGTGACTCAGTGATGCAGTGACACAGTGACTCAGTGATGCAGTGACGCAGTGAGACAGTGACACAGTGATGCAGTGACTCAGTGGTGCAGTGACGCAGTGACTCAGTGATGCAGTGACTCAGTGATGCAGTGACACAGTGATGCAGTGACACAGTGAGTCAGTGGTGCAGTGACACAGTGATGCAGTGACTTTGGCTATCGCATTGCTTGGTCACATGTAAAAAGTGGAAAGCCATTTTCAGATGGTGAGTTAGTGAAAGAATGGATCATCAAATCTGCAGATGTTTTATTTGCTGGATTTAAAAACTGAGAGGAAATCATCAGATTGCTGAATTGCGAAGTGTCTGCACATCGCTGAATCCGAACCTCCAAAACCCTGTGCAGAACAGATCTAACCAGAAGTCACATTAATAATGGAAGCATAAATATCACATTTGGTTTTGCCACCTGAAGTTGATGACAATTCTATTAATACATGAATGCTTATTTAAACATCGTTTGTAACTCTTTATGAAATATTTGGCATGTATTAAATGTATTTAATCTTATTTGTGGGGTTATTGTTAATGCAAATGCCCCATTTCACTCATGCGGCCCACTCACTAGCCAAGGCTGCCCATTGCTGCTGTGGAGGGGGAAGCGGGTGTTTGTCGGCACTGTGGAAGATGAGCTGGTGTTTGTTGGCACAGCTGTGGAAGGTGAGCTGGTGTTTGTCAGCACTGTGGAAGGTGAGCTGGTGTTTGTCGGCACTGTGGAAGATGAGCTGGTGTTTGTTGGCACAGCTGTGGAAGATGAGCTGGTGTTTGTCAGCACTGTGGAAGGTGAGCTGGTGTTTGTCGGCACTGTGGAAGATGAGCTGGTGTTTGTTGGCACAGCTGTGGAAGATGAGCTGGTGTTTGTCGGCACTGTGGAAGGTGAGCTGGTGTTTGTCGGCACTGTGGAAGATGAGCTGGTGTTTGTTGGCACAGCTGTGGAAGATGAGCTGGTGTTTGTCGGCACTGTGGAAGGTGAGCTGGTGTTTGTCGGCACTGTGGAAGGTGAGCTGGTGTTTGTCAGCACTGTGGAAGGTGAGCTGGTGTTTGTCGGCACTGTGGAAGATGAGCTGGTGTTTGTCGGCACTGTGGAAGGTGAGCTGGTGTTTGTCGGCACTGTGGAAGGTGAGCTGGTGTTTGTCAGCACTGTGGAAGGTGAGCTGGTGTTTGTCGGCACTGTGGAAGGTGAGCTGGTGTTTGTCGGCACTGTGGAAGGTGAGCTGGTGTTTGTCGGCACTGTGGAAGATGAGCTGGTGTTTGTTGGCACAGCTGTGGAAGGTGAGCTGGTGTTTGTCGGCACTGTGAAAGGTGAGCTGGTGTTTGTCGGCACTGTGGAAGATGAGCTGGTGTTTGTCGGCACTGTGGAAGATGAGCTGGTGTTTGTTGGCACAGCTGTGAAAGGTGAGCTGGTATTTGTCAGCACTGTGGAAGGTGAGCTGGTGTTTTTCGGCACTGTGGAAGGTGAGCTGGTGTTTGTTGGCCCTGTGGAAGATGACCTGGTGTTTGTTGGCACAGCTGTGGAAGGTGAGCTGGTGTTTGTCAGCACTGTGAAAGGTGAGCTGGTGTTTGTCAGCACTGTGGAAGGTGAGCTGGTGTTTGTCGGCACTGTGGAAGATGAGCTGGTGTTTGTTGGCACAGCTGTGGAAGGTGAGCTGGTGTTTGTCAGCACTGTGAAAGGTGAGCTGGTGTTTGTCAGCACTGTGGAAGGTGAGCTGGTGTTTGTCAGCACTGTGGAAGGTGAGCTGGTGTTTGTCAGCACTGTGGAAGGTGAGCTGGTGTTTGTCGGCACTGTGGAAGATGAGCTGGTGTTTGTTGGCACAGCTGTGGAAGGTGAACTGGTGTTTGTCAGCACTGAGGAGTGTGAGCTGGTGTTTGTTGGCACAGCTGTGAATTGACTGTGACATTTGACACACTGATGGTTAACTGGTGGGGTGGGGGGGAGGTGGGGGGGGCAGCACATACTTGCATTAAGACCCCATTTAATGTTGACTTGGTTACATTGTTCAATGTTGCCAGTTCATTTCAATGTTGTTTTCCACGGACCTTCTCTTCTGTCTCCAGACCGCTCATATGGCCTTTCCCCCAACGTTTCCACCCTCTCTCTCGCTCCGTACTCTTCCCGCTCTTGTCTCCCGATATCTGACCCCATCTTAGTGCCCAGGGTTGGCTCATCAGCTGCTGCCTCCCATTCTGAACTCGCACTGAAGTCCTGGGCTGTATTCAGCAGCAGACGTTAAGGGGTGCAGGTAGTGTTCGGATTCCAAGCTGCTCCCTGTACCAACCAAACCCTGATGCCAGATGGAGCCCAATCTAAAACCACTGTCCCGCAGGTTGGTGTAACTTTTAGTGTAACAGGTGAGTTCAGCTGCAGAGGGCTCAGATTGGTCGGCGCATAGGACAACAATGATGGCCACACACACACACCGGGCCTCCGGATTCCTTGTGAAACTGTCAAGGAACATGGTGTCTGGTAGGCACAGAGCACGTCACAGGACCTATTAGCAGTTCTCTGCTTCATCCCCCTGTGATTTTTAAAACATTTCTTTCATGAGATGTGGGTGTCAAGGGCAAATCCAGAATTTGCCCTTCGTTGAACTGGGTGGCTTGGGAGACCACTGAGTTAAGAGTGAATTACATTGCTTGTGTCTGGAGTCACTGACCTGATTAACACTACACCCCTGTATGCTTCACCTGATGCCGACATTTATATAGTTACATTGTGTACCTTGTGTTGCCCTATTATGTATTTTCTTTTTCTTTTCTTTTCTTGTACTTAATGATCTGTTGAGCTGCTCGCAGAAAAGTACTTTTCACTGTACCTCAGTACACGTGACAATAAACCAATCCATCCATCCATTCATCCAAGTAGGCCAGACCAGGTAAGGATGGCAGATTTCCTTCTGTAGTGAATTAGGGTTTTGATAATAATCAATGACCCTTCTCATGATCACCATTACTGAGACTAATTTTATATTCTAGATTTATTGCCGTGGTGGGATTTGAACCCGTGTCTTCATAGAATACCTACCGTGCAGAAGGAGGCCATTCAGCCCATTGTGGCTGCACCGAGCCTTGGAAAGAGCACTTTACCTAGGCCCTATCCCCGTAACCCAGTAACTCCACCTAACCTTTTGGACACTAAGGGCTATTTAGCACGGCCAATCCACCTAACCTGCACGTCTTTGGACTGTGGGATGAAACCTAAGCACCCGGAGGAAACCCACGACTGGGACACAATTTAAGTTTTAAAAAAAATCTTTATTGTCACAAGTAGGCTTGCATTAACACTGCAATGAAGTTACTATGAGAAGCCCCGAGTCGCCACATTCTGGCGCCTGTTGGGGTACACTGAGGGAGAATTCAGAATGTCCAATTCACCTAACAGCACGTCATTCAGGACTTGTGGGAGGAAACCGGAGCACCCGGAGGAAACCCACGCAGACACGGGGAGAACGTGCAGACTCCTCACAGACCGTGACCCAAGGTAGGAATCAAACCACATCCCTGGCGCTGTGAAGCAACAGTGCTAACCACTGTGCTACCGTGCTGCCCTTTTAGTTTAGTTGATTGAAAGATTTCAGTTCAGTGAAGAGTCGGATTGATTGGTGACGACCCGCTGTCCCGTTACTCAGCTCCAGTATTGTCCTTGTGATGGTTCCAAATTACTGTGTGTGGCAGCAGCTGCGGGAATTCCACCACCTGCTGTCTGGCAAACGCCCTTACCTGTAAGTACCTGAAGGTGTTCCCCGGGGGTGGGAG
Organism: Scyliorhinus torazame; assembly: GCF_047496885.1. NCBI lineage: Eukaryota > Metazoa > Chordata > Chondrichthyes > Carcharhiniformes > Scyliorhinidae > Scyliorhinus > Scyliorhinus torazame. The sequence goes on from NC_092716.1 coordinate 242,831,338, forward strand.
CCCGTACTTCTCCTCCAGCTCACCCAGGCTCGCAAACTTCCCATCCACAAACAGGTCCCCCAACTTTCGTATTCCTGCCCTGTGCCACTCCGCAAACCCTCCACCTGCTCTTCCTGGGGCGAGCCGGTGGTTCCCCCGTAATGGGGTCCACGCCAAGGCCCCAACTACCCCACTGTGCCGCCTCCACTGCCCCCAAATTTTGAAGGCAGCCGCCACGACCGGGCTCGTGGTATACCTCCTTGGAGGGAGCGGCAGTGGCGCCGTTGCCAGCGCCCACACAAGATGCCGTCTCCAGCCTCTTCCATGCAGCCCCTCCCCCTCCATCACGCACTTGTGCATCATCGTCGCATTGGCAGCCCAGTAGTACCCACAGAGGTTGGGCAGCGCCAGCCCCCCCCCATCTCTACTCCGCTCCAGGAACACCCTTCTCACTCTCGGAGTCCCTCGTGCCCACACAAACCCCATTATACTCCTGTTAACCCGCCTTAAAAAAGCCTTCGGGATAAACACTGGGAGGCACTGGAACAGGAACAAAAACCTCGGGAGCACCGTCATTTTGATTGACTGCACCCTACCCGCCAGGGACAGCGGCAACGCGTCCCACCTCTTGAACTCCTCCTCCATTTGCTCCACCAGCCTTGTAAAATTAAGCCTATGCAGGGCTCCCCATCTCCTGGCCACCTGGACCCCCAAATATCTGAAGCTCCTCTCTGCCCTTTTTAGTGGGAGCTTGCCAATCCCCCTCTCCTGGTCCCCTGGATGAACTACGAACAGCTCGCTCTTCCCCATGTTGAGCTTGTACCCCGAAAAGTCCCCGAATTCCCTAAGAATCCTCATTACTTCCGGCATTCCTCCCACCGGGTCCGCCACATACAGCAGCAGGTTGTCCGCATAAAGCGACACCCTATGCTCCTCCCCACCCCGCACCAACCCCCTCCAGTTCCTCGACTCTCTCAGTGCCATAGCCAGGGGTTCATTCGCCAGTGCGAAGAGCAGGGGGGACCCCTGTCTCGTCCTTCGATGCAACCGAAAGTACTCGGACCTCCTCCTGTTTGTGGCCACACTCGCCATCGGGAATCATACAACAGCCTAACCCACCTGACAAACCCCTTCCCAAATCCGAACCTCTTCAGCACCTCCCACAGGAACCCCCACTCTACCCTATCGAAGGCTTTCTCAGCGTCCATCGCCACCACTATCTCCGCCTCCCCCTCCCTCGCTGGCATCATGATAATGTTCAAAAGCCTCCGCACATTCGCGTCCAACTGTATCCCCTTCACAAACCCCGTCTGGTCTTCATGGATGATCTGCGGCACACAATCCTCAATCCTCGTGGCTAAGACCTTCGCCAGCACCTTGGCATCTACATTTAGCAAGGAAATCGGTCTGTAAGACCCACATTGCAGGGGATCCTTGTCCCGCTTCAGGATCAAGGGGATCAGTGACTAACAGCGGGCCCAACAGGTCCATATATTATTTATAGATTTCGACCGGGAAACAGTCCTGCCCCGGTGCCTTTCCCACCTGCATGCTTCCTATCCCTTTTATCAGCTCCTCAGGCCCAATCGGGGCCCCCAGTCCCGCCACCAGTCCCTCTTCCACCTTTGGAAACCTCAATTGGTACAGGAAGCGGCCCATCCCTCCCTCCGCCCGTGGGGGCTCGGATCTGTACAATTCCTCGTAAAGGTGGTCCCTGAAGACCCCATTGATGCCAACCCCACTCTGCACCACGCTCCCTCCCCTGTCCTTAACTCTCCCGATCTCCCTAGCTGCGTCCCACTTCCGAAGCTGATGCGCCAGCATCCGGCTTGCCTTTTCCTCATACTCGTAAATCGCCCACTGGGCCTTCCTCCACTGCACCTCTGCCTTCCTGGTGGTCACCAGGTCGAATTTGGCCTGGAGGCTATGCCTCTTCCTCAACAATACTTCCTCGGGCTCCTCCGCATACCTTCTGTCTACCCTCACCATCTCCCCCACCAGCCTCTCCCTCTCCCCCCCGCTCCCTCCGCTCCTTTTGGGCCCTAATGGAAATCAGCTCTCCCCTCACCACCGCCTTCAATGCCTCCCATACCATCCCCACTCGGACCTCCCCGTTGTCGTTGGACTCCAAGTACCTCTCTATACTTCCTCGGACCCGCTCGCTCACCTCCTCGTCCGCCAACAGCCCCACCTCCAAGCGCCACAGCGGGCGCTGGTCCCTCTCCTCCCCCATCTCCAAGTCCACCCAATGCGGGGCGTGGTCCGAAATGGCTATTGCCGAATACTCGGTATCCTCTACTCTCGCTATCAGCGCCCTACTCAAAACGAAAAAGTCGATTCGGGAATAAGCCTTATGGACATGTGAGAAGAATGAAAAATCCCTAGCCCCCAGCCTTGCAAATCTCCAAGAGTCCACCCCTCCCATCTGGTCCATAAATCCCCTCAGCACTCTAGTCGCCGCCGGCTTCCTACCCGTCCTAGACCTGGAGCGACCCAGTGCCGGATCCAGCACCGTGTTAAAGTCTCCCCACATTATCAGGCCCCCCACTTGCAAGTCTGGGATCCGACCCAACATGCGCCGCATAAAACCCGCATCGTCCCAGTTCGGAGCATACACATTGACCAGTACCACCCTCTCTCCCTGCAACTTACCACTTACCATTATGTACCTACCGCCATTATCTGCCACAATGCTCGACGCCTCGAATGACACCTTCTTTCCCACCAAGATCGCCACCCCTCGATTTTTGGCATCTAGCCCCAAGTGAAATACCTAACCTACCCACCCTTTCCTTAATCTTACCTAGGCCAGCCACGCACCCGCACCCCACACCCGGCCCGTTCCCCACAGCGGCATACCCCGTCTTGACCCCCCCCCCCTCTCGCTCCAGCTCCTCCTTGGCCATAGCAGCAGCAACTCGATTCCCCCCCACCCAACCCCCCGCCCCCCACCCCGGCTAGGACCCATCCTAGCTGATTTACTCCCCCTATTGCACTTCCGCAAGTCAGCTGACTCCTGCTGACCCCGGCCACTCCCGCCTCTCCTTCGACTCCTCCTATTGTGTGGCACACCCTCCTCTCCCGTTCCCCATCCATAGGCTCTCCCCCGCCCCCTTCCGTTCTAAGCGTGGGAAACAACCCTCGCTTCCCCACCCCGGCCCCTCCAGTCTTCAGCGCGGGAAAAAGCCCGCGCTTTCCACCTACCCGGCCCCGCCACCTCTGACGCAGCTTCTTTTACAGGCCCAGTCCCCTTATCCCCGACTCGGGCCTCCCCCTCCCCCGCGGGGCCCCATCTCACCGCCGGCCACCACCCCTGTTCCGTTTACCTACCCCCCTCCAAGAGCCAACCTCACCAACCCGAAAGAGAAAAACACAGAGAAAACGAAACCCGGAGAAAAAAATAAAAAATAAACATAACATATCAACCGCAGTTCCCAATCGCCCATCCCGACCCTCAATCTGTGTCCAACCTCTCGGCCTGGACAACGGCCCACGCCTCCTCCGGAGACTCAAAGTAATGGTGCTGGTCTTTGTAGGTAACCCACAGTCACGCCGGCTGCAACATGCCAAACATCACCCCCTTCCTGTGCAGCGCCGCCTTCGGTCGATTGTACCCGGCCCTCCTCTTCGCCACCTCCGCACTCCAGTCTGGTGTATTTGAACCTCCGCGTTCTCCCACCTACTGCTCCTCTCCTTCTTGGCCCACCTGAGAACACACTCCCGATCGACGAACCGATGGAACTGCACCAGCACCGCCCGCGGAGGCTCGTTATCCTTGGGCCTCCTCGCCAACACTCTATGGGCCCCTTCCAAGCCCCTGGAACGACCCCGCTCCCATCAGCGAGTTCAACATGGTGACCACTTAGGCCCCCACGTCCGGCCCCTCCAGCCCCTCCGGGTGGCCCAGAATCCGCAGATTCTTCCGCCTCGACCGATTCTCCATCTCCTCGAACCGCTCCTGACATTATTTGTCGAGCGCCTCGTGCGCCTCCACCTTTGCCGCCAGGCCTAAGATCTTGTCCTCATTGTCAGAGATCTTTTGTCGAGACATGCGGATCGCCACCGCCTGGGCTATCCGTGTCTCCAGCAGCTTATCAATAGAAGCCTTCATCAGCTCTAACAGGTCCTTTTTAATCTCTCTGAGGCAGCGCTGGATACCCTCCTGTTGCTCCTCCGCCCACTGCCTCCACGCTGCCTGGTCTCCACCCGCCGCCATTTTGTCCTTCTTCCCTCGCACCTTCTTCGGGTCCACCGCCACCTTTATTGTCGCCCCGCTTCTAGTTGAAGCCATATACTAACGGGGAGCTGTTGTAGACTCCTTCCCACACGGGGAAATGTCGAAAAAGTACCGTTGGGGGCCCTGAAGAGCCCAAAAGTCCGATCCAAGTGGGCGCTGCCGAAAGTGCGGCTTAGCTCCGCATAACCGCAACCGGAAGTACGGTTCCAAATTACAGCTAACCCTCTGTTCGCGATGTCTGTCGACCTGCCAGTCCACTCTGCTCCTCACTCCTGGGCCATACACCCTCCCGTACCTCAGCTCACATAAACCATTTTCATGGATTTTTGTCTGTTTGCGATCCTGCTGATCTTACCTGGAGTTGGGATACCTATGTTAATTTCAGGATGTGCGCGATCCTTTTTATACCTGCCGGGTCGCGACCCCCACTTTGAAAAGCCTGAGTTAGACCACACCTGAGAGTAATTTTGGTCCCCGAAGGCAGTCCAGAGAAGGTTCCTGGGTTGATCCCGAGTATGGAGCGATTTTCTTATGAGGCGAGGTTGAATAGGTTGGGACTGTACTCACTGGAGTTTAGAAGAATGAGAGGTAATTTTATTGAGAAATATAGGATTCTGAGAGAGTTTGACAAGGTAAATGCTGAGAGGATGTTTTGTCTTGTGGGAGAGTCCAGGACCAGAGGACATAATTTCAGATCATTCACCCATTTATGCCAGAGATGAGGAGGAATTTCTTCTCTCAGATGGTCGTGAATCTATGGAATTCTTTATACAGAGAGCTGTGGAGACTGGGTTAAGTATGTTCAAGGCTGAGACAGCCAGATTTTTAATCAGTGAGAGAATAGAAGCTTATGGGGATAAGGCGGGAAAATGGAGTTGAGAATTATCACAGCAAATCAGTCATGATATAATTGATTGGCGGAGCAGACTCGATGGGCTGAATGGCTTACTTCTGCTTCTAGGTCCATTTGCACTACTCGTGCTTCCAGTGATGCGTCCATCAGTTCGCGTCGCTCTGTTTGTTGTGGTGTCCAGTTTGCAAGAGTTTCCACTGCGGCAATCGTTTTGTGCAGCCTCCCTTTTGAGAGGCAGCCTGTGTTTGAGAAAGAGCAGGGTCACTTCCGGGTGCGGCTATGCAGAGCTAGGTCGCACATTCGGCAGCTCCTGCTTGGAACGGACTTTTGGGCTCTTTTACAGGGCCCCCACGGCATTTGTTTGACATTTCCCGGTGTGGGAAGAAGGCGGCAATATTCCCCCGACAGTGTCCCCCAGGAAGGGTATGTCTCTTGGTTGCCAGACACACGCAGAAACAGTGAAAGATTTGGCTGCAACTACAGGATAAACAGGGCCTCTTCCAGCATGCAGGCGGGGGAAGGGCAAGCTTAAAGCTGCAAGCTGACCTGAGGGCCTGTATCAAAGGTGAATTCTAGCAGCAGAGGGAACAACTGTGAAAAGACCTCATCAAGGCCACTGAAGGGACTTCCGGTTGCGGTGATGCCTAGCTAGCCGCACGCTTCGGCGGCTCCAGCTCCGACGGACCTTCGGGCTCTTTTAAGAGCCCCAACGGGGAATTTTTCGACGACGCAACCCGGTGTGGGGCGTGTGAGAAGGGAGTCCCCCCCAAACGAAGGAGGAAAAAACCGGCGGCGGCGGCTGCAGCGCGAGGAATCGTCGACCAAAGGGTCAGAAAGAGAGAAGTACAAGATGGCGGTGGAGAAAGCGCAGGCGACATGGGGGCCTGAGCATGAAATTGTGAGACGGTGCGTGGAGCTGCTGAAGAGGGAGGTGCTGACCCCGTTGCTACAGGCAATTGAGGGGCTCAAGGAGACATTAAAGACCCAGGAGACAGAGCTCCGTGTGGTGGAGCAGAAGGTGACAGATATTGAGGACGAGATCCTGGGCCTGGCGGTTAAGACACAGACGCACGAGGCACTTCATAAAAAGTGTACTGAAAGGATCGAAGCCCTAGAAAATGGAGCGCGAAGGAAGAACCTTCGGATACTGGGTCTCCCTGAGGGTGTGGAAGGAGTGGACTGTGGAGCGTACGCAAGTACGATGCTGAGCTCACTGATGGGTGCTGAGGCCCCTACGGGCCCCTTGGAGGTGGAGTGGGCAAATCGGATTCCGGCGAGAAGACCAAAAGCGGGGGAACCACCCAGGGCGATAATCGTGCGATTTTACCGCCTTAAGGATAGAGAAGAGGTCCTGAGATGGGCTAAAAAGGTGCGGAGTAGCAGATGGGAGAATGCAGTGGTACGGGTATACCAGGATTGGAGTGCGGAGGTGGCGAGAAGGAGGGCGAGCTTCAACCGAGCCAAAGAGGTGTTGCATAAAAGGAAGGTGAAGTTCGGGATGCTGCAGCCGGCAAGACTATGGGTCACGTATCAGGAGAGACACCATTATTTCGAGACGGCGGAGGAAGCATGGACCTTCATCAAAGAAGAGAAATTGGATCGGAACTGAGGGACTGATGCTGCAGGAAATGTTATTGTTAATGTTACGGTGGAAGTTAATTGAGAAGTAAACAGGGAAGGGGGGAGACATTGGGGAAATGTGGGCGCCGGTGAGGGGGGAAAGACGGGACATAGTTGGAGAATGGGGAAGGGGAGGGGGAGGGGAAAGGGAGCTGCGCCATAAGAGGCGGGTCAGGTAAAGGGATGTTCCCGCACCAGAAAGAATAAGGCGGGAAGACAGGCGCAAGGCGGATGGGAGTTCCCCACATGGGGGGGGTCGAGGAGTGAGCAGGAGTAGCCGGGGTCAGTTGAAGTTAGCTGACTTACGGAAGTAATATGGGGGGAGCAATCAAGCTAGAAAGAGATCTAGCGGGGAGGGGAGGAGGGAGGGAGAAGGGGGGGGGGACAACTGGGTTGCTGCTGCGGAAATCCAAAAGGAAATGGCTAAAGAGTGGGTGGGCGGGGATGGTGTGCGACGCTGGGGGAGCGAGCGGGAGCGCGGAGGCGGGATATGGGACTGGCCTAGAGAAGGTAATGGCTAGTCGACACAGGAGGGGGGCAGGTAGCCCCCTAGTGAGGCTGATCACGTGGAACGTGAGAGGCCTGACCGGACCGATAAAAAGGGCCCGAGTGCTCGCGCATTTGAAAGGACTAAGGGCAGACGTGGTTATGCTCCAAGAGACGCACCTAAAGGTGGCGGACCAAGTTAGGCTAAGGAAAGGATGGGTGGGACAAGTGTTCCACTCAGGACTGGACGCAAAGAATAGAGGGGTGGCCATTTTGGTGGGGAAACAGGTCGCATTTGAAGCAAAGAACAGCGTAGCAGATAGCGGAGGTAGATATGTAATGGTGAGTGGCAGGCTGGAGGGAATGGAGGTCGTGTTGGTTAACGTGTATGCCCCAAACTGGGACGATGCGGGATTTATGAGACGGATGCTGGGGCGTATACCGGACCTGGAGGTAGGAAACTTGATTTTAGGAGGGGACTTTAATACGGTGCTGGACCCGGGGCTAGATAGATCCAGCTCAAGGACCGGAAGAAGGCCGGCAGCGGCCAAGGTACTTAAGGGGTTTATGGACCAAATGGGGGGAGTGGATCCATGGCGATTTCTTAGACCTAGGGCTAGGGAGTATTCCTTCTTCTCCCATGTCCATAAAGTGTACTCCCGGATAGATTTTTTTGTTTTGGGAAGGTCGTTGATCTCTAGGGTGGAAGAAGCTGAGTACTCAGCCATAGCGGTTTCGGATCATGCCCCACATTGGGTGGACCTGGAATTAGGAGAGGAAAGGGAGCAGAGAACACTCTGGCGATTAGATGTGGGACTGATGGCGGATGAGGGAGTGTGTGCAAGAGTGCGGGGGTGTATTGAGAGATACCTGGAGGTCAATGACGACGGCGAGGTCCCGGTGGGAGTGGTATGGGAAGCACTAAAAGCGGTGGTCAGAGGAGAGCTGATCTCCATTGGGGCCCACAAAAGGAAAACAGAGGCCAAGGAAAGGGAAAGATTACTGGGGGAGATTTTAAGGGTGGATAGGGAATTTGCAGAGACCCCGGAGGAGGAATTGTACAGGGAGAGGAGACGACTCCAGACGGAATTTGACCTTCTGACCACCAGAAAGGCGGAGGTACTGTGGAGGAAGGCACAGGGGAGGAGGTATGAATATGGGGAAAAGGCGAGTCGCCTGTTGGCTCATCAATTGCGAAAGAGGGCAGCAGCGAGGGAAATAGGAGGAATTAGAGACGAAAGGGGAGACACGGTGCGAAGGGCAGGAAAGATAAATGAGGTGTTCAAGACCTTCTATGAGGAACTGTATAGGTCTCAACCCCCAGAGGGAGAGGAGGGGATGCGGCAGTTCCTGGACCAATTGAGGTTCCCGAAAGTGGAGGAGCGGGGGGTGGTAGGCCTGGGGGCACCGATTGGGGTGGACGAGGTTATTAAGGGACTGGGAAGCATGCAAGCAGGGAAGGCCCCAGGACCAGACGGGTTCCCGGTGGAGTATTACAGAAAATATGTGGACTTGTTGGCCCCGTTGATGGTGAGGACGTTCAATGAGGCCAGGAAAGGGGGGACTCTACCCCCGACGATGTCGGAGGCGACGATATCGTTAATTTTGAAGAGGGATAAAGGTCCGTTGCAGTGCGGGTCCTATAGACCCATTTCATTGTTGAACGTGGACGCCAAATTGTTGGCAAAGGTACTGGCATCGAGGATAGAGGACTGTGTCCCGGGGGTGGTGCACGAAGACCAGACAGGGTTCGTAAAAGGGAGACAACTGAATGTTAACGTGCGACGACTATTAGGGGTGATAATGATGCCCCCAGTGGAGGGGGAGGCAGAGATAGTGGCGGCAATGGACGCAGAGAAGGCATTTGATAGGGTGGAGTGGGAGTATTTATGGGAAGTGTTAAGGAGGTTTGGGTTTGGGAACGGGTTTATTAGCTGGGTTAGACTTCTTTATGGGGCTCCAACGGCAAGCGTAGTTACAGGTCGACATAGATCGGAGTATTTCCGATTATATAGGGGAACAAGACAGGGATGCCCGCTGTCTCCATTGTTGTTCGCGTTGGCAATTGAACCTCTGGCCATGGCGTTGAGAGACTCCAGGAAATGGAGAGGGGTGATTAGAGGGGGAGAAGAACACCGAGTCTCGTTATATGCGGATGACCTATTGTTATACGTGTCGGACCCAGCGGGGGGAATGATAGAGGTTATGCGAATTTTGAGGGGGTTCGGGGATTTCTCGGGGTATAGGCTAAACATGGGGAAGAGTGAATTATTTGTGATACATCCAGGGGACCAGAGTAGAGAGATAGAAGGCTTGCCTCTAAGGAAAGTGGAAAGAAACTTCCGATACCTGGGGATTCAGATCGCTAGGAGCTGGGGAACCTTGCACAGACTTAATCTGACACGGTTGGTAGAACAAATGGAGGAGGACTTCAAGAGGTGGGACATGCAGCCTCTATCGCTGGCGGGCAGGGTGCAAGCAATTAAGATGATGGTCCTCCCGAGGTTCTTATTTGTATTTCAATGTCTCCCTATCCTAATCACTAAGACCTTTTTTAATAAAATAGACAGGAGCATTACGAGCTTCGTGTGGGCAGGGAAAGTTCCGAGAGTAAGGAGGGGGTTCCTTCAGCGTAGTAGGGACAGAGGAGGATTGGCACTACCGAACTTGGGCGATTACTATTGGGCCGCCAATGTGGCAATGATACGTAAATGGATGATGGAGGGTGAGGGAGCGGCGTGGGAAAGACTGGAGAGAAAGTCCTGTAAAGGGACGAGTTTAGAGGCGCTGGTGACGGCGCCGCTACCGATCTCACCTAAAAAGTTTACCACGAACCCGGTGGTGGCGGCAACATTAAATATCTGGGGACAGTGGAGGCGACAGAGAGGGGTGCGGGGAGCCCTGGTGGGCTCCCCAATCAGGAACAACCATAGGTTCGCCCCAGGAAGAATGGATGGAGGATTTCAGAGCTGGTTCCAGTTGGGAATTAGGAGGGTGGGAGATTTATTTATAGATGGGACTTTTGCGAGCTTGGGAGCATTGGAGGAAAAGTATAAGTTGCCCCGGGGAAATTTCTTGAGATATATGCAGGTGAGGGCATTTACTAGACAACAGGTGAGGGAATTTCCATTGCTCTCGACACAGGGGATACAGGACAGGGTGCTTTCAGGGGTGTGGGTCGGAGAGGGCAAGGTGTCAGAGATTTACCGAGAGATGAGGGAAGAGGGGGAGGAGTCGGTGGGCGAACTAAAAGGAAAGTGGGAAGAAGAACTAGGGGAGGAGATAGAGGAGGGTATGTGGGCTGATGCCCTAAGCAGGGTAAATTCCTCTTCCTCATGCGCCAGGCTTAGCCTGATTCAATTTAAGGTGCTACATAGAGCACACATAACGGGAGCAAGATTGAGCAGGTTCTTTGGAGTGGAGGACAAATGTGGGAGGTGTGGCGGGAGCCCGGCAAACCACGCACATATGTTTTGGGCATGCCCGGCACTGGAAGGGTATTGGAAGGGAGTGACGGGAGTGATTTCGCGGGTGGTGAAGGCCCGGGTCAAACCAGGCTGGGGGTTAGCTCTATTTGGAGTTGCGGAAGAGCCGGGAGTGCAGGAGGCGAAAGAGGCCGACGTTGTGGCCTTTGCGTCCCTAGTAGCCCGGCGCAGGATCCTACTCATGTGGAAGGAGGCGAAACCCCCCGGACTGGAGGCCTGGGTAAATGATATGGCGGGGTTCATTAAACTGGAGCAGATAAAGTTTGCCCTGAGAGGATCGGCTCAAGGGTTCACCAGGCGGTGGCAGCCATTTCTCGACTACCTAGGGGAACGTTAGAGGGAAGACAGATGACCAGCAGCAGCAACCCAGGGGGGGGGGGGGGGAGGGGGGGTTTAGTTTAGGTCAAAGATAAAGGGGTTTTGTTACTTGTGTATTGTTTAAAATTTCTGTATTGTTATTGTTGCGTTTGCTTTGTAAGAGGGGAAAAATTGTTGTTTGGGGAAAAATTTTCAATAAAACATTTATAAAAAAAAAAAAAAAAAAAAAAAAAGAGAAAGAGCAGGGTCTTTCTCGCGTGCAGGTCTGCAGCAATGCTGCCTGGGCCTCCTGCTGCGCACAATTGCTAGCAGCACTGAGAAGGACCAGAAACAGAGCTGGAGACCTCATTCAGATGAGGCAAGCAGACAAATTATGTATCCCCCCACCCCACTGCTAATTATGGCCCATGTGTCCAGAAATCGGGGCCATATGAATTTCCCGTCCTTCAAATCCAGTAAGTTCCTGACGTTGACGTATTTTTAGGTCCCCGTGTACAGTTGGTATTGTTTCCTCGTCCTGTACTATGAAAATAAATATAAGGTTTTAATTTAGCAAATCTGTCCCATTTATTTTAGTATCACCTACACAGAATCATTGAATCCTTACAGGGCAGATCATCTGTTTTTATAAACCTACATTTCCCCACAATACTCTCCACTGATTCTCTTTTATCTAACGTATCTATAAAACCTTTATTTTTAGTTCGCTGCTTTCTGTTGATATTCCTTTTTTGCACCCCCTTATTTTGTTCATTCCTTTGTTGATTTTATAATTCCGCAGTCTGCTAGATTTCTGCTTTTCTTTGACTATCTGGAAGCTTTTTATTTTAGCTTAACATTGTCCCATACCTCAGTTGTCCACCTTGCATGCAGGACTAATTGCACAAGTGGGGCTTTTGCCTTTTAGGGACATGCGTTTAACTTTTGTATTTTACCAAGGTAACCCCCAAGAATTTCCCATTGTTTAGCTGTAGTTTTGTCCAGTCAACTCAGCGGTCAACGCAATTTATTTCTCAAGGTAGGTTACGTGGCCCGTATGAAACGTTCACACCATCTTTATTACATTTGGCAATGAGTGCAAAAACAAGTATGTGGTTTTTCCAAAATTAACTTTAGCCGTGAAAGACATTTGAAGCAGTTTATTTATTTATTTTAAGATATCAGATAATGTATGTTTCAGTTTTAACCACACCCCATTTAGTTTTTCACTTCTTTTGCAGGTGGACATGTTGGAGCCAGATGCCCTCAAATACTTCAGTAGATCATTTTTTAAAAAACATTTAACACTGGACAATATATTTGGCTGTGGAGAGCATCATAGCTGCAACCAACCGCATCATCCTTTGATAGCAGCGGGGTGGTTTAGTTAGTTACAGTGCTTGAATTTCTTGACATTTCAACAATTCACCTCGACTGTGTTCAATATGCCTGCACTGAGACTACATTCAAGAGCACCTTAAATTGAGTCTGATTGAGATATATCATCACTAAAATCTATATTCAGACTCGTAACTCTGACTTTCAGTCGAGGGATGACCATTACCTTATTTTCCATGCTGCAGTTTGTAGTATGATATATGCCAGTAAAGTAAGGGTTAACAAAATGTACTCAGAGAGCCACTAGAGGGAGCTAGTCTCAGAAGTATAGAAGGGATGATGCAGAGCCTTGTGGGACAGGTGGTAGGAGCAGGAGCTGGATAGAAGGACTGAAGATAGTAAGAGAGCAAGAGAGTAGTTTGTTATGTTAGTGAGTTAGATGTAGATGAGTATAGTTTATCTGTGATCAATCAACTGTTTGTTTCTTAGGGATAAGAATCCAGTTAGTAGTGTTTAATAAAATAGTTGTGTTGGTTTACAAGACTCGTTGTTCTCTGATCAACACTACACATCAAAGCCATCCGGATAGAACAAGGCAGAGAACACATGGTACCAGGAGTGGGGTTTGAACCCACGCGGACATATGCCACACAGTTGAGGTAAGATTTCTGGAACAGCAGTTATTGTACCATTTTTTATAAGGTGAAAATGCTGTTTATCTTCTGGCTGAAGTATACTGGATGAAAAAGCTTCTACAGTTTGCTCTTAACAAGATAATGGACATTGTGAAGAGAATGAGCAGGCTAGGTGCACAGTATGATTTCCTGAATACAATCTTTCAAATTCCCCCACAAATTCAAGCCGAAAGGTTGACTGGGCGAGACAGCTGCCCAGCTTCTCTTTTGGCTAATTTCTGTAACGCAATTGAACCCCCAATAGGAATTTGGCTGAGGCGGCTCGGAATGAGTTCACTAAATCTGGCAGAATCAGACCATGCATCCAATCCGGGCTCAAAAGCAATGTACAATAGTGAAGAGACGGTGCATTGACTATGATGACCCGAACACAGCGGAAGACTCTTTGAATATTTTAATCAACAAAAGCAAAGCTGATGGTAGCTATTTTATAATGCGGCGTAACATTAACAGCAGCAACCAATGTCTAACAATTAACAGCAGCCAACAATGTCGGGGAGTTAATTTTCAGAAGAGTCAGTTTCTTCGGTCGAGCCATCGCTCTCAATGTCCACTTTCTTGCGTTGAGTCACAGTCTTGCGATGACCGACTTTTCTGGATGGTTCCTTCTGAGCGAGCACGTGAGCACTGGAGGTCTGGTTACTGAGCATGTGTTCAATTCTACCGACAGACGTAAACACAAGAGATTAATCATTGCAATAAAATGTCTGTCCTCACATCCCGCTACAGGTCCTACTGCTGCACAGCCTAAACTGCGGAATGGAAAGTAGAACAAACCAAAACCACGGAAAGTTGGGAGGGGTGGCTTGGCGAGATTTATCAACAAACTTGGATCGTGAGATTAAGTCTTTGGATCATTTTCACTGATGATGATTGACCCGCAGAAATTGATGGGATTGAGTAAATGCACAAACTACAGGGGACACTGTTCCTTTGCAGACTTCACAAAGTGAACAGCAGAAAGTGCACTCACTATCAGATTTCTCCTGGAGGCCTCAATGTGCAGTCAATTACAGGTAACTGTCATACACAACGTTTTCTCAGCAAATTTGCCTCTTCAGTGTTTTATTTTAAACTGTGAGACGGTATTAGAAAATCTGTATAATGTAGGCGCATTACAGAGATAGAATAACGTGGTTATCCAGAGGACATTGCCCAGGGCAAGGAAATGAATTAAAATGAGGATTGCAGTGTCACGGTGTTCCTGCTGGTGGCAGCAGTGACATGTACACCAGCACCAACGTACAACAAAGCTCCAGCTTGTTGTGAAAGTCACTTTTGGAACAAACTAACTGGCAAAAAGTAATTTTTTTAAAAATGTGAAACTTATACTTAGCTCTCAACATAAAGCTGGCTGTAGTGTATCCGTTCATTCAGAGAATACCACAAAAGCATCCTCATTTAAATTGGCAATATCTTGGTGCTTATCTGAATAAGGAATAATTAGTATCAAGCACTCCTGGGTTATGGCATATTCATCTGCAGCTCCAAGTTCCCAGTACTCCACAATAACAATCTAGACTGATCCGAAACGTCTCAAAGGAAACCTACAGCCAATCAATTTGAGCTCAAAGCCCAGACTGAATTTGACTTGAAATCCACGTAAGCAAGCCTTTTCTTTCAGCACATTTCGTGTAAAATAAAAAAGAATTTGTGTATTTTCTGGTTGCAAATGGCCATCTGAGCGCCAATGGTGCTAGTTTTTCTCGCGCCTTTCCTTTCAAAGTCATGCATGTGCCTATATCGAAATGTGAAATTTGCCACGGGCCTTGGTTTTTTGAATAAAAAGAGTTCTGGAGAAGTCACATTGAACTGGAAGCATTCCCCCTGTTTCTCCCTCCACCGATGCTGCCTGATCTGACGAGTCTTTGCAGCACTTCCTGTTTCTATTTCAGTTTCCCAGCATCCACAGTAGTTTGCTTTTATTACAGCATCTTGAATGTAATTTTTTCAAAGCAAATGTTGCCTGAAAGATACTGTGAAATTTTAACAAGGTGAAATTTCAGCAAGACAGCAGAAAATACCTTCATCGCAAATCAGTAAGTATTCTTAGCTCGGGGGCTAATCCTAACCCTCAAAGGTGGGTGAGTTGGTGTTGGGTGGGAAGGTACAATTTAAATGCTAGTCGGGATACCAGGAGAATCCTCTTGTTGCTTCGTAAGATCATTCACGCCCACCTGAGGGGGCAAATAGGGCCTCGATTTAATGTCATGTGATCAATTATGGGCATGATTCAGCGGACTGAAGTCAAAGTTCGCGAACGGCACATTTAGCGGGTGTTTCTTGGCGGCTGCGGCACCGAGAAACATTCCTCGATCCAGCGGCACATTCTTGTTCTTTTTAGCCTCGGGGAGATGTGGCACGCGGAGGGATTTCACCAACAGGAAAGGCTCCTTGCAGATTAGGGCGCCATTTTTCCCGCAACCCCCCTCCCCCCCACACCCACTTTCAGCTCCCCCCCCTCCCGGCTTTTCTGACCCCCCTCAGCCCCCAACCTTGGGAGGCTGCCCCGGGCCCGACCCCTGGCAGTGCCAACCTGGAATCTGGGCACTTTGGACTGCTGGCCTGGCACCCTGGAAGTGCCAGCACCGTATTGGGGGCCGGTTTAGCTCAGTTGGCTGGACAGCTGATTTGTGATGCGGAGCGAGGTCAGCAGCGCCGGTTCAATACCCCGTACCGGCTGAGGTTATTCATGAAGGCCCCGCCTTCTCACCCTTGCCCCCTCGCCTGAGGTGTGGTGACCCTCAGGTTAAATCACCACCAGTCAGCTCTCCCCCCTCAAAGGGGAAAGCAGCCTGTGGTCACCTGGGACTATGGCGCCTTTTACTTGCTTTTATTGTTATTGTAGAGTACTGGAAACTTGGATATGCAAAGGCATATGCAGTAACCCAGGACTGCTTGCTATTAATCATCTTTTCTTGTCCAGGTGAGAACAAAGATATTGCAAATTTCAACGAGAGTTTTTCCTGGAGTAGGGTTTGAACTCATGACATCCTGACTCAGAGGGGAGAGGACTACAATTCAGTGAAGAGTAATATCTGAACAATGTGTCAGCATAAACGCAACAGAGTTCCGTGCATGTGAACACAATTCGACAATTTCAACATGTTTTCCATTCATTTGCCTACAAATTCACTTCTTGGTGTGCTGTGAAAATTTACAAGTCTCCAGTTGAAATGAATGATTGTTGATTGAAACACTGAAAGAACTAAGTTTGTTCAAGTTATTCAAATATAAAAAGTGGGCACGGGACATAGAAACATGATAGTAAAGATAAAATATCAGAGTACATTTTGGGAAGCTGGGGCTGGAGATAATACAACTGTAATGTGTAGTATGGGACAGAGAGAACAGCAATCGACACAGCATGTAAATCTGTCTTTTCATCTACAGGACACCGATTTATAATCCATTTTGGGAGGAATAACAGCAGAATGGATTATTATTTAAACGGTAAGATGTTAAAACATGCTGCTGTGCAGAGGGACCTGGGTGTGCTGGTGCACGAGTCGCAAAAAGTTGGTGTGCAGGTGCAACAGGTGATTAAGAAGGCTAATCGAGTTTTGTCTTTCATTGCTAGAGGGATGGAGTTCAAGACTAGTGAGGTTATGCTGCAATTGTATAGGGTGTTGGTGAGGCCGCATCTGGAGTATTGTGTTCAGTTTTGGTCTCCTTTCCTGAGAAAGGACATATTGGCACTGGAGGGAGTGCAGAGGAGATTCACTAGGTTGATCCCAGAGTTGAGGGGATTAGATTATGATGAGAGGTTGAGTAGACTGGGACTGTACTCATTGGAGTTTAGAAGGATGCGGGGGGGACCTTATTGAGACATATAAAATTATGAAGGGAATAGATAGGATAGATGCGGGCAGGTTGTTTCCACTGGTCGGAGAAAGCAGAACTAGAGGGCATAGCCTCAAAATAAGGGGAGGTAGATTTAGGACGGAGTGTAGGAGGAACTTCTTCACCCAAAGGGTTGTGAATCTCTGGAATTCCTTGCCTAGTGAAGCAGTTGAGACTCCTTCTTTAAACATTTTTAAGAAAAAGATAGATGCCTTTCTAAAGAATAAAGGGATTCGGGGATATGGTGTACGGGCCGGAGAGTGGAGCATGGCACAATGGGGGAAATCCACTGTCTAAGGCTCTCCCTCCACAGTATGCCAAGATACAATAAGTCATATAAAATCCTCGAGCTGTATATTTGGCATCAAATGAATATAAATATAACTATAAATATAATTATAAATATAACTTCTGTCAATAAAGGTGGACAGAGGTAGTGTTTTTGCCCCTGTTTGTTAAGTCTGTTTCTCTATAAATAACATCTGTCTGTGTGGGGTTTCTCCCTGTGTCTGCGTGGGTTTCCTCCGGGTGCCCCGGTTTCCTCCCACAGTCCAAAGATGTGCAGGTTAGGTAGGTTGGCCATGATAAAATTGTCCCTTATTGCCGTGTCCAAGGATGTTTAGGTTAGGAGGGGTTACGGGGATAGGGTGGGGAGTGGGCCTAAGTAGGGTGCTCTTTCAAGAAGGTCAGTGCAGACTCAATGAGTCGAATGGCCTCCTTCTGCACTATAGGAATTCTATGATTCTATAGCTCAAAAACTAATGGATGGATTTGAATGATATTTGGTGCACCAGATAGAGTATGGCCCAAGGAAGAACTAATTAGCGTTTGGCGAAGATGTGGTTGCAGATCCTTGTGAGATAATATGAATTGACTTGTCTTTTAAAGGACGTAGTGGGCTGTTTTATTTTGAATGCTGTTGATTGTTTTCGAATGTTGGGGATGTCTCAGCTGCTGTTTTGTCACAGCTGTCAAAACGTGAGCAGAGTTTTCAGAACAGGTTATTGGATGCGGGCTGGCCAGAAGCCACTGCAGTGAAATGAAAGCTCTTAATATAAGGAATTATTTTTCATCTTTTTCAATATAGAGCATCAACCAGGCAGGGAAAAGCCTGAAGGAAGAGCTGCATAATTGTAATAACTTTGAGCTAACCCAGTGTGACAGAGGCATGTGCTCTACTGGGTACCCTCTTCACTTGTTGTAAGTGTAGTGCCGAACCTCAGAATACTGTATTAACAAGAAACTGGTATGTTTTGCACTTAATGTTAAATCTCAACTGTTATGTAATGTACCTTTACAAATTTTATGAATAAGATTTTGGAAAAAAAACTAAACTTACTGCCCCTGTCGGTTCAAACGGCAAATCAAAGGCAGTAGTTTGGCCCAGCACTTGCTCGATGAAAAGTAAGTAGCTGAGCTGCAATATATTCCAATTTCAACTGAGGTCAACTAACACACGTGAAAAATGTATGACGGGATTTATGCTGCCGCATGGGGTGAAGAGGAAAATCGATCCTGATATATATTCAGAAACTTTTCTTGGAAAGTTTTTCCAAATTGAGAATGAATTAAGTGTGAATCAGACAAAACGGTGGAATAATAAATTCCGAAGTGTTTACGATGCAGTTATTCTTTCACGTACACTTTCTCCAGCTCTCGGTCCATGTCTGAATCTATGAGAAGTTCGGACTTACTGGGAAGAATTCCTGTAAACAACAAAAAAAAAAAAAATCATTACTTTAGATACAGGGCTGGATTCTTCCACTCCGCCCGCCGCAAGAACGCCACGGCAATATGCGGACAATGGAGATGTCCATTGACCTCGGGCGGGATTCATCGGTCGGCGGGCGGACTCGGCCAGAGAATCCCGCCCACAATGGTCTTAAAATATTCTAAAGTTAGGATTAGATTAAAATTGTTATAAATGCTCCTGACAAACAGGGGCTGTTTAGCACAGGGCTAAATCACTGGCTTTGAAAGCAGACCAAGGCAGGCCAGCAGCACGGTTCAATTCCAGTTACAGCCTCCCCGAACAGGCGCGGGAATGTAGCGTCTAGGGGCTTTTCACATAACTTCATTGAAGCCTACTTGTGACAATAAGCGATTTCATTTCATTTCATTTCGTCTCTTCACATCAAGGGTGAAAAAATGCGTTTAAAGTTATTTACATTCGTGCATTTTTAGCACGGACCAACTAACAAATGTTTCTGTCGACAATACTACCCAGAAATTAAATCTCTGAGAAATGCAGCTTTAAGAATAAATATGATTCCAAATTGGCCTTGTGGCGCAGTGGGTAGTGTCCCTGTCTCGACCCCAGAAGCTCCGGGTTTCAGTCCCACCCGAAGGTTCGATAGCCAAGGAAGGTGTGTTCATAACGCGGCCAAACAGGGAGAGTGTCAACCTGCAGATCCTTCCAAACAGGCTAAGGGATGGCGGTAAGAGCGGGAGAGACTCCTGGTCAGCCACACTTGATGTTTAGTGGCCCCCTTCAAACAATAAGCGCTTGGTGACAGACTAGCGACCTGTTTCAGGAATTACTAGCTATTGAACCAGGCCAAAGTATGCTTTGATGCATCACTAGGTTCGTGCGGCAAGAGAATAGAAGAAGGGCGGCACAGTGGTTAGCACTGCTGCCTCACACCGCCAGGGGCCCAGGTTCGATCTTGACCTCGGGTGACTGTGTGGAGTTTACACGTTCTCCCCGTGTCTGCATGGGTTTCCTCCGGGTGCTCCGGTTTCCTCCCACAGTCCAAAGATGTAGATGGTGCACATGACTGCCACTCGGTGATGGAGAGAGTGGATGTGTGAGTTGGGGTGCCAATCAAGTGGGCTGCTTTGTCTTGGATGATGTTGAGGTTCTTGAGTGTTGTTGGAGCTGCACTCATCCAGGCAAGTGGAGCATATTCCATTACACTCCTGACTTGTGCCTGGTAGATGGCGGACAGGCTTTAGGCAGTCGGGGGGGGGGGGGGGGGGGGGGGAGTTATTCGCCACAGCATTACTAGCCTTTGACCTGCTCTGGTAGCCACAGTGTTTATATGGCTAATCCAGTTCTGGTAAATGGTAACCCCGAGAATGGTGATATTGGGGGTTCAGTGGTGGTAATGTCATTGAACGCCAAAGGGCGATGATTCGATTCTCTCTTGTTGGACATGGTCATTATCTGGTACTTGTGTGGCGTGAATGTACTTGCCACTTGTCAGCCCAAACCTGTATAATGTCCAGATCTTGGTGATTCATTCCCTGGCTTGGTGATAATGGTAGAATGGACTATGTCAGACCATGAGGTTACAGACTGTGGTTGAGTACAATTCTGCTGCTGCTGATGGCCCACAGCGCCTCATGGTTTCCCAATCTTGAGTTGCTAGATTGTTTGATGTCTATCGCAGTTAGCACAGTGGTAGTGCCACACATGATGGAGGGTATGCTCAATGTGAAGACAAGATTTGGTCTCCACAAGGACTGTGCGGTAGTGACTCTTACTGACACGTCATTAACAAATACATCTGTGGCAGGCAAGTTTGTGGGGATGAGTTCAAGTATCTCTCACTTGTTGGTTCCCTCAACACCTGCTGCAGGGCTAGTCTATCATAGAATTTACAGTGCAGAAGGAGGCCACCCGGCCCATCAAGTCTGCACCAGCTCTCGGAAAGAACACCCCACTTAAGGCCACACCAACATCCTATCCCCGCAACCCAGTACCCCTCCAAATCTAAGGGCAATTTATCACGGCCAATCCACCTAACCTGCACATCTTTGGACTGTGGGAGGAAACCGGAGCACCCGGAGGAAACCCACGCAGACACGGGGAGAACGTGCAGACTCCGCACAGACAGTGACCCAAGCCGGGAATCGAACCTGGGACCCTGGAGCTGTGAAGCAAGTGTGCTAACCACTGTGCTACCGTGCCTCCCTCGAGTCTAGCAGTTATGTCCTTTAGGGCCCAGCCAACCAGATCAGTACTGGTGGTACCGAGCCACTCTTGGTGATGGACAATGAAGTCCCCTACCCAGAGTACATTCTGTGCCCCTGCCACCCTCAATGCTTCCTCCAAGTGGTGTTCAACATGGAGATACTGATTCATCTGCTGAGGGGGGAACGATACCTGGTAATCAGTAGGAGGTATCCCTGCCCATGTTTGACCTGATGCCATGTCGGAGTTGATGTTGAGGACTCCCGGGGCAATTCCCTCCCAACCGTATACCACTGTGCCGCCGCCCCCTCTGCAGCATCGGTCCTGCCGATGGGGCAGGAGATAGGCTGAGATGGTGAGGGTGGCGTCTGGGACGTTCCCTGTGAGGTACGATTCCGTGAATACGGCTATGTCAGGCTATTGTTTGACTAGTCTGTGAGACAGCTCTCCCAGTTTTTGCACAGGGCCCCAGATGTTAGTAAGGAGGAGGCTGCAGGTTCAACAGGGCTGGGTTTACCGTTGTCGTTTCCGACAAGGTGACTAGGTTGATGCCAGGTGGTCCGTCCAGTTTCATTCCTTTTATACATTTTAGCAGCTTTATACAACTGAGTGGCTAGCTAGGCTACTTCAAAGGTCATTTAAGAGTCAACCACATTGTTGCGGGTCTGGAGTCACATGTCGGCCAGACCAGGTAAGGACGGCAGATTTCCTTCCCTAAAAGACATTACTGAACCAGATGGGTTTTCACAACAATCGATAATGGCTTCAGGGTCATCTTTAGTCTTTTCATTCCAGAATTTTTCTTGAATTCAAATTCCACCAGTTGCCCCGGAGGGATTGAAACCCATGTCCCCTGACTCTCTGGATTACTAATCCAGTGATAGTGAAATTGTCACTGGGCTAGTAATCTAGAATCATATTTACAGTGCAGAAGGAGGCCATTCGGCCCATCGAGTCTGCACCGGCTCTTGGAAAGAGCACCCTACCCAAGCCCACACCTCCACCCTATCCCCATAACCCAGTAACCCCACCCAACACTAAGGGCAATTTTGGACATTAAGGGCAATTTATCATGGCCAATCCACCTAACCTGCACATCTTTGGACTGTGGGAGGAAACCGGAGCACCCGGAGGAAACCCACGCAGACACGGGGAGAATGTGCAGACTCCGCACAGACAGTGACCCAAGCCGGGAATCGAACCTGGGACCCTGGAGCTGGGAAGCAATTGTGCTAACCACTGTGCTACCGTGCTGCCCATCTAGAGTTCTGGGGACTTGTGTTTGAATCGCACCATGGCAGGTGATGAAATTGAATGCAATGAAATAACAGTGAACAGTGTGATGATAAAAATCACTTATTCTGACACTGCAGTTACTCAACATTCTTAGCGAAGCATAACCCTCCTTTATAAGTTAATATGAATCTGCGGTCAAAGGCATTGTTCACATTATTAGCTTAAGCCTGTGTTCCACTTAAGGTAAGGCACCACATGAGGAAGGAAAATGCCCGTACCAAAATGCTACACTCTATATTCCTGAACTATGTTCCAAGTTAAACCGTATTGTTTCCTTTTGCATTCAATTAAATAAAAGGATTGACAAAGTTCTTGTAAAACTAGCTTGGTTTGTTGCAAACCTATTGTACTGACTATAGTGGGTGCTTTATTGTAAAGGAGAAATTTGATTGGATGCGAGAGATGCGTGTTGTGAAAGGTCACATTAACAGCCCAAAGCAGCACCAACTGAGTTTTCGGACTGCCACCATGAACCTCGCTTCCCCATCTATTTCCCCGCTCCGCCGTGTGTTCTACACAGTTAGATCACACACTTACCCGATTACAACATTTTATTATATCTTGTACTCCACTTAGCTCTGGGCCCGTTATTATAATATTAAATATTTTCAAACACTGCTGTATCCATATTGTAAATTCATAGATGACAGATTAAAAACTAACATTTTGGGTGAGATGATTTCCTCTCGGATAACATGAACATTCGCTTGCTTCTTCCAGCGAAACCATGACAAAAGAACATTCTAAAAACTTAACGCCATACAAATATATCAGAGGGAATTTTCCTGCTGCTTTTACAATCTTACGAGCATAAAATTTTACAACCATTATGAACTAGCGCAATTTCAGCAAATTTACAGCTCTGAGGGCGGAGTCATTGTAATGATCCAAGATGCATTTGGAGAGTGGGATCAACAGACTGTTGGAAATGATCAAGGTTCTTGGGGCACAAAGCAATCATATACTTAACATTCTTACACCCAAGCCTCCTTAATCTTTATTTATTTGTTTTACATCCAATTAAGTGATTCTCTGAGCACAATTACCACAGGAAATTCCTCCCCAATACTTTCCCTTCTTCAATCACTTGTACTTCTACAACTATAAATATTGATAATGACCACATAATGTTCGCTTTGGCAGTGTCCCACCAGATGCTAACGATTCATTGGAATTGCTGAAAACACATTGAAGCAACTAGGTTATATTGTAATCATAAATCAGCTATGATCTCCCAAAACAATCCTGACAAGCTTGTCGAGCAGGTTTTGCTGCTCTTCGCAGTGATATGGGCGGGATTCTCCCCTACCCGGCGGGGCGGGGGGTCCCGGCGGGATGGAGTGGCGGGAACCACTCCGGCGTCGGGCCGCCCCAAAGATGCGGATTTCTCCGCACCTTTCGGGGCCAAGCCCTCACCTTGAGGGGCTAGCCCCGCACCGGAGTGGCTGGCACGCCGGCAGCTGGCGGGAAAGGCCTTCGGCGCCACGCCAGCCGTGGCCGAAAGGACTTCGCCGGTCGGCGGAAGTCCGCGCATGCGCGGGAACGTCATCCCCGCGCATGCGCTGGGGGGGGGGGTGTCTCTTCTGCATCTGCCATGGTGAAGACTGTGGCCGAGGCGGAGGGAAAAGAGTGCCACCACGGCACAGGCCCACCCGCGGATCGGTGGGCCCCGATCGCAGGCCAGGCCACCGTGGGGGCACCTCCCGGTTCCAGATTGCCCCACGCCCCCCCAGGACCCCGGAGTCCCGCCGGCAAGAGAGGTGGTTTGATCCTCGCCGGCGGGACAGTCATTCCAGCAGCGGGACTTCGGCCCATCGTGGGCCGGAGAATCGCCAGGGGGGGGGGGGCTCGCCGACCTGCACGGCGCAATTCCCGCCCCCGCCGAATATCCGGTGCCGGAGAATTCGGCAACTGCCGGGGGCGGGATTCCCGCCAGCCCCGGGCAATTCTCCGACCCGGCGGGATGCCTGCGATGCAGGCCTGTGGCTGATTTGATTTTTTTAAAAAGGATTTGCGTGTTTCAAACTCTTCGTGAGAGCACCTGAATTGGCTCGTGTTCAAAACTTTCCAAATGGTACAGTATGGTGAATTGCACTGTCCCAACAATGTTGGACTCAAGATGGCGCCAGAGCATAGCGACTCTCGCCCACAGATCCTCTTCCTACCTTTCTCATAACCATACTAACTTTCTACCCGATGCCTGTGTCTATGTATTTATGTTGTGTATTTATCTTTGTCCTATGTTTTTTCAAGTATGGAACGACCTGTTTGGACTGTACGCAGAACAATACTTTTCACCTCAATACTCAGTACACGTGACAATAAATCAACTCAAATGTATAATGTCACAAAACAGGGTGAAAGGTCATTTTAATCCAGGAGGATTTTCCCCCCTATGATGTTCGTGTGGGTGTGGGTCAGCGGAGTTGTAGCACATCATGTTCGCACCCCACTGGAAATTTAATTCTTCGATTGAGTGCCGGAGAATTTACGCTGTAACTGTAGAAAGCTAAAGTAACAGATTGATTGCAGGCGTGTTTAGAGGTTGCGTTAAATTAAAGAAGATTGCCATCAGAAGAGTAACTGTCTTGTTTTTTAGATTGCAAGCTGTTGAGACTATTTACAAAAGAAAAGGAAGAAAGTAGTTGTGTCACCATCTGATTATTGTGGCATAAGCAACGTTTTGAAAGAGAGAAAATGCTTGAAAAACTCAGCAGGTCCGGCAGGATCTGTGCTGAGATAAACAGAGTTAACGTTTCGAGTACGGCTGGCTCTTCCTCAGAACCCACAGATGCTGCCGGGCATGCTGAGTATTTCCAGCACTTTTTACTTTAATTTCAGGGGCAGGATTCTCCCCTACCCGGCGGGGCGGGGGGTCCCGGCGGGATGGAGTGGTGGGAACCACTCCGGCGTCGGGCCGCCCCAAAAGGTGCGGACGTCTCCGCACCTTTAGGGGCCAAGCCCTCACCTTGAGGGGCTAGGCCCGCGCCGGAGTGGTTTCCGCTCCGCCGGCTGGCGGGAAAGGCCTCTGGCGCCACGCCAGACGGCGGTGAAAGGTCTTCGCCGGGCGACGCACGCGCGGGAGCGTCAGCAGCTGGTGACGCCATCCCCGCGCATGCGCAGGGGAGGGGGTCTTTTCCGCCTCCGCCATAGTGAAGACCATGGCGAAGGCGGAAGAAAAAGAGTGCCATCACGGCATAGGCCCGCCTGCAGATATGTGGGCCCTAATCGTGGGCCAGGCCACCGTGGGGGCACCCCACGGGGCCAGATCGCCTCGTGCCCCCCCCCAGGACCCTGGAGCCCGCCCGCGCCGCCTTGTCCCGCCGTTCAAAAGGTGGTTTAATCCACGGCGGTGGGAGAGGGTTGACAGCGGCGGGACTTCGGCCCATCGCGGGCCGGAGAATCACCGGGGGTGGGCCCGCCGACTGGCGCGGCGCGATTCCCGCCCCCGCCGAATCTCTGGTGACGGAGAATTCGGGACCCGGCGGGGGCGGGATTCACACCAGCCCCCGGTGGGGGGTTGGAGAATTGCGCCCCCTATCTCCAGCATCCTCTGGGTATGATCCATTGTGGGTAGGGTTCACATCGCAATATCTAGTGAGATTGTGTTGGATCTCGCGAGGCGTTGCGAGCCGGGTAGATCCTGGGAGCGGAGTCTCCGGCTTTCAACTGGCGCCGTGGTGAGCTGCTTTATCGGGTGCAGCGTGACCGTTGGAACGCGCTCTAAGTGCTGAAGCGGGACTGAATTGGTGGTGTTCTACGTCCTCAAAAGCGGCGCCAGTCCCGGAGCAATTCAAGGATCCGTTGACGGGCTAGCACTGGCGCCACGTGGAACTAGAGCGATTCCAATGCAATTAGATTTGCCAGAGCCGGGATTGACACTCGAGAGGCTGACAAGCTGCAGCTGCACATACTCCTGGCTGGAATGAGTGTGTGAGGCAGCACGAAGAGCGGCACCCCGTTTCACAGAGGTGGAGCTCGAGATCCACTGGATGCCATGGAGGAGAGCCGGCATGGGAAGGAGGCTGCCAACCGCTGCCGTACAGATGGCAGAGGCCGTGAACGCCGTGGGCCCCACTGCCAGGAACGGCCAGTAGAACTGTAAAAAGCTGCACGACCTCCTCAGGATGGCCAGGGTGAGTAACCAGCACCATCTCAGACACCCGTACCAGCCCCGCCCCCTGAGGGCGACCGAACCCCACCCTCCGGAAGTCTGCTCGCACCCCACACTGCACCACATGCCAACACCCATACCGCCCACCATGGCCAGATGCCCTGCACACACAGGCTGCCAGCTGCCACCCCCTGTACTGCCCTTGTCTGACTGCCTCACACTGTGCATTTTCGGTGTCCCCCCTCCCCCACACCCCTGCCCAGGAGAAGGCAGCACACAACCGCAGGGAGCAACTGGAGGGGGCCCTCCTGATCGGCGGCTTTGTACTGCTGTGGAGCGGCTGGCAGTGGACTTGGGTCGGTGGCTTGGAGAGTGGGCAGTCGCCGAGGCGGAGGTTGGCATCAGGGAACCAAGTGAACCACACGCCACCCCAGTACCCTAACATCCCACCACCTCCACACCATCACAGCACCCCCACCCAGCACCTCCACACCACCCCACTACCTCCACCCCAGCACCCCACCACCTTCACAGCACCCCATTATCCCCACCACCCCATTACCCCCACCCCAGCACCCTACCACCTCCACCCCACCCCATGTGTCATGTCTTGCATCTTTTTTTTAAATTAGAGTACCCAATTATTTTTTTTTCCAATTAAAGGGCAATTTAGTGTGGCCAATCCGCCTAACCTACGCATCTTTGGGTTGTGGGTGAAACCCACGCACACACGGGGAGAATGTGCAAACTCCACACGGACAGTGACCCAGGGCCGGGATTCGAGCCTGGGTCCTCAGCGCCGTAGACCTAGTGCTAACCACTGTGCCATGTGCCGCCCTATGTCTTGCATCTTGCCGGATAGCCTGTCGATGGGGCGAGCCTGTCTGGGGGCCTCCGCCCTTGGTCACAACCCCAGGACACGTCGGGCGACGAGGCGGGACTGGATAGCGACACGATCTCCCAAACGCCAGCCCGCAACACCCCGTCAGTCTGGGGATGACATCAACTTTCCGTCACAGCTGTCTCCAACACCCTCCTCCATCCCAAAGACACTCACCTCGGTTGGGCAGTATAGTGAAGAGGCTCCTGGGGCATTATCTGGTGCACACCACACACACATGTCACGGTACAACAGGTGGAGGTAGGAACCTCTGAGGGGGCAGAAAGCCGGAGGGCGGCCCGACCCCAGGGACTAGCTACCGTCCAGATGGGTCTCGGAATTCTGGAAAGAGTGCTCCCATCATGCTGGAGATAAAGACACAGGGCCAGGGACTACATGAGGGGGTGTCAGCAACCATCCAGTGCGTGCAGGTGCAGATGGAGGTGTCCAGCGAGGCACGTGACAGGGCGGCCCTGTCACAGGTGCTCCAGAGCCTGGCCCAATCACAGCAGGTCATGGCTGAGAGCCATGAGGGGAGATGATGGCGTAGTGGTGTCAGAACTGGACTAGGAACCCAGAGGCCCAGGCTAATACTCTGGGGACATGAGTTCAATTCCCACCCCGGCAGCTGGTGGAATTTGAATTTAAATTGAAAAATCTCAAATATAAAGCTCGTCTCAGTAATGGTGCGTTGAGCCATTTGTCTTTCTGCTCTGCGTATGTATGGTACTGTTTTGTAACTTGGTTGCTTCGGTTTATAAGATGTAAAATTCTAATAAATACACTTTATAAAAAAGGCCACTTTAACTTTAACAGCCAGAGATAGTCAAATCAGCCAATATAAACCCAACTGAAGCTTCCCAGCTGGAACTCATGATATGAAATAATTAAATGTCTGATTGTTTGACTGATGAGGGTCTTACTAATTCAACATCATATTTAATGCAACACTTGCACAATGCAATAAACTTTTATTTTAAAATCCCAAAATGTACTGTTCCTCTTCCCGCTTATAATTATTGCCTACCTAATTTGCAGTTAATCCCTTCATGCTTTGCAAGAGTCATTACAAATCCAAAGAATGTCACTCGTTGCACTTTGTGGAGGATCTGCTTCATGTGCGGAGTTGGTGGGTAACTATAAAAAGAAAGACATATTTGTTCTTCATATCTTCCTCACTTGTCTTTAACATAAACATAATGCATATTCGCAATATATACACAAGCCGGAATCGAACCTAGGACCCTGGAGCTGTGAAGCAATTGTGCTATCCACAATGCTACCGTGCTGCCCTATGTTTGTGGGCCGCAAACTGTAAGAATATAACCTTTTGTTTGTCGTCTACCGTGATTTCATTGGCAGCCAAAAAGGATTGAATCTTTTTGATATATTGGCCCCAAACTCTGGATAAAATGGATCAATTTTCCCGAATAGAGGCATTACTATTCGGCTGCTGCTGATCTTTGACCTTTTTCAGGCCTCTAAGAGGCCACACATCTCCCCCTTTCAAAATGTGACGACTTTCCTTCAATTTATTCTCATTGTCAATGCTGTAGTTCGAGGCGTAGGAACGAGGTAGTGTCAAAGCACAATGGTGACTTATTTAACAAAATAAGAACAGAACAGTACAACTCCTACACAGGTCTAGAATCCTCGATTGCCAAGCTGACTCTGATGATACCCTGACACCCAGGTATCCAATACTATAAGGCTCGCACACTCCGTCCCCATAGGTTCTCGGCGAGCAAGGGATCGCCCCTTAAAGGGCCCACGCTACCACAGTTCCCATTGATAAAAGTGTGGAGAACTAGAGGACAGCCATTTAAGGTGATTGGCAAAAGAGCCAAAGGCGGCCTGAGGAAAAACCTTTTTAAACAGCGAGTGGTTACAATCTAGAATTCGAACCCTGAAAGTGTGATAGAAGTCGATTGAATTGTGGCTTTCGAAAGCACCTGAAGGGATATGGGCAAAGGATGGGGAATGAAACTAGTTAAATGCAGAGAATGATCTCTTATGGTTCTGTAACCCTTTTATGATTCTTTGATAAAAGTACGGTTTGATAGTTCATTAAACCATTTCTTTGAACACCAGCGTCCTTTGAATGCTCTTAGGATTAAAGAGAATGGGATATGCGCAATGAAACCTTTGTGTGCAGGGACTGAAGATGCCTTTCAGCATCTTTGCCTGACAGTACATAGAACATAGAAAATACAGCACAGAACAGGCCCTTCGGCCCACGATGTTGTGCCGAACCTTTGTCCTAGATTAATCATAGATTATCATTGAATTTACAGTGCAGAAGGAGGCCATTCGGCCCTTTGAGTCTGCACCGGCTCTTGGAAAGAGCACCATACCCAAACTCAACACCTCCACCCAACACCAAGGGCAATTTGGACATTAAGGGCAATTTATCATTGGCCAATTCACCTAACCCGCACATCTTTGGACTGTGGGAGGAAACCGGAGCACCCGGAGGAAACCCACGCAGACACGGGGAGGACGTGCAGACTCCGCACAGACAATGACCCAAGCCGGAATCGAACCTGGGACCATGGAGCTGTGAAGCAATTGTGCTATCCACAATGCTACCGTGCTGCCCTTAAGAACAAATAAATCTACACTATATCATTTTACCGTCATCCATGTACCTATCCAATAGCTGCTTGAAGGTCCCTAATGTTTCCGACTCAACTACTTCCACAGGCAGTGCATTCCATGCCCCCACTACTCTCTGGGTAAAGATCCTACCTCTGATATCCCTCCTATATCTTCCACCTTTCACCTTAAATTTATGTCCCCTTGTAATGGTGTGTTCCACCCGGGGAAAAAGTCTCTGACTGTCTACTCTATCTATTCCCCTGATCATCGTATAAACCTCTATCAAGTCGCCCCTCATCCTTCTCCGCTCTAATGAGAAAAGGCCTAGCACCCTCAACCTTTCCTCGTAAGACCTACTCTCCATTCCAGGCAACATCCTGGTAAATCTTCTTTGCACCTTTTCCAGAGCTTCCACATCCTTCCTAAAATGAGGCGACCAGAACTGTACACAGTACTCCAAATGTGGCCTTACCAAAGTTTTGTACAGCTGCATCATCACCTCACGGCTCTTAAATTCAATCCCTCTGTTAATGAACGCGAGCACACCATAGGCCTTCTTCACAGCTCTATCCACTTGAGTGGCAACTTTCAAAGATGTATGAACATAGACCCCAAGATCTCTCTGCTCCTCCACATTGCCAAGAACTCTACCGTTAACCCTATATTCCGCATTCATATTTGTCCTTCCAAAATGGACAACCTCACACTTTTCAGGGTTAAACTCCATCTGCCACTTCTCAGCCCAGCTCTGCATCCTATCTATGTCTCTTTGCAGCCAACAACAGCCCTCCTTACTATCCACAACTCCACCAATCTTCATATCGTCTGCAAATTTACTGACCCACCCTTCAACTCCCTCATCCAAGTCATTAATGAAAATCACAAACAGCAGAGGACCCAGAACTGATCCCTGCGGTACGCCACTGGTAACTGGGATCCAGGCTGAATATTTGCCATCCACCACCACTCTCTGACTTCTATCGGTTAGCCAGTTCGTTATCCAACTGGCCAAATTTCCCACTATCCCATGCCTCCTTACTTTCTGCATAAGCCTACCATGGGGAACTTTATCAAATGCCTTACTAAAATCCATGTACACTACATCCACTGCTTTACCTTCATCCACATGCTTGGTCACCTCCTCAAATAATTCAATAAGATTTGTAAGGCAAGACCTACCCCTCACAAATCCGTGCTGACTATCCCTAATCAAGCAGTGTCTTTCCAGATGCTCAGAAATCCTATCCTTCAGTACCCTTTCCATTACTTTGCCTACCACCGAAGTAAGACTAACTGGCCTGTAATTCCCAGGGTTATCCCTAGTTCCTTTTTTGAACAGGGGCACGACATTCGCCACTCTCCAATCCCCTGGTACCACCCCTGTTGACAGTGAGGACGAAAAGATCATTGCCAACGGCTCTGCAATTTCATCTCTTGCTTCCCATAGAATCCTTGGATATATCCCGTCAGGCCCGGGGGACTTGTCTATCCTCAAGTTTTTCAAAATGCCCAACACATCTTCCTTCCTGACAAGTATTTCCTCGAGCTTACCAATCTGTTTCACACTGTCCTCTCCAACAATATCGCCCCTCTCATTTGTAAATACAGAAGAAAAATACTCATTCAAGACCTCTCCTATCTCTTCAGACTCAATACACAATCTCCCGCTACTGTCCTTGATCGGACCTACCCTCGCTCTAGTCATTCTCATATTTCTCACATATGTGTAAAAGGCCTTGGGGTTTTCCTTGATCCTATCCGCCAAAGATTGTTCATGCCCTCTCTTAGCTCTCCTAATCCCTTTCTTCAGTTCCCTCCTGGCTATCTTGTATCCCTCCAATGCCCTGTCTGAACCTTGTTTCCTCAGCCTTACATAAGTCACCTTTTTCCTCTTAACAAGACATTCAACCTCTCTTGTCAACCATGGTTCCCTCACTTGACCATCTCTTCCCTGCCTGACAGGGACATACATATCAAGGACACGTAGCACCTGTTCCTTGAACAAGTTCCACATTTCACTTGTGTCCTTCCCTGCCAGCCTATGTTCCCAACTTATGCACTTCAATTCTTGTCTGACAACATCATATTTACCCTTCCCCCAATTGTAAACCTTGCCCTGTTGCACGTACCTATCCCTCTCCATTACTAAAGTGAAAGTCACAGAATTGTGGTCACTATCTCCAAAATGCTCCCCCACTAACAAATCTATCACTTGCCCTGGTTCATTACCCAGTACTAAATCCAATATTGCCCCTCCTCTGGTCGGACAATCTACATACTGTGTTAGAAAAGCTTCCTGGACACACTGCACAAACACCACCCCATCCAAACTATTTGATCTAAAGAGTTTCCACTCAATATTTGGGAATATTGGGGACAGTAATAAAGAAACTGATGGTAAATCCTCAGAGGGAAACAAAACCTGGACACTCAAACTTCTGAAAATGTTCTAAACTTTCTCCGGGTGGATCTTCAACCTTTGAATTGAACTTTGAGGCAACGTAAAAGTGCCTGCTGTTCAACTGTCTATTTTAACTCAATACAGAGCAATCTTGTGACTCAAACATCAACACATTAGAAGGATCACATCTCAACAAAGACAGGAAGAAGTAATGCATTCTTGTTTATTGAACTACCACAATGTAATGTGGCTGAATCATTCAAATAACTTGCCTGTATCATGTGTTGTATTTCACCTATTGTTCATTTTATATATGATGTGGAGATGCCGGCGTTGGACTGGGGTGAGCACAGTAAGAAGTTTTACAACACCAGGTTAAAGTCCAACAGGTTTGTTTCGATGTCACTAGCTTTCGGAGCGCACAGAGCAATGCAGAGATAAATCAGTTTCTACAAGTCTGCAGCAGATTTATTTGCAAGAGTATTAGCAATTACAAAGTGTCTGATTTGGTCAGAGTGCATTGGGAGTAGACACTTTTAGTTAATTTTGTGACAGAACAGTGGGACGTATTCAAGAAGGAAATAGGGAGCGTACAGGGCCAACATGTTCCAATCAAGTAAAAGGGTGGGACCTCGAGGTATATACAGCATTGGTTAAGGGGAAAAAGGGTTGCTTATGGCAGATACTGAGGGCTGAAAACAGCAGAAGCCATAGAGGCGTATGGAATGGTCAAGAGGGAACTTAAAAAGGAAATTAGGAGAACAAAAAGGGGTCATGAAAGGATATTGGCAGGTAAAATAAAGGAAAATCCTAAGTTGTTCTACAAGTACATTAAGGGTAAAAGAATAACTAGCAAAAGAATAGGGCCCATTAAGGACCACAGTGGTGATTTGGACAGGGTAAATAGGAAGCAGCTGTTCCCCTTGGTTGAGGGGGTCAATTACAAGGGGGCATCGTTTCAGAGTGAGGGGCAGGAGATTCAGAGGGGATTTGAGGAAAAAAAACACTCAGAGAGTGGTGAGAATCTGGAATGCACTGCCTGGGAAGACAGTGGAAGCTGGAAACCTCACAACCTTTAAAAAGCCCTTCCAACACCTTCACATTCGGGGATATGGGACAAATGCTGGTAAGTGGGATTAGCGCGAGATTAGGGATAGTTATTGTTGGGATGGGCCGAAGGGCCTTTTCTGCGCTGTACAGAACAGTGCTGTGCACTGCGTTTTGGCTCTATACAGAGGAAAGGAAACCAAATGGGGGGATAGAGTTAATGGTTTGAAATTGTTGAACTCAGTGGTGAATCCGGAATGCTGTAAAGTGCCTAATCAAAAGATGCGGTGCTGTTCCGCAAGCTTACGTTGTGTTTCACTGGAACACGCTTTCTGCTGCATTTTCTATAACAATGCCACTCAGAATATCATCTCTTAATGGGGTTTAAGCCAAAACATTTTGTACCTCTTTATAAAGGGGCGGGTTGCCTATATCCCACCTATTGTACAGGCAGGGCTGAGAATACAAAGCCTTTGGAGCTACTTTTTGAGTTATATTTTTGGAATCATGCCAATTCTTCCTTCCTTTTCCTATCCCTGAGACTCGTGCCTGGAAGGCCCTCGATGTCAACTGGTAACAGCGTGACAAACTGGTCTTGGCGTGAGATCTGGACAGAGGGTCTCCTTTTTGAGCGGAGATCTATTGTGCCTGTCTAATAGTTACCTCTTGGAGGGGTTGCAGTGAAAAAAAAGTCCACTCATGTCAAATGGGAGTACGCTGGGATGTATCACATGTAAAGATAGTAGGGTCGCTGCTTATTTAAATTGTGAAAACGTCTTCCAATTTTTGGATGCAGAGATAGACATTTGGAAATATTTTACTGGAAAAACGTATCTTTAGTTTCATGATGTAGGGCTGAATCTTATAGCCAATCCGCAGGCACGAAAGTGGATGCGTAGACTCGTAAATTAGGGCGCTGTGCCAATCCATGGTTTTCCAAGCAGCAGGGGAGGTGTCGGCTACGTCGTCCATCCTTCATACAATTGAAGCCCTTAAGTAGCCCGTAGTCACAAGAGCATTCCGTGAACAAAGCTGGGTTTCTCTAATGGTAGGTTCAGCCGAAGAAGGTATGCTGTTCTGTTACACAGCATGCCTTTACTAAACAGAGGTTGTAGGCCACTGTTGTATGACCATATTTTTTAAGTCTGGAGACATAGACTAAACATTTCCTTTAGGATCTCTGTCCTTTATGCCTCTTGATTATTTGGAATAGTATAAGATGCAGTCAGTAGTTTATTAACCTTTACTCTGCTGAATAAACAGAAACTTCATATGTTTAGAAAAAGAATTGGCATGCTTTAAGATGTAACTTGTCTCTGCTGTGTGGTTGACTGATCCAATAACCTGCTTGAATTTCTGAGTCCCTGCCAGAATCAATCTGGCATGGATTGAACTTTGTAATGTAAATCCTGCCAAATGCCAAACCAATTTTATTTTGCCCTCAAATGTGTGGTTCTACTGCTAGGCTTTGTGGTGGTATCAATTTGGAGGGAGCTAGATGTCCTGCTTAAAAACAGTATCCCAATAATAGCACTTTTGGTTTGTATTGATGGAGCTCGTACAAGGTAAACAAAATTGCCTATGACTGGTGTTAACAAAACATTAACCTCAGTGAGTACCGTTACAAGATTTTACGATTTAATCAAAGATAAAGCACAGTTCAATTAAGATAACAAACTGTCCATGCCGTGTAATCTGTACAGGTTTGCGGAGGGGATTAAAAGAGTACAGTGCCAAGTCTCTTTGCTTCCTTGCATCACTGAATCTTTTCAGATGGCAAGCACATTAGAGGGAGCATGTGAAATCAGCAAAGACTGAGACTGGCACAGTGAGAAGGGCAGGTGACTGCAAAGATGGCAGAGATACCCCAGTGATGGTACACCTGTCCTTTTAGAGGGAATGTTGACCAATTCACAGAATGTGTGCAAGTGGCAGAAGATGCAGTACAACGATGAGCATTGAAGAAGTTCACTGTTCATGGGGCAACCTGGAAAACTAGTAAAAGTTAAGGAATTGCTTCAAAACAAAGCTGCCACAGCCTCAGGGAAGTTGACAAACCCAGGAAACATGCCTGTAAGATGGAGTTATTTTGAAAGAATAGTGTTGCACACACTTACCGCAATTAAAGCTGCAGGTATGTTTAACATTTAATCACAGGGGCATTGTGGCATAAATTGTGAGGAATTCTCCTTAATTTAGTGGAAGGTTTGCTGGCTATTGTGCTTAAATAAGATGTTACTTCTGCGACTAAACATGACGGTGAAGTTGTTTTCAAATAGTTTTAACAAAGGTAGTTTTAAGGGATTATATTTGTATTGGCAAACATTAGAAATAAGGAATAGTTTAAGGTGGATTTAATTTAATGTTTCTGTGCCTGGAAGGGACCTAGAGTCAGATTTATGCTGGACAAAGATGTTTGTATGTGTGAGGGATGGGTTAAGTTTCAACTGTGAGAGAGGGAGCTATGGCTTGAAAAGCAAATGCAGTTTCTTGGCAACTAGAAGCCCAAGTGAGAGAAACATTTCATTTGTTCTTTAGTTTTAATTGGAGGCTATAGAAGATAATGCAGACAGACCACTAGAGAAAGAACATCTCACACAGCAGTTGAAGGCAGGGAGAGAGCGAGAAGGCAGCAGTCATAGCTCTGCTCAAAACAGTGAAGTGCAAGAATCCAGAGGAACTAAAGGACAGTTGGTTTTAGAAACCTGGATATAGAACAGGATAATGTTCATGGGCAGCACATACGAAGCTGAGAAGGGACCGGCTGGTGAATTTCTAAAACAATCCTAAATTTTGGAATGTCTTACTAGAGTCTGCAAAACAATTTTTAAAGTAATTGGCTGGAGTTTGTGTTAACAGTGGAAGTCAGTCAAGACAAAGAAATCCTGAAGGGTTGGTGTCAAATCCTGAAGTGGATTTTTAAAACATTTTTTATTCATTTACGGGATGTGAGCATTGCTGGTTAGGCCCGCATTTATTGCTCATCACTAGCTGCCCTTCAGAAGATGGTGCTGAGTTGCTTTCCTGAACCGCTGCAGTCCCTGAGGTGTGGGTACACCCACTGTGCTGTTAGGGAGGGAGTTCCAGGATTTTGACCTAGTGGCACTGAAGGAACGCCGATATATTTCCAGGACAAGATGGTGAGTGACTTGGAGGGGAACCTCCTGTTGGTCGGGTTCCCAGGGATCTGCTGCTCTTGTCCTTCTAGATGGTAGTGGTCGTGGCTGTGGAAGGTGCTGTCTAAGGAATCTTGGTGAGTTACTGCAGCGCATCTTGTAGATGGCACACAAGGCTGCCACTGTTTGTTGGTGGTGGAGGGATTGAATGTTTGTGGAAAGAGGAGCAATCAAGCAGGGCTGCTTTGTCCTGGATGGTGTCAAACTTCTTGAGTGTTGTTTGGCCTCCACACACCCAGGCAAGTGGAGAGTATTCCATTGCACTCCTGACTTGTGCCTTGTAGATGGTGGACAAGCTTTGGGGTGGTCAGGAGGTGAGTTATTCGGCGTAAAATTCCTAGCCTTTGACCTGCTCTGGTAGCCACAGTATTAATATGGCTAGTCCAGATCAGTTTCTTATCAATTGTAACCCCCAGGATGTTGATTGTGGGGAATTCAGTGAATGCAATGCCATTGAATGTCAAGGGGTGATGGTTAGATCCTCTCTTGTAGGAGATGGTCATTGCCTGGGACTTGTGTGGCGCGAATGTAACTTGCCATTTGCCAACCCAAGTCTGGATATTGTCCCGGTCTTGCTGCATTTGGACATGGACTGCTTCATTATCTGAGGAGTTGTGAATGGTGCTAAACATTGTGCAGTCATCTGTGAACATCCCCACTTCTGACCTTATGATGGAAGGGAGGTTATTGATGAATCAGCTGAAGACAGTTGGGCCGAGGACACTAGCCTAAGGAACCCCTGAGTGATGTTCTGCAGCTGAGATGATTGACCTTCAACCACCACAACCACCTTCCTTTGTGCCAGGATTATAATTCTATTTTTCCATGTTTAATAATTTGTTTTTGTTGTTAAAACTAATGAGCAGTCCTGTGACTCTGTTCCTCCATGTTTTGATTAAAAAAAGTACAAGTTGTCTTTTGAGCCAGGTTTCCATTCTGGGATCTTCCCATCCAGTTATAGCATCAACTGGGATCGTCACAGTTTATACTGTCACAGTGATGTTTACTTTCCTTCAATGCCCATTTTACACAGGCAATCCTCTTCACACTCCCTAATCTCAGTTTACAATGGCACCTTTCACCATTACGCTGAAATTCTTCTCTCCCAGCCCCCCCCCCCCCCCCCCCCCCCGTCAGTTTGTCCAGTCATTCTTTTTTCCTCCCTGTTTGAAGGCTGTAAAACTGAACCCAGCTCAGAAAACACGATCTCCTAACTTGTGAAATGTGTGATTATAAACAGCTTCTTAGGAATGTCTCAGGGTGACGTTTTTGTTCATTGTTGATCTGCAGTGGAATTGCTGACAAACTATTATTAAACTGAATGTTAAATAAGTCACTATAACCCCCCTAATTGATTGTAATTTGCTCTGCTCTCCAAATGGATCTTTTATGATCAATTCTTTCTCCTCTTAATTTTTGACTCCGTTTGCTTTCATACTCAGTGTAATTATCCTTTCATAGTTCATTCCATTGCTTTAAACCATTTACTGCTGCAAAAATATATGTTTCAATATGTGAGAGCCTATGCATCTGTTTATAAATTACTTAATTACTTCCTAATAGTACAAACTAAATTGCGGTGCTTTTAATTACACAGTATGTTCAGAGATTTTAAAAATATTTTGAAAAGTGGGCAGCATGGTAGCAGTGGTTAGCACAGTTGCTTCACAGCTCCAGGGTCCCAGGTTCGATTCCCGGCTTGGGTCACTGTCTGTGTCTGCCCGTTCTCCCCCTGTCTGCGTGGGTTTCCTCCGGGTGCTCCGGTTTCCCCCCACAGTCCAAAGGTGTGCAGGTTAGGTGGATTGGCCATGACAAATTGCCCCTTTGTGTCCAAAAAAGATTAGGTGGTGTTACTGGGTTACGGGGATAGGGTGGAGGTGTTGGCTTGGGTGGGGTGCTCTTTCCAAGGGCCGGTGCAGACTCGATGGGCCAAATGGTCTCCTTCTGCACTGTAAATTCTGTAGGGAAAGGAGTAAGTGATAAAGTACAGGGTGTACATTGAACCTGCTATGAGGGACGACAGTGAACGGCAAAGTCTGGGACTGAAGTAGGGATGAACAGTGGATGGGAAATGGAAGAATGGCAAGAACGTGGGAATTGGTGGATTGTGGCGGTGCGGGAATTTGGAGGTTGAAGAAGAAAATGAGTTGCTTTTACATTGTATCATGGATGTCTTTGGGATGTTCCGAAACACTTCACCACTCACGTCTAACATTAGATGTGACTCCGAGATTGGACAGCACTTGCTGAACAAACCCACGTGTGCTGAGAATGACACTAACAACCAATTTAAGATTATCAGGTGGCCTCGCAATGTAGCTTACTTATGCTTGCTTGAAGCTACATGTATTCATATTCAGGGACATGCCTTCTGCAAGCAAAAGGAACATGTCCAGGCATTGCATCTTTTGTGAATCAAACAAAAACATGGGGGATAATAGCTTCCTGGTGCATTCTCCGTTGCAACACCTTGACCAATCAGAGTCAATTAGCGAATCAACCAGCATCCTTTTCTCACGCAATATAAATTGTTGCCTGCTTTGAAATTTGACAGTTTTGCATCTGTTCTGGTAAGTGCAAGATGAAAAGCCTCGACAGCATGTCTTTTCTCCAGCAATTCATAACTCATTATTGATCTTTTGAAGCATTGTTACTTTTCATAAGCCACTCAGCAGCCAGTTTTTGCATAACACGGTCCCAAAAACAGTGACAAGTTAATGTGATTTTTGGATAGGCATGCGTATTACCTAGAGGGCAAAGTGGCGGGCAGCAGAAAGAGGGGTCAACCTAGGTGCAGTTGGATGATGGATAGCACAGGTGAGCTGTGGTAGGTGTGTGAAGGTGGCACAAGACAAACAAGAGTGACATACCCATGACAGCAAATCTCCTGGTAGAAATAGCTACAAGCTGGACAAGACAGGGGAAATACCCTGTGTTCTTTGGAGGAGGATATTTCCTGCCCACCTAAATAAGAAGGCAGGGCTTTGGTAGAACTCACTCAGTACTGACCATTTGAGGCATTGTTGGATAAAGCTGAAACTGTGTTGGTAGCTACAGAGAGGATCTTATACAATGAATGAAAGTGCATTTAGCACAGTCAATGACTTAGAAGATGACAGTTTGGAATCGTAGCCAGCAAAGTGACAATTTCAGCAGTAAAGCTGCTGTGAAATATGGAGTGTGAAAGACAGATTGGACCCAGATTACAACATTTCATTGATCTTTGGGAATTATTGCCTTGTTCCCTGGTTATTTACATTCTGTCCATTGTGTATGGGTTGTAAAAGAAGCTAGGATTACCTGTGGTCCATAAACATCAGAATAGTGGGTGGAGCAAAAATCGGAATGAGGGCCTGGCGCTGATTGCGACGCACTGCTCCTGTCCCCTGTGTTAGTGAGGTTCGTGTCGCACGCCAGCGGGTCCATGCAACTCTGCCACCTGCACGGATTTGAATGGCATTAACTGCTCCACCTCTCTCTGGCGGAAGTCACACGGGCGTAAATTGGTGCAAGTATTTACAAGCGGGGCCTGGGCGCTATGGCTGTTGAGGGGGAGCGAGAATGTAATAACACTCTGTAAACTTGTCAGGCGCACTGAGGGGTGGCTGCGTGGGCCAGGGAGGGTAGGGGGGAGAAGGAGTAGCGTGGTATGACTTGGTACCAAGTCCGTGCGTTCGACGTGTCCCCCTCGGATGGCCTAGCTCAGACCGCCATTGCTGCGGTATGTTATTTGAACCCACCCATTTGGTCACACTGCCGACTGCTCACTTGTGTCCTGTATGTGCTCAGAGAGCCTCTGGTGCTGTGTGAATCCACCCAGGCCGCCCCTCTGGACACCCTCATACCCAATTGTTTCATCAAGGGGATGGCCATGTCCATGGTCAATCAATGGCCCACCAGGTGTTGGCACATCTTAGTAGCAAAGCACCACAGCATAGGAAGTAGGGGATGAGCAGAGCTCATTCCAAACAAGGACACATACACCGTGGCCTTGCACCCTTCCTGGCACAAAGCTCGTCTCAGAGTAGAAGCCTCACCAGTGACACTATCAGCTAGCCCACCCCTCAGGATCACGAGGTGTCTCCAAGCGTTACCTGCCCACTGTGCCCCTGTTCCCATCCATCCTGCCCCCGGCCAGGAAACCTGACCAGCACTCTGTCACATAAGAACTAGGAGCAGGAGTAGGCCATCTGGCCCCTCGAACCTGCTCCGCCATTCAGTGAGATCATGGCTGATCTTTTGTGGACTCAGCTCCACTTTCTGGCCCGAACACCATAACCCTGAATCCCTTTATTCTTCAAAAAACTATCTATCTTTATCTTAAAAACATTTAATGAAGGGGCCTCTACTGCTTCACTGGGCAAGGAATTCCATAGATTCACAACCCTTTGGGTGAAGAGGTTCCTCCTACACTCAGTCCTAAATCGACTTCCCCTTATTTTGAGGCTATGCCCCCTCGTTCTGCTTTCACCCGCCAGTGGAAACAACCTGCCCGCATTTATCCTATCTATTCCCTTTAGAACTTTTGTGTTACTTCCAGGCCCCACATCACACTGAAGCTAAGGTCCCAGAGGGGACACACTTCCCTCACTCACCCCCATCTGTAGAACCTGCCTGCACACATGCCTCTAAACATGGAGGCGACTGGCTGCACACGTTGACCGTCTCCACCACACAACCAGTTGCCAGTCTGCTAATGGGATAACACATGGTCCACCCAGCGACGATACCCACAGTGGCCATAGAGCCTATCGCTAACACAGGTTGCGGCAGCCACTGGTACCCCTGTTGGCAAGGACGGGTGGTGAGGCTAGAGGCTCTCTACACGACAGGCCAGGTACCACTCACTGATGGGGGCAGAGGTGCAATGCAGACGAGAACATTTCAAAGGGGCCGGGTGAGGGTGGTGCAGAGACATGGATTTCAGCGCAAAGCCAGCTGTGCTCGCTATCTACCCGGCCGCTGCTGACACTGCGGAAGCACGGAGGCAAGAGCGCCAGGGTCAGCCCAGGGAGGACCCTGCACAAGAGGAGTCTGCCCCAGAAGAGCAGTGGCCAGCCAGTGAGACTCAAGTGCCGGCCGTTCAACAGGCTGAGGAGGGGATGCGGAGGAACCGCCACATCAAGGCATGTGGATATCGCCACTGCCTGTCCTTCTCGGAGCTGCCGGACCACCTGTGGTGACGCTGGCTCAATTGGGAGACCGTGAGCCACCTGTGCCAGATGGTGGCACACCTGGTACTGCAGAGGTTTGGAGGAGGCCGCCCGCTCCCATTGGCCATGAAAGTGACGGTCGCCCTGAACGTTTATGCCTCTGGCTCATTCCAGGGCTCGAGCAGGGACCAATGTGGGATGATGCAAATGCCCGCATGCGGGTGCACCTGCGCTCTTATGGATGCCCTATGCGCCCGGGCTTTGAACTACATCACCTGCAGCCTGAACCAAGCCCACCAGGAAGCCCGACATCACCCTCAGCCTGGACCAAGCCCACCAGGATGCCCTACATCACCCTCTGCCAGGACTAAGCCTACCAGGATGCCCTACATCACCCACAGCCTGGACCAAGCCCACCAGGATGCCCTACATCACCTGAAGCCTGAACTACGCCCACCTGGATGCCCTACACCACCCTCAGCCTGGGGACCAAGCCCACCAGGATGCCCTACATCACCCTCAGCCTGGCCCAAACCCACCAGGATGCCCTACATCACCCTCCGCCTGGACCAAGCCCACCAGGATGCCCTACATCACCCTCAGCCTGGACTAAAGCTACCACAATGCCCTACATCACCCTTAGCCTGGACCAAGCCCACCAGGATACCCTACATCACCCTCAGCCTGGACCAAACCCACCAGGATGCCCTACATCACCCTTAGCTAGGACCAAGCCCACCAGGATACCCTACATCACCCTCAGCCTGGACCAAACCCACCAGGATGCCCTACATCACCCTTAGCCTGGACCAAGCCCACCAGGATACCCTACATCACCCTCAGCCTGGACCAAACCCACCAGGATACACTACATCACCCTTAGCTTGGACCAAGCCCACCAGGATACCCAACATCACCCTCAGGCTGGACTAAGTCCACCAGGATACCCTACATCACCCTCAGCCTGGACCAAGCCCACCAGGATGCCCTACATCACCCTCAGCCTGGACCAAGTCCACCAGGATGCCTTACATCACCCTCAGCCTGGACCAAGCCCACCAGGATGCCCTACATCACCCTCAGCCTGGACCAAGCCCACCAGGATGCCCTACATCACCCTTAGCCTGGACCAAGCCCATCAAGATGCCCTACATCACCCTCAGCCTGGATTAAGCCCACCAGGATGCCCTATATCACCTGCAGCCTGGACCAAGCCCACCAGGATGCCCTACATCACCCTTAGCCTGGACCAAGCCCACCAGGATGCCCTACATCACCCTCAGCCTGAACCAAATCCACCAGGATGCCCTACGTCACCTGCAGCCTGGACTAAGCCCACCAGGATGCCCTACATCACCCTCAGCCTGGACTAAGCCCACCAGGATGCCCTACATCACCCTCAGACTGGACTAAGCCCACCAGGATGCCCTACATCACCCTCAGAATGGACCAAGCCCACCAGTATGCCCTACATCACCCTCAGCCTGGACCAAGCCCACCAGGATGCCCTACATCACCTGAAGCCTGGACTAAGCCCACCAGGATGCGCTACATCACCCTCAGAATGGATCAAGCCCACCAGGATGCCCTACATCACCCTCAGAATGGACCAAGCCCACCAGGATGCCCTACATCACCCTCAGCCTGGACCAAGCCCACCAGGATGCCCTACATCACCTGCAGCCTGGACTAAGCCCACCAGGATGCCCTACATCACCCTCAGAATGGACCAAGCCCACCAGGATGCCCTACATCACCCTCAGCCTGGACCAAGCCCACCAGGATGCCCTACATCACCCTCAGCCTGGACTAAGCCCACCAGGATGCCCTACATCACCCTCAGCCTGGACCAAGCCCACAAGGATGCCCTACATCACCCTCAGCCTGGACCAAACCCACCAGGATGCCCTACATCACCTGCAGCCTGGACTAAGCCCACCAGGATGCCCTACATCACCCTCAGCCTGGACCAAGCCCACCAGGATGCCCTACATCACCTGCAGCCTGGACCAAGCCCACCAGGATGCCCTACATCACCCTTAGCCTGGACCAAACCCACCAGGATGCCCTACATCACCTGCAGCCTGGACCAATCCCACCAGGATGCCCTATATCACCTGTAGCCTGGACCAAACCCACCAGGATGCCCTACATCACCCTCAGCCTGGACCAAACCCACCAGGATGCCCTACGTCACCTTCAGCCTGGACAAAGCCTGCCAGGATGCCCAGCTTAGGAAGGCCATTCATCTTATTGAGCCATTGTGTGCTGGTGCTGCTGGTGATGCTGGCAGCATGACTGCCTCTACCACCTCCTCCCAGGTGCTGTTCAGGAAGGTGCCCCGGAGTCTCTGCCACACTCAGGGGAAGGGAT
Organism: Scyliorhinus torazame; assembly: GCF_047496885.1. Classification (NCBI taxonomy): domain Eukaryota; kingdom Metazoa; phylum Chordata; class Chondrichthyes; order Carcharhiniformes; family Scyliorhinidae; genus Scyliorhinus; species Scyliorhinus torazame. Next base: position 242,875,125 of record NC_092716.1, read on the forward strand.
GTCTCTCTTCTCCTCAATGGCATCAAACAGTCGGCTCACTTGAAACTTCCGAAATGGGAGGGGTGGGGCACAGATCTCCTCTGAGTATATTCTTGGCTGGAATGAGTGTGTGGTGAGTGGAGCGCTGATAAACAGCTCCAGCTTGTCAGATTCTTTAACACGAATTCCAGCCCCAGTGATTCCGATGCCAGAAGGGCTGGGAATTGTTGGCAATTCACACCAACAAGACTGCTGGAGACCATTTGCATCTCCTGAACTCAGTAGCTTCGACTGGACCACAAATAATCAGGGATAACGTAGCACCCTCAAGGTTGTCTATGAGGCCTGATGTGGTGCACTGGGTCAGACATGGAAGGGAAAGACTACGGGCTGAATTGTGTAGAGCCCGCTGGAATGGGCAAGAGAAATGTAGGGACGGCCACATGTCAGATGCTCAGTGGCGGTTGTCATAATATACACCAGTATATCATGGTGCAGACACACACACACACACACACTGATGGACATGCAGTGGGACCAACCAGCATACACAACACCGCAGACAATCACCAGTGAGAGCACACGCACTATAAAGACAGGGGACAGGAGAGTTCCCGCTCATTCTAGTAGCAGCCAGCTCGGAGCACAGAGCTCACAGTCTGCAACACAGACATTCACCATGTGCTGAGTGCATCACCTGGTTAGGACTAGGCAAGGGTCAACAGATAAAGCTGGTATTGCATTTACCCACAGTTCAAGTATGTTAATATAGTTAACCTTATAATAAAATAGAGTTGCACCACTTCCAGTGCTGGTGACCTGTTTGTGATCCAGAACACCCAACACATCAGCGGTTAAAGTGTAAAGAATCAAGTCAGCGGCGGAAACATAATAAAGCGGGAAACCGCTTGTTAGCGGCAGGAATCTCATTGTGATGGTTAATTGCCCACATGCCCAAATTAAATGCAATGTAATCCTGCCTCCCCAGTTTAGCAAAACCTATCTTCGGTAACCCACACTGTGAAAGCTGGCGACCTCTAGGTGGCTTTCTTCATTCAGTGTGTGTCCTGTGGAACTCCAGGAGACTGAGTCACAGGACACTGGACAGATCTGGGGGATGTTTGGTTCATGTAAAATCTTGCTGGGCTGACACTCTGAGGGGCAGGAAATTCCGAACCCAGAAAGGTTGGATCTAAAAGTTTCAAGGTGTAGAGGGGCCACAGTTCCCAGTCCTAAAGGGAAGGACACTTACGAGGTTGCCTGCAGGGAAACAGAGAGGTGGTGGCGGGGTGGGAACTATCCACCCTGTCCTTGAGCGCTGGAGGGGAATACACCAGGTGGGCCGTGACATCTCAGGCCTCTGTTTTACCCGTCTATGCCACCGATCGATCTTGCCTGACGGGGGAGGAATCTTTTCCCCTGGACTTTGGAGCGTCAGGAATCCGGATGCTGGAGATTTAAACCACAGAGCATTCTTAAAATGTCTGCAAAGCAATTTCCAACTCTAACATTTTAAATATGGCAGCGACATTTGTACGACCATCAGATGATGGATGCTTCCCAACACCAGTGGCGCCACCTCCCCTCCCCCCGTACACCCCCCCGCCCCCAGCCATGTGGCCCAGCGGCAAACCAACATCACCCTAATTCATGACCTTACTGCCACATAATCAGGTTCAGCCGACTGCCAATGACCTGCGTCAGAGGCCTGATGACTTCTGGGTGCCGAGACGATAGGACTAAACCCAGCCCAATAAAAATAATTGGTAACTTGCTGGGTGCATTTACATTTTTTAACATATGATTATTAGGTTGGAAGTATTAGACGGGAGGATGAACAGTTGGACATGTGAAGAATTGAAACGGGGATCTTTGGGGGGAATCTAATTGGAATTCATTTAATTAGTAGAATGTGATGCGTGAAAAGCTTATGTTAGCAGAGAGAATGTTTTGCAATCCGGGTGGGGAATATTCAAAGGAAAACAAACTGACATTAACATTTTTTTTTAAAAGGACGAAGAAAATTGATCAACGGCTGGGCAGTCATGACATAAATGACAAACTCAACACATCACAACCGACAGAATAAAATTACTATATCAATAATACCTACTTGTGCTTATATCGCTCACAGAACGTTTCCAACCACTCATAAAACTGAGATGCATCAACGCCTTCTTGTGTTGCTGTATCATTAGACAGTAAGCGATGTTGTTGGACTGACGAAGTTGGCACAATCACGGCATTTGGATTTTTTCCCATGAGGAGATCTTGATAAATGACAGCAATGCTTTCAAGAAACTCTGAGGGAAAATTGCAAACATTTTAAGTCACAAAATGTGCTATATCCATCACCGTTTTCAAATCAAATGACTTTTAGTATAAATTCCTGATTAATCTCTTCCAATCCCACAACCCTACTAGGTATCTGCACTCCTCTAATTCTGGCCTCTTGTGCATTCCCAAGCATAAGTGCTCCACCACCGGTGTCTTCAGTTGACGAGGGCCCAACCTCTGGAATTCCCTCCCTAGTCCTCTCTGCCTCTCTTCCCTCTTTCAAGGCACTCCTCTACCTCTTGGAGCAATCTTTTGGTCATCCAACCTAATATCTCCTTATGTGTCTCGGTGTCACCTTTTGTTCTACAATGTTCCCATGATGTACCTTGGGAGTTTAATTATGTCAAAGGCGCTATATAAATATAAGTTGTTGTTGAGTACAATAGGGGAGTTGTCAGAGGTCGGTTCTTTACACAGAGAGTGGTGGGTGCGTGGAATGCACTGCCAGCAGAGGTGGTGGAGTCAGAGTCATTTGGGACATTTAAGAGACCCTTGGACAGGCACATGGACAGCAGTAAATTGAAGAGGTGTAGGTTAGGTTGATCTTAGATTAGGATAAATGGTCAGCACAACATCGCGGGCCGAAGGGCCTGTACTATGCTATACTGTTCTATGTTCTATGTTCTATCACTGAATCAGATGGTCTTTAAATACAAACGTAAAGTGAAGAGGGCATTCAGTTGAGTGCATACCTCTGTCACACTGTGTTAACTTAATATCATTACAATTATATAGCTCTTCCTGGAGTCTTTCCCCTGCCTGGTTGAAGGTCTGTGACGACAAAGCTGAAAAAGAAACCTTTTTTATTGAGAAAAATTGCACACCCATGGAGACAATCAACAACATTCCAAAACAATCGACAACTTTCCAAATCAAACAACCCACAGCATTAAAAAAATGCTAATTTGCCCGATCTCCCGATTTTGACGAATGCTTTAAAAAAATTCCAGAATTTCGATCTGCATCTTCGCCAAAAATGAATCCATTATAACTTGATTATCTGTATGCCAAGTTTAGTTAAAATTCATCCATTAGTTTTCAAGATGGGGCCAAATTTTCTGGTCATCAGAAACCAGGTTTATGACTGAAGATGAGCGTCTCCCTATGGAAGTCCCAACATGTCGGCCTACATAAGATTTGTCAGGGAAGTTTCAAATTTTGGTGGGCAATTCCCCTGCTCCCAGGACCCTCTGTGAATGTCTCTGAGATAGAGTCGGCGTCTTGGGTCAGTTGCATGCGACCTACTTACACAGTTAACCTGGAAATGTATAAAAGATTAAAACCTGGTCTAACACCTGGGTGACTCTACAAATGACCCCTTAATCGCCCTCTCTGACTATCATCCTGACCACCCAGCTACCTCCCCAACCCGTTCTGACTTCCCGTGACACCTGACTAAATCCTCGACCTGACCTAACTAACCTCCTCGACCCAAACAGCCCCATACCACCCGACTACCTCTCTGGCATGATTGCCACCACCCCCCCCCCCCCCCCCCCCCCCCCTCCGACCACCCCCCCAACTACCTCTCCGACCTCATCCCGGAAGAAATGCACAGTGGTGCCATGTTGTGGGAATCTTTGAACGCAGCAGGAATAAGCTCATCATTCTGTTGTTTGCAGATCCAGGCCTTCTTGTTTATAGGCAAACAGGCCCAAACTAAATCTTTCAGTGGCAGAGGTACCTGCGACATTATTGTTTTAGAGAGGTAATACAAGGCAGACAATAAATATATTTATTGTTGTGAGTATAAATTTTGGGCTACTTAGGCATAAATAGAACATAAAAACCTACTCATGCAACATTTTGAGCATGGTGTCATATATACACCATCCTCAAAGTGTCACAAGTAGATTTTTATGTTCTATTCATGCTTAAGTGGTCCATAAAAGTAAATCATAACTATAAAGTAAGGGAACCTAACAATGAACTAATCACATCCTCAGAAAACATAAAGTTAGAAAGAAGCCAGTCATTCCCTAATGGTTCTGTCTGACTCTGATAACTTCAAAGGAAGAAGTGGGCCCTTTTATATGCAGCTGTTAAACTGGAACATCTGGCGGATAATAGACTGTTTCCTCCTGCCCGACTCAGGAAAGGGGACAGGTCTGCCTATTTTACTGTTCATCTTCACAGACAAGCTTCCCTGAATAACAGCAAAAACCTTCTTGATTTATCTGTTCACAGCAGAAGTGGGATGAAATAAGGCGGATAGTCTCGTGGTCGACTGCTTCAGCCTTGCCAATTTTCCTTGGCCTCGACACCACCTCTTCCTGTTATGCCTAACACTTTCTCTTCCATTTGGGTTCCAAACTTGGCGCCCTTGACCGCCTCCAGTCTTTCGCTGCCCTCTGCTGTTAAGCATCACCTTCGTCATAAGAAAGAGGGTAGTGTCAGTGACTGCCCTGCAATACATTTGGGTGATGTTACTGGTGCGGTTGTAGAGCTGCCAGTATGTGACCTGTGAGTACAAAGATTACAGAGTACAGAGAACATAGAACATTACAGCGCAGTACAGGCCCTTCGGCCCTCGATGTTGCGCCGACCTGTGAAACCACTCTAAAGCCCATCTACACTATTCCCTTATCGTCCATATGTCTATCCAATGACCATTTGAATGCCCTTAGTGTTGGCGAGAGATAATGCATATGAATTGTAGAGCTGTGCACTAATTGATAGACACTGCTGACAGTTTGATAGTGTAGTGAATTGAGCAGTAGATAAGGCTAGTGGTGCAATTGGCAAGATCCTCCATTTGAAAATAAACTCACTAACCTTGACAACGTGTGTGAATGTGTTAGGTTTCTTCCTGCACGACGTCCGTGTTCTGAGAGTAACGCTCCTGGCATTGAATTCCATTATTCCTTCCTCCCGGTACGTCCTTAGAATCTGTCTGAAGACCTCCTCCCACCCCAATTGATGCAGGTTTTCTTTTCATCTTTCTACCTCTTCCACCCATCAATACCTCCAAAGAAGTGTCTGAAAATCTTGTGCACACATGGTCAGCCATTACTCAAAATATCAGAGCACAGATTCAGTTTCCAACCGAAAGGCTGGGACGTGGTCCTCGCCACTTCTTGCCATCCACTATGATCTCTCCCTTTTAAGAGCTGCGGTCTGCCTTTAAATAGCATTAGCGACTCGCGATATCAGGCCCACCGCTGAAGCACACGGTCAATGCACAGAGCTGTTGGTGCTACCTGCACTCATGGAAGGCAGCAGGCAGTGTGAATTGACTGTGCTGGCTGTAATGTAATGAATGGGCGTGGGTTAATTATGTACTGTAATCTCCACCCCTTTTTTGATGGCTAACCAATTTCTTCCCCAAGGTATCCATGTTACCACGCCAACTGACGCTGATACATGGTTCTCATCATAAAACACTGGGCGTGAGCAGTTGGGCAGGAGTGGGCAGACCGATTTTTTAGATAATCGCTTCAAAGGGCGGGAAGGAAGTGGGGAGGGGAGGTTCTAAATTCAGGGGCTGCCATATATCAGTGGGGGCGGGGGGGTGAGTGAATGGTTCAAGATAGACCCCCTCCCTTCTTCATATCTCCTGCAGCCTTAAACCCACACCCCTCTCCTTTACCTGGCCATCCCTTCCTACCCAAGCTCCTGGACTTACTGTTTCCAGGGACTCACAGACCATCGGCCTCCTCCTCTTGCAGTCCTGGAAGCTCCCACTAGATGCTTCAAGGCCTGGTAGCTAATCGGATTGACCCGACAGCTCCCACTGGCGAGGTTTCCTCCATAGCGTGGGGCGAAAGGCCCACCCGGCCCTGCTTAGCCTGCCTGCTGCAAGGTGGGCCACTACCACAACTGGGATTTTATGACAATCTGACAGTTTTACTGAGATTAGCTTTTATATTAAATTCAATCAGCTGCCTCTATAACTCCATTTTTCTTATGTTGAAACTAAATCATAGAATCACAGCAGAAGGAGGCCATTTGGCCCATCAAACCTGCACTGACCCTCTGAAAGAGCACCTTACCTATCCCCTTGATGCACGATCAATTACACAAAGACCGGAGTAGGATGTAATCGAGGCTTTATTACACTGAGATGTGTGGCCTCCTAAAGCAGCTGATGAAATGGCTGCTGTACTGGGAGCACACATATTTATACACCGCCTACTGGGCGGAGCCAGCAGACAGGGATCTACCCCCGTACCTGTAGTACAGGGGCCTTACCGTAAAGCAAATATGTCAACATCCTATATATACAATATATACATCAGTGGTGACCACCACATTCACCCCCTGTTAAACAAAATGAGTCCAGCGGGGGTGGTGGAGAACTATATACAGAAAGTTGTGTTTTAAAAGTACAGGGGCGAAATTCTCCCGAAACGGCGCGATGTCCGCCAACTGGCGCCCAAAACGGCGCCAATCAGACGGGCATCGCGTCGCCCCAAAGGTGCGGAATGCTCCGCATCTTTGGGGGCCGAGCCCCAACATTGAGGGGCTAGGCCGATGCCTGAGGAATTTCCGCCCCGCCAGCTGGCGGAAACGGCCTTTGTTGCCCCGCCAGCTGGCGCGGAAATGACATGTCGGGGCGGCGCATGCGCGGGAGCGTCAGCGGCCGCTGAAAGTTTCCCGCGCATGAGCAGTGGAGGGAGTCTCTTCCGCCTCCGCAGAGGCGGAAGTGAAAGAGTGCCCCCACGGCACAGGCCCGCCCGTGGATTGGTGGGCCCCGATCGCGGGCCAGGCCACCGTGGAGGCACGTCCCGGGGCCAGATCGCCCCGCGCCCCCCCCCAGGATCCCGGAGCCCGCCCACGCCGCCTTGTCCCGCCATTCAAAAGGTGGTTTAATCCACGCCGGCGGGACAGGCAATTTATCGGCGGGACTTCAGCCCATCCGGGCCGGAGAATCGAGCGGGGGGCCCGCCAACCGGCGCGGCCCGATTCCCGCCCCCGCCGAATATCCGGTACCGGAGACTTCGGCAACCGGCGGGGGCGGGATTCACGGCATCCCCCGGCGATTCTCCAACCCGGCGGGTGGTCGGAGAATGACGCCCCAGATAATATTACAAATTCAGGCGGTCCGGTGCCTTGATCGGTCGTTGAGAGCGCCGCAGTGCTGGTGGCGACTCCGGCGGCAGCTTGGTCTTCGGTGACTCCGGGAGCGTGTCGAAATCCTCTTCATCCCCGGGTGTGAGCAAGGGGAGGACGGATTATCCCGGAGCGGGGGCTGCGGTGGGGTGCGCCGGGGGAGGGGAGGGTGGAGCCGGGGCAGGGTGGGGGGGTGTGGTGGAACCAGCTGGCGCCAGGTCCCTGAGGGAGACTGTGTCTTGGCGGCCACAGACAAGACCCTGTGTCTTGGGTACGCTACGTAGGCGTACTGCGAGTAGTTTATACTCTCTCAACCAACGGGTCCTCCTTGTGGAGTCGAACGTGTCTACGGGGGAGAACGGGCCCTGGGGCTGCCAGCCATGTCGGCAGCGAAACCCCAGAAGTGGACTTCCTGGGGAAGGCAAAGAGACGTTGATGTGGGGTTTCAGTAGTCGCGGTGCACAGGAGCGACCGAATGGAGTGAAGGGCGTTGGGGAGGACCTCCTGCCAGCGGGAGGCCGTGAGATTTCTGGACCGTAGCGGCAGCTGGACGGCCCTCCAGACCGTCCCATTCTCCCTCTCCACCTGCCCGTTTCCCCGGGGGTTGTAGCTGGTCGTCCTGCTCGAGGCAATGCCCCTGTTGAGCAGGTACTGGCGCAGCTCATCGCTCATGAATGAGGATCCCCGGTCGCTGTGGATGTGGGCAGGGAAGCCGAACAGAGCGAAGATGGTGTTGAGGGTTTTGGTGACGGTGGCAGACGTCATGTCGGGGCATGGGGCGGCAAAGGGGAATCGGGAATATTCATCGACCACACTGAGAAAGTACGTGTTGCGGTCGGTGGAGGAGAGGGGCCCTTTGAAGTCCACGCTGAGGCGTTCAAAGGGGCAGGAGGCCTTCACCAGGCGCGCACGGTCTGGCCGGTAGAAGTGCGGTTTGCACTCCGCGCAGACCTGGCAGTCTCTGGTGATCGCCCTGGCTTCCTCGATGGAGTAGGGCAGGTTGCGGGCCTTGATGAAATGGTAAAAACATGTGACCCCTGGGTGACAGAGGTTGTCGTGCAGGGTCCGGAGTTGGTCCACTTGTGCGCTGGTGCATGTACCTCGGGATAGGGCATCGGGGGACTCGTTGAGCTTACCGGGGCGATACAAAATCTCGTAATTGTAGGTGATGATCTTAATCCTCCACCTCAAGATTTTATCGTTTTTGATCTTGCCCCGCTGTGTGTTATTAAACATGAAGGCAACCGATCGTTGGTCAGTGAGGATAGTGAATTTCCTGCCGGCCAGGTAATGCCTCCAATGCCGCACAGCTTCAACGATGGCTTGGCCCTCTTTTTCGACGGAGGAGTGCCGAATTTTGGAGGCATGGAGGGTGCAGGAAAAGAATGCCACGAGCCTGCCTGCCTGGTTGAGGGTGGCGGCCAGAGCGACGTGTGATGCATCGCTCTCAACTTGGAAGGGGAGTGTCTCGTCGACCGCGTGCATCGCGGCCTTGGCGATGTCGGCTTTGATACGGTTAAAGGCCTGGTGAGCCTCGGCCGTCAGAGGAAAAACAGCGGACTGAATGAGTGGGCGGGCCTTGTCCGCATAGTTTTGGACCCACTGGGCGTAATACGAAAATAACCCCAGGCAACGTTTGAGGGCTTTGGGGCAGTGGGACAGGGGGAGTTCCATGAGAGGGCGCATGCGATCAGGATTGGGCCCCAGAACTCCGTTCTGGACCACATAGGATGGCTAAGCGTTTCGTGTCGAACACGCACTTCTCCTTGTTATAATTGAGGTTGAGGAGAGTGGCAGTGTGGAGAAATTTGGCAAGGTTGGCATCATGGTTCTGCTGGTCGTGGCCGCAGATGGTGACGTTATCCAGGTATGGGAAAGTGGCCCGCAGCCCGTACCGGTCAACCATTCGGTCCATCTCACGTTGGAAGACCGAGACCCCGTTGATGACGCCGAAGGGAACCCTAAGAAAGTGATATAGGCGGCCGCCTGCCTCAAACACAGTGTATGGGCGGTCCGCCTTGCGGATGGGAAGCTTGTGGTAGGCCGATTTCAGGTCTACTGTCGAGAAGACCCGGTACTGTGCAATCTGATTGACCATATCAGATATGTGTGGGAGGGGGTACGCGTCGAGCTGCGTGTACCGATTAATGGTCTGACTGTAGTCAACGACCATCCTGGTTTTTTCCCCAGTTTTGACCACTACCACTTGGGCTCTCCAGGGGCTGTTGCTGGCCTCGATGATGCCTTCCCGAAGCAACCGCTCAACTTCAGACCTGATGAAGGTCCTGTCCTGGGCTCTGTACCGTCTGCTCCTGGTAGCGACGGGTTTGCAATCCGGGGTTAGGTTTGCAAAAAGGGAAGGTGGGTCGACCTTAAGGGTCGCCAGGCCGCACACAGTGAGGGGTGGTAGAGGCCCGCCAAATTTCAGGGTTAGGCTCTGGAGGTTGCACTGGAAGTCCAGGCCGAGTAGCAAGGCAGCGCAGAGGTTGGGGAGGATGTAGAGGCGGAAGCCGCTAAACTCCACGGCCTGGACAGTGAGTGTGGCGACGCAGTACCCCCGGATCGCCACGTAGTGGGACCCGGAAGCGGGGTGCACCGCGAGGGAGCAGCTGAATGAAGCTCTCAGTGCTCCCAGAGTCCAGCAGGCAGGAGATCTCGTGCCCGTTGACCTTCACTTTGGTTGAAGCAGTCGCGAGGTTGTGTGGTCAAGACTAGTCATCGTGAACAAGGCGAGACGCGGCTGGGTGTTGCCGGTTGCAGGCGATGAGCGGCCGGATGAGGTGCCTGACGGGCATAGGTCCTGAGTCAGGTAAGATGGCGGCGCCCACGGGCTGCACGTGTCGTGGGGGAAGCAAGATGGCGGCGCCTGTTGGTCCTGGGAGGAACAAGATGGCGAAGCCCACGGGCCGCACGTGTTGCGAGTCGGGCAAGATGGCGACGTCCACTGGCTGCACATGGTCCTAGGAGGGAAAGATGGCGGCGCCCATTGACTGCACGCGGGGGTTGCAGGGACAATAGCGGCGATTGAGCGGGCCTGGCACACCGCAGCAAAATGTCCCTTCTTGCCACAGGCCTTGCAGAGGGCGCTCCGCGCTGGGCAGCGCTGTCGGGGGTGTTTTGAATGCCCACGGAAGTAGCATTTGGGCCCCCCGGGGTTGGTTGGCTGCCGCGCGGCAGAGGCGTGGGATTGGCTGAGGGCGGTCGCTGATGGGGTCCACGATGGGGTGGCCGTCTGCGGAGTCCACGATGCACAGGGGGGGTGGGCCGCGCGGTCGGGGGCATAGGCCTGAATGTTGCGTGATGCGACCGTAAGTGAAAGCGCTAGTTTTTTGGTCGCCGCGAGGTCGAGCATGGCCCCCTCTAAGAGGTGCTGGCGGATGTAGTCAGGCCCTATGCCCGTAACAAATGCGTCTCTCATTCGCAAATTCAAGTGTTCCATGGCCGAAACGGCCTGACAGTCACAGTCTCTAACTAGGGGGAGCAAGGCGCGCCAGAAATCTTCCACCGACTCACCGGGAAGTTGATGCCGCGTGGAGAGGAGGTGCCTGGCGTAGAGTGTGTTAGTCCACTGAGCGTAGTTTTACTTCAGTAGCGCCATGGCCTCTGCGTAGGCCGGCGCGTCCTGGACAAGTGGAAAGACGTTGGAGCTCAGCCGCGTGTAAAGGATCTGGAGCTTCTGTGCTTCTGGAATTTCGTCTGGCGCAGACCCGATGAATGCTTCAAAACAGGCTAGCCAATGTTCAAAGTCCTTTTTGGCAGTGTCTGCTTGCGGATGCAGCTGCAGGCGATCCGGCTTGATGCGGAGGTCTATCTTCTGAAAAATTCAGTGCAATAAATTGATGCACGATCAATTACACAAAGACGAGAGTACGATATAATCGAGGCTTTATTACACTGAGATGTGTGGCCTCCTACAGCAGCTGACAAAATGGCTGCTGTACTGGGAGCACACATATTTATACTCCGCCTACTGGGCGGAGCCAGCAGGCAGGGATCTACCCCCGTACCTGTAGTACAGGGGCCTTACCGTAAAGCACCTATATCAACATCCTATATATACAATATATACATCAGTGGTGACTACCACACCCCTGTAACCCAATAACGCCACCTAACCATTTTTGGATATTAAGGGGCAATTTTAGCACAGCCAATCCACCTAACCTGCATATCTTTGGACTGTGGGAGAAAACCGGAGCACTCGGAGGAAACCCACGCAGACACAGGGAGAACGTGCAGACTCCGCACAGACAGTGACCCGAGGCCAGAAATGAACCTGGGACCCTGGAGCTGTGAGGCAGCAGTGCTAACCACTATGTCACCCCGCCACCCCCTCCTGTTTAGAACTTCCTCACTCCTGATCCCATTCTGGTTAACCCTGCCAACATCTGTTATTCAAAGGACACAATAAACCATTTGGTACTTCACAAGAAAACCCTAACTTCCTTCCAACTACCAACACACTGGGCACTATTTTTTCATCCCATTGTGCCCACTGCTGATCCGTTACGCCGGGTGAATAGCGGGAGATGGAAAAGCCAGGCGCCAAACAGTTGCCATTCACCCAGCCGGCTCCTAATGGCGTGATCAGAAACGGCGAGATCCCGATTTAGCCTAATTTGCATTAATTTCAATCTCATTAGTGAGATTAAAGTCGAATGCGGCAACCTCCTGAGAGTCACCCCCACCCTAACAGCGAGAAATCACGCGGGTGTTGTTTAGTGCTCCTCTACAAAAACGGGCAAAGGATACCAAGGGGAGCGAGGAGGTGAGTGGCACTCTCTATTTGCCGGCATTCAGCTCGAGGGCTCTGTAACTGCTACCCCAGTGCTATGGGAGGGGGGGGGGGAGGCCATTAAAGGGGGCAGAGATTGTTCAAAATCTGGAGGGAGCCAGGTTGGGGATTCCCCTTGGGCCAGGGTGTGGGGTTCGCATACGTGAGGCATTTAAACCATCTGAAAATACTGTGGAAACCCATAACAGGGCCAACCCCAGCTGCAGCTTTCTGTCCGACCAAACTCACCCAGGATAGAGCCTGCCGCAGCTTCACTCATGAAAATCCATTTCATCCCCTTTGATTGTGACCAGCATCCAGCCTCACAGCTGAAGGCTATCTCAAAGGAGGGATTAATCTTGTTAGTTGTGAAAGCACTTCATGGTCTGTGAACTCTCAACTGCCATCTCGAAGGAACAGGTGGTCTGTCTGAGAGGGTGATTGATGGACTGTGTGTCCTGTAACCTCTGATGCCTGAACACTGGGCCTGTACTCTCGGTGCAGCATCTTCGAGGCAGCTGCCAACAGCCAAACAGTAAAGAGCGGGGACTCACCACTGAGGGCCCTCTCGCTGCCAAAGGGCAAGTGGCTGAATGAGCAGTGAGCAGCGGGGCACAACCTCCCTAATGTTGCTGGCAGATGTCTGGGGTCTCGGGGCTCCTACTCTGGGTGGGGGTGAACATGCAGAGCAAAGGTTATCAGTACAACCGGCTTGTTGGAGAGAAGGTGGGACAGCCAAGCTAAGGGTGGGGGAGGCTTGGGGGATTTGAGGGTCCCGGGACGGGAAGACCTAACTGATTGTCGGTGTCTTTCCTCCTCCAAATCCATCCACCGACAAAAATGAATGTTGGCGTTGATCCCGCGGAGGTTGCCTTCGTTCTGCTTGTTGCAGTCGAGCCGTTCAGATGCCGATGAGGACAGCAAGGCCAACGCAGGCCGGAGCCTGCGCCGCATGTGCAGGGGGTCAGCACATACCTTCACGGTCCGCCCACCCTCCAGGCTGAGGAGGAGGCCAGAAGGGGAGGCCAATGATGTGCGAGGGTGTACAGGATTGTCCTTGGCAAGAAAGATTGTTGCTACACCGTCTTGGAACCAAATGGTCTTTGCATTTTGTGTGGGTGACTAACTTGTGTCTTGTTATTGCCGGAAGGCACCAGGTACTTTTTCTGTCAATTCCATATTTTATGTGTTTTTATCTCCTTTTTACGGAATGGAGACCAGATAAGAACACGGGAAACACGAACTGGGATAGGCCATTTGGCCCATTGAGCCTGCTCCACCATTCAAACAGATCATGGCTACTCATCTATCTTTATGCCATTTTTCCCCTTATCCCCATATCCCTTGATCTGTACTTGGTGTGTACAGATTAATTACGTGTGTCTTGAACAATATCCTATATCAGTTTATTGTAACTTCGCAATTTCAAGTTCACAATGCCAAGGAATAAATTCCAATGGGTTATTAGAATTTTTTATTGCCTTGCTGACCTGCGATGCTGCTTTTAATTATTTATTCACCAGTACCCATAGATCCCTTTGCTCCTCCACCTCACTGAATTTCTTATTTTTTGAGGTATAGGTGACATTTCTGTTTTTCCTACCAAATTGCTTCACCTCATTTACCTATGCGAAAGTAAATTTCTTGCTTAACCGCCCTGTCTGCAAGTTTTCTACCCTCATGTATAATGCTGCAGTCTTCTTTGTTGTTAGCTGTCTGAATTTGGTATCGACTGCAAATTTTTGATATTAAGCTACTTATTTCCGGGACCAAATTATTCATGTGAATTGTGAATAACAGTGTTCCAGCGCTGATCTTTGTTGAGCATCAGTTTGTTACTAATCAGCCTTTAGCCAGGGTCTCATTGCTTTCTTTATTTGTTAGCCAGTTTTCTAACTTTCCAGCTCTTTATTTCGCAGCTGTATGTGCCACACCATCGATCTAAACTAGGAATATATATTATCCCAGATTGTTTTGTGTCACATTTGGAACACTTTTTTGTTCCTATGATGTCTTCCTGATTAAGTCCAGTAGGGGTCAACAAATGACTACAAGAGACTTCACCCTGAACAAGACTTATATTCAACTTTTGTGACCGTAGAAATTAAGAGAAAGAGTTTAAAAATCTCACTCTGGCTTGCCAGTGAAAACGCAGATTGGAAGCCTTCTATTTCTGTGCTGTACGTTCTATGTAATTTAGGTATTGTGGTTAAATTTAACTCAATAACTTAAGGTTTGAATTTAATTTCAAACCAGTTAACCCAGCATCAGTTATAGTGAGAGACAAACGTACGAATCAGGAGTAGGAGTAGGCCACTCGGCCCCTCGAGGCTGCTCCACCATTCAATAAGGTGTCATGCAAGAGTGCCTTTAAGAAATGGATGTGTAAGCAATGTACCTTTAAGAAAACAGTGATGTCAGAGAGTGGGTGGAGCTCAGCTCAGGTCAGCCATTTTGCCGTCTGTATTTTTCAGGTTTTTAGTTTCAGTTTAAAAGCACTGTCTGTGTTTCCAGAGAGCTGCAAGTTTTGCAGTTTGGTTTTGCTGAGAGCAGCTAAAAAGTGCCTGGCTGGTTTTGCTGAGAGCAGTTTAAAGTAGAAAGCCAGTTTGCGACAGTCTCTGCCATTCTACAAAATATATATATATCCTTTAACCAGATGTGATACTGTTTAAAGGTGTTAAGTCTCTTGGAAGTTTGAAGGAACATTTTAAGGAAGTATTTACTGTTTATCTTTGAAGTAAAGGGTTTTAAGAGATACAATGTTTATTTAAGATGCTAAGTTGAGTTCATGGAATAAACAGTGTTTTGTATTTAAAAACCCACATGTCCATAATTGTAATCCCGCACCTAGGGAAAAAGCCGTGTGCTAGGAAAAGCAACAAATCCATTAAAGGGAGAGGTTGGTTGAACTCCATGATACAATCGCACCAGTCCACCCATCAGCCAGCACCCA
This sequence comes from Scyliorhinus torazame, assembly GCF_047496885.1. NCBI lineage: Eukaryota > Metazoa > Chordata > Chondrichthyes > Carcharhiniformes > Scyliorhinidae > Scyliorhinus > Scyliorhinus torazame. The sequence goes on from NC_092716.1 coordinate 242,890,220, forward strand.
GTCCACCCACCAGCCAGCACCCAGTCCACCCACCAGCCAGCACCCAGTCCACCCACCAACCAGCACCCAGACCACCCAGCAGCCAGCACCTGTCCACCCACCAGCCAGCACCAGTCCACCCACCAGCCAGCACCTGTCCACCCACCAGCCAGCACCTGTCCACCCATCAGCCAGCATCAGTCCACCCACCAGCAATCAAAGGTCTTCCAACATTGACAACAGTCTACTAACTCAAACATTATCTTACGCATGATAGAATTATGACTCAGCCCAACAACAAGTTTCATATAAAAATAAATTATGTTTTATCATTTAATGAATACTTATACAGTCAAAAGAATGGTGCTGCATGTGTTAGGACTGTGTGACAATTCTACCAATTTGCAATTTCTAAGGCTGTGAGGGAAGACTATTAAGCCAATTGATATCTTTTATGCTGAAACAAATTTTAATTTAGAACAGAATCCACCATATTAACAATAAGAAATTGCTTTACAATTAACCGTTGAAACAGTTCTTAAATAAATGAAAAAAAACTTTAACTCACGATCTACACCTGCCACTGTATATTCCAATTTAGTAATCCAATGCAGTTCAAATGTCACTTGTGAATAAAGTTAACAATTAGGAGTACATGCTTCTCTGTGCCGATCTTTGGAAGGAGACCCTTTCAGGAACTATCTGACAATCCTTCTGTCTTGTCAGGCAATTCTGTTCAACTTAAAATCCTAAAGCAGACTACCAAACTACAGACTGACCTGGCACCTTCCAGGAAATAAATCATCTGTATCCCAAGCATATGGCATTCTGCAGTCTCCTCCCATTAAGTTGTACCATGACCTGCTTAGCTAAGACTAAACACAATCACTCATAAATTATCTACATCCCAGGAAACCTCCTAAACATAAACAATATTCCATTAGCCACATCTCTGTAAACAAGTAAATGGTTAAAATCAATTATTACCTCACCTTTACGACCCTCTTAATCATAGCTTTCCTTTATTTATTTATTTATTTTTAAAATTTGTGGGCTTTGCAGCTGTGCCAGCATTTATTGCCCATCCCTAATTGTCCTTGAGGGGGCAGATAAGAATCAACCACGTTGCTGTGCGGCTGGAGTCGCATGTAGGCCAGACGAGGTAAGGACGGCAGATTTCTTTCCCTGAAGGACATTAGTGAACCAGATCGGTTTTTCCCACAATCAACAATGGTTTCAAGGTAATCTTAAGACTTTTTAAATTCCAGATTTTTATTAAATTCAAATGTCACCATCTGCAGTGGGGGATTTGAACCTGCGTCCCCAGAGCGTTACTCTAGGTCTCTGGTTTACTAGTCCAGTGACAATACCACTATGCCACGGCCTTCCCAGACTACAGAAGGGAGAAAGATCACTTTGTTGCATCGTGTACTGAAAACAACCTCTCTCTAAATGTTGGCAAAACCAAGGAACTGATCATCGACTTCAGGAAGCGTAGCGCGACACACATCCCCGTCTGCCTCAATGGCTCCGAAGTGGAGATGGTTGATAGCTTTAAGCTCCTGGGGGTCACCATCACCAACAGTCTGTCCTGGTCCACTCACGTTGATGCGACAGTCAAGAAACCCCAACAACGTCTCTACTTCCTCCGGAAGCTAACAAATTGCGGCACGTCTGCATCGACTCTCTTAAACTTCTACAGATGTGCCATAGAGAGCATCCTATCCGGCTGCATCACAGCTTGGTATGGCAACTGTTCGGCCCAAGATCGCAAGAAACTGCAGAGTGTGGTGAACTCAGCCCATCCCATCACACAGGCTTGCCACCCTCCCATTGATTCTGTTACACCTCCTGCTGCCTCAGGAAGGCAGACAGTATTGTCAGAGACCCCTCCCACCCAGACTTTGCCCTCTTCCAAATCCTTCCATCAGGCAGAAGATACAGAAGTCTACAGACCCACACATCCAGACAAAGGAATAGCTTCTTCCCCACAGCTACAAGACTCCTCAACAACTCTCCCTCGGACTGATCTGTTCCCTGTAAGAACACTATTCATGACGCCCTATGCTGCTCTTGCTCATGTATTTGCTTTGTTTGGCCCCTTGTTCCGCACTGTAACCAATCACTGTTTGTCAATGTACCATTTGTCAATGTTCACTGTCGATTATTCTCTTTGTCCACTATGTACGTACTGTGTACGTTCCCTCGGCCGCAGAAAAATACTTTTCACTGTACTTTGGTACATGTGACAATAAATCAATCAGTCAATCAAACTGCCTGTATGTATTTGAACCCAGGGTTTTAATAACATTACTGCAACAAAATATAAAATATAATATGGAACAATTTCCTACATCCCACAAGGACCTTTTGTGAAACAGGAGTGGTGGGATCTTAGAAATAAAAAGCTAGATAATCCCAGGTTATGTGTCTGAGTAAGGATTCTGAAGGAAACATTGTTGCTTTCCCTTTTCACACAAGTCTCAAATCTCCTCTAGAGGTTGCCTATTGTTTTTGCTCTAATAATCTCAAGTCCCAATATAAAACCCAGAGGAGGTGTGCGGGTAGGCATATATGTAATGAACGGCAAGCAGTGGTCGTTCGCCATTGACCACAAAATCCGGGCCAATATGTCGCAACTGAAGTATAACATATGCAGGATAACCTTAGCACAGGTGCAATGATATATGAAGTGCTGGGGAAAATAAGTAAATTCTTTAAAAGAACAAAAAAAAACCAGAATCAAAATGCAGAGAGTTATTTATGTCAGGCCACGTCCATCCAAGAGCACACTGCATATGCGATTGTAATTTCAAGCAGAATAATTCAGCAATTTGTGGTGCAGAAATCCATTATGTATCCTCGAACTAGACACGAACAGTGGGTCCTAATTGGTCCGGGCAGTAATATTCCTCCCCACACGTCCACCCACTCTCATTTCTCAGCCTTCCTCTCTCACTCACACAAATAGACCCAAACACCCACACAGTGCAGGAAAATTGATGCAATCATATCAATGCCAAATTGAAAATGGCATTCGAAATAGAAATGATAGGCATCTGTAGCTCCAATTTATACTCTACAAATCATGGGAGATAGTGCAGCAAAGAAATTCTGGAATTGAAGGCCAGTGGCAATGATGACCATAAAGCTATAAGGAGAGGTGGTGGTGTTGTTGTCACTGGACTTGCGATCCAGAGTCCCAGACTAATGCTTGGGGACATGGGTACCACCTCAGTGGCTGGCAGAATTTCAATTCAATTAATAAAACCTGGAACTGAAAGCGGGTAGAAACCATTGTTGTAAAAACCTATTTGGTTCACTAATGTACCGTGACGGAAGGAAATCTCCCAATGTTACCCGGGCCGGGTTTCTCCGTTTGGGAGACATCTCCGATTGCCAACGCCAAAATTGCATTTGGCCGGAGAATCCCTTTTGACGCCGAAATCGGGGCAGCGCCTGTCTTCGGATGCTCTGCCCCCTCCAAAACGGCATCATCGCTGAGTACGCCGCACGCCCTTGGGGAGCCCTCAGGGCGTCATCTGAAGACCCTCCCCTGATGCTCCGCCCCCGATGGGCCGACTTCCAGATGGCGTGGATGACTTGTGGTCTGAGGTTTCATCAACGTCGTGTGGCGACTGCGGACTGTGTCCTGCGCCGCCACAGTCGGGCGGGGGGGGGGGGAGGGGTGACAGCTGCTCTGCTGGTCTAGGCGGCTTCGGCAGGGGCTGGGGGGACTGGTGGGGGGGTGATCCAGGGATGACGAGGGGGGTTACAAGGGGGCACTATCTGACAGGCCAGGTCCGCGCGCGGCCGGTGCCATGTTGTTTGGCGCGACTGCTGCAGGTGTGCATACGTGGCCATGGACCTGGCAATTCTCCGTCCGTACCTTCAGGGAAAGCCGGGGATTTTACGTGGCATGGCTGCTAGCCCCCCACCAGGTGGAGCATCGGTGTGAGGACGCTCCTGACTTTTTGGTCTTAATACTAGACACATGCTCCGGACACAGCCTCAGAATCGGAGAATCCAATCTTATGTTCTCCAGCCGGAGGTGAATTAGAACTGATTTGCGCTCCCATCAGGAAGCAATTCAGTATCCCTCGCCATGCAGATTTGTGCATGGCGAGGAATGCGAGGCAGTTCCGCTACCTGCCCACCATTTTGAGCAGGCAGTCTGATAGCAAGGTCTCGAGGCTGACCAAAACCTCTCCGCATCGCAAAGCAGTTAAGTGCATTCCAATCGCTTCCCTTCACACTTGCATTAATTTGAAGTGCTCAGTGGGAAATTGACAGCACTTAACTCTCTTTGAAGTGGTTGATGTTTGTAAGCATTGTGGGCAGAGCACTTTAGAGTTACTGAACCATGAAAAAGCTGAATGAAGCAAAGCTGACAGCTATGTTTGTAGAAACTGTCAATCACAGCCAATTGGGGAAATTAATGAATGGCTTGCAGCTGAAGGATCTGAGAGGTTTAAACAAAGATCACAGGTTTACACTTTCCAGGACTTGACACAAGGTTTTTCCTCTGCCTGAGCCACCATGTTACTGTTACAACAGTAACTGTTTTCATTTGCCCCCGCCTGAACTCCTCTCTAGCTTCCAGACAAGGCTTTCTTTTTTGTCGGGTCTGTAGGGGGTATTCCTTTTATTTCAGCTATTTAGAGGGTACTTATGAGGGTCTTTCTCTTTTTGGGGTCTCTGTTGGGGGGGGCGTCACTTTATTTAGGGGGTCTCTGTGGAGGGATCACTTTATTTTGGGGGTCTCAAGTGGCATGGGAGTTCTGGTGGAGGGTGGGGTGGGCAGGTCTGGCATTGTGAGGGGGAGGGGGAAGGGTGGTCCTCGGGTGGACTTTGGGGACAACTCCCTTAAAGGGTTAACCACTTGGCCCGCGGTGAGGTCCACCACGTCAAGGCCACACTGGTTAATACCAGTTGTGATCTCACCCACGTGATTCCTGACCCAGTGGACCGGAAAATCATGAGGGCCCGGAGAATCTGGTGCCTGGCCTGCTAAGTTGAAGTTATGGAGAATGGGCTAGGCGGTGGAGTTGAGACCAAGATGGGATCAGCCATGATCACATTGAGGGTGTTTAGGCTTGGGAGGCTAAATTGCCTACTCCCACTCCTCGGTCATGTGTTCTGAGGAGGGGCTGCTCTGGCTGATTTCGCAATCCAGCTCTTGGCCTGTAACATTGTAGGTAGCAGATGAGGAACATATCAGCCATGATAGAATGGCAGCGCAGACTCGATGGGCCGAGTGGCCTAATTATGCTCCTGTATCTTATGAACTTATATCTTCCCACTAGCGTGAGGGGTGAACCCCGATCCCACTGCGAGCAAGGGGTTGGAGCATCGCAAACGGATTGCCGTCAGCGGCGATTTGGTTTTTACCCCAGATGCCCGATTCTCCGCTGCATCGGGAACCATTTGCATGTCCCTGCGGTAAACGGCAGAGAATCCAGGCCCTGGTCTACCCCAAGTATTGTCACTTAACTGCCCATTGAAATGGCCCAGCACCCACTCAGTTCAAGGGTAATTAGGGATTGTCAACAAGTGCTGGCCTTGCCATTGATATCCGCACGTCTAAGCAAATTATGTGGGGATTCTCCGGGGCCACCCTCCAGTGGAGACTATCTGATAGCCCGGTGAATTGGGTGTCAGGCCTGAAACGGTTTTTACGTTGTCCGTGAAACCTGTTGCGAGTCTTCCAGCCCGCTCCATCAGCCCCGATGAGCTTTCCGACAGTCCCGACAAGGTTCCTGCTCATGCCCGGCAAATAATTAATTGGAGCTGATTTGAATGTACTTTACGGGCAGAATGCCCGATTCATCTGCCTCCTGCGATGCTCCCCCCCCCCCCCCCCCCCCCCCCGCAGCCGAGAGGCCCGCTGGCGTGAATTGGTGCAAGTCCTGAGAAACGAGGATCAGGCGGCCTGCAGTCCGAGTGGTGGCAAGGGGGTGGGTACCCTCCCTGCAATTGTCTCCAGGGTGCCGAGGGATGATCTTCGTGGGAGGTGGGGTTGGGGGGGGGTGTGGCTTGCGCTGGGCTGAAGGGGCTCAGATCGGGGGATTGTTCCGAGGAATGGGAATAATTTGACTGCTCTTCCCATTTGCATCCTTTAAACCCTTTAAACACTATCAGTACCTCAAAAATACAGTTCTCTGCCAATGAAGGGAAATTGTTCCCATCTGTATCCCTAAACTCTTTAAACAGGCTGTCAATATCTCAAAAATACTTTTTTTTAAGAGACTGTCTCTTTGTTCTGAAAAGCTTCCAACCTTTCAAAACAATCGCGGTTATAAAAACTGCTCCTCTGAGTTAATGGATCCCTGCAGAACTGTGCAAATAAAGAACCTTAATCCTCCCTTTGAAACTATCTGGACCTGTCAATCAAAATCATTTAAAAGGTAATTGTCTGTGAAGTTGTATGTAAACAATGCAGTTCAAAGCTTTCAGGCTTCCAGATATAAAAACAGGCTTGAATAATGAAATTGACTGTGAATAAAAAAACTTCAAAGGTTTCACCATATAAAGGGAATACTTTTACCTTCATATCACAGATCTTTGAACTTGACTTGGTGGGAGACAGTTTAAATGCCCCCATTGGGGGAGTGGTTCCCCTTATGCATGGTGGGGGGGAGGACCAATGCCTGGGAAGGGGAGGGCGATGCCTGGGAAGGGGAGGGCGATGCCTATGAAGAGGGGGGTGCAATGTCTTTGAAGGAGAATGATGGCTGTGAGGTGGGAGAGTGCCCGTGATACTGCTGTGATGGCTGGGGGTGAGGGAGAAGACTAAATCTCTACATAAATAACTCAAATCCTTCTAGCGTAATGAAAACTGTCATCGAAGAGAGGCCTACAGTTAATTAGGGACAACAAAATTTGTGACAAACATTGACAGCATTAGAGAAACATTTATGCTGGACATGTGTGATGGAGGCATTACAGCAGATGTGAGCATAAAAGGCAGTCAATCGGCAGGTGTGTATACACATGTCCAGAGACGGCACACGTGAACTGGAGACCAGGAACCGACGAGAGAGAGAGATTCTGAATGAAGATACGTTTGTCGGAACCCAGAAGTATTCAAAATAAAATACCAGGTCAGTTATGACTGTAAAAAATTGCCTTGTGCTGGGAATATCAGAAGCATGAATAAGTGCAGCGAATGGGAATTAATGTAGCTTTCGGGTGATAGGGTGCTTGTGGAGAATGGACTGAAGTGAAGGCAGGGTAGCCCCATCTGCCAGGGTCATTTGGCAGTTGAAAAAATAAAGTTTATCCTGTGGAAGGTAAGAAACTGCAAAAGGAGATCCTTTGGTTCGACAAGCAAAAGAAATCCAAGCTAGCGTGATTGGTGTCTTATGGACCACCAAGTTAGCATACTTTGTTCTTTGAAGGGAAAGAAAGGGCTTGTGAGAACAGGAGACTTCAAACAACCTATTAATAGACTGGAAATACCCAAGTTGTTTAGACGCATTGGGCTGGATTCCCCATTTTTGAGACTAAACGTTGACGCCGGTGCAGGGATCGTGGACCTTCACAACAGCAGAACTGACACCAAACCTGGATCGTTTCAGCAACTGTGGAGGAGCTGGCACCAGCGCCACGTGGAACTCAATCGATTCCAATGAAAAACGGTGTGGGATTCACCGGGTCCATGACTGACACTCAGGAGGCTGACAAGCTACAGCCGCATATACACATTACAATCCCCACGCACACTCATTCCAGCCAACAAGATGGCACTGATTGTGTTGAAGCGCGCCCATACAGCTGATGTGTTGGCTGGGGCCAGAGAGCACCAAGAGGGGTGGTCTGGGGGGACACCTATACGACCGGTGGCCCTAAGTTCACAGTGAGCTGTCAGCGGCTGTGGCAATGGTGTTTCGTGCCCATCCACCACAACCCTGCAGCCCACCTCCTGTCCACCCCCCGCTAATCCCCCCCCCCCCCCGGCTAACTATGGTGATGTTGGACATTTTCTCTACCCTCCCCCCCCCCCTCTTCCTCAGCAGTCACGATGCCGGTTTCATGATTATTAAAAGCACAAGTGAACCGTGCCGTCGGGAACTTAGGTCATCAGAGGCGGAGAATTGCGGAGGCCCCGGAGAATACCGGGTCGGGCCCGCTAATGATATGCAAACGGTGTTTACTGTACATGCGTTCCGGACCGCATTGACGCTGCAGTCGAGGTGACGGAGAATTGTGATTTTGTGTCAAATCGGCGTCCGCCGTGATGTTTACATCGGAACTTATTCTCCGCCCAATCCCATTTGCAACATCGGCCTTCAGAGAATCCCGCCCATAGTGTTCAGCTGCTTCTTGACCCCACCAAGTAAAAGTAAGAGGTATTTCTCATTCTGATTTGATATTCATAATATTACAGAAAACAAAAAGCAACTGCAGGTTATGGTGCTCTGCGGCCATATTGAAAAGGTTTACAAATATCTAAGGCCAAGAACCAGGTACGTAATCCTTCTTCTCCGGCGATCACCCGCTAACGAGTAGAATTGTCCACCTAAGAAACTCCATCTCACTGGTCACGGGTTCTGTGGGTCCTTGCGTGGCTGATGAGCCCGACCCTGGAGCCACATATCTGACTGCACACTTGTCAGGTGTTTCCAGGTGGTGGGATTGTCCATGGACTCGAGGTCGCTGGTATTCCTTTCTCAGGCTCTTTTTCCTGGTCTCCTCCTGCTGTCGGGTATTCTTGAACAATTGTGTCCCTTCAATCAGGAGGTTCCATCAAGTAGGTGTCCCATGAGAAGGGGTCCCCCTAGCATTGGCATCTATATTGCATTTCTCGAGGTAAGCCTTCAGGGTGTCTTTTGAAGCACTTTCTTCTGTCCAGCTTCCGGAGCCCTCCTTGAACTGGGCGAAGAAGGTTTGCTTTGGCAGTCGGGACTCTGGCACCCTAAACATGTGGTGGGCCCAGAAGAGTTGGTTTCGAAAGATCATGCCCGCAATGTTGGTGCTCTTGGTTACTTCAAGGACATTGGAGTTAGTACATCTGTCCTCCCAATTGATGTGGAGAATTTGTCCCAGATAGCGTTGATGGTACCTCTCCAGATCCTTGAGGTGGCTTCTGTGCATCGTTCAAGTTTCTGAGCCATATAGAAGAGTTGGGTGGATGGCTGCCTTGAACACGAGGATCTTGGTGTCAGCACGGATGTGGCAGTCCTTTGCTCATAACAATGTTACTTCTGATTTCTGCTGGCCTCCAACTCCAAGCCCTGAAGGTCTATCCCGAGGTCTGACATGTGTCTGACTATATCACTTACTGAAAATAACTTGCTCATTGGATTCAATACTGTCCACTCAATGTCAACCACCTCGTTCTTCTGTCTGCCTTTTAAGTTCTTCCACCTTGCCCTCCAAGGTAAGGACAATTAAGGACGGGCATTAAATGCTGGCCTTGCACATCCAATGAACAAATGAAAAAAGCCACATTTGTCTTAAAGCTTTACAGACGATTAACAGCATTTTTACAAAATTGCAGTCCGTGACGGCACCATTTGTGAGAAAGTGCACCCTCGTGTAGTCCAACCTGGTGCGATCTCAAATGAAAGCCAAACATGCCAGAAAAGCTCAGTGGGTCAGACAACCTCAGGGAAAAGAAGCAGGTCGGGAATTTTCCAGTTGTTCTCGTCCTGCCGACGGTGAACCACTGCCGCGGTTTCCCAGCTGCAGGGGGTGCACAGAACGGGAAACCCCGCTCATCTGAAGATCCCGCCGCCGGCAATGGCGGGCGACCTACACTTCTGCGAAACACGCCGCGGGGTTGGCGCGCACAGAAGATCCCACCCACAGAGGTTTTTTTTCTTTATAAATTTAGAGTAGCCAATTCATTTTTTCCAATTAAGGGGCAATTTAGCGTGTTCAATCCACCTACTTTGCACATCTTTGTGTTGTGGGGGTGGAACCCACGCAAACACGAGGAGAATGTGCAAATTTCATACGGACAGTGACCCAGAGCCGGGATCGAACCTGGGACCTCGGCGCTGTGAGACTGCAGTTCTAACCACTGGGCCACCGTGCTGCCCCCCCCACCCACAAAGTTAACGTTTCCAGTCAATGACCTTTCATCAGAACGGAAACCTTGCTTTATTATAATTGTATGGTCCCCTCCCTTTAGGTTTAAAGTTTTTAATACCTTTGGTGTTCCCTTTAATTTCACTTCCTTCTGATGCCCCCTTTCAACAAATATTTTCTTCATGTGTTCCCTTCTTGTCTGTAAATGATCTCCTCTGCCTTTCAATCTATTTTAACGTATGTGGCCTTTGTAAAAGACTTCTTTCGCTCAGTAGGTCCAAGTTTCACCTTTTATTTTAGATGATTTATGCCGAGCCTGAGGCTTTCTGAATGCTTAATCTCCCCCTGCAGTTTCCTCATTGCCGGGTTGATAGGTCCCAACGGAATCCATCTTTTGTTGAATCATCCACTTTGATGTGTTGAGATGAGTGATTTCAGAATACAAGAGCGTTCCAAATTCGCCGCATTTCTGTGATTTACACAGATGCAAACCTGTTTCTTTTTTTTTTTGCTAACTTGAACAACTGCGAATCGGGTATTATATCCTAATTAGTTATCTGAATGGTGCTACGATGTACATTAGATGCAGTTGCACAAAATAATTTATGGTCAGTCATTTTCTACTGAAGCTGTTGTGAGTGCGGAAAGTTAAATGCGAGGCGTCGAAGTCAGCCACAATCCAGCAAAAGCTTAAAACAGAGAGGAGGAGGAATTTCTTCAGCCAGAGGGTGGTAAATCTGTGGAACGCTTTGCCACAGAAGGTTGTGGAGGCCAAATCACTGAGTGTCTTTAAAGCAGAGATAGATAGGTTTTTGATTAATAAGGGGATCAGGGGATATGTGGAGAAGGCAGGAGAACAGGGATGAGAAAAATATCAGCCATGATTGAATGGTGGAGCTGACTCGATGGGCCGAGTGGCCTAATTCTGCTCTTATGTCTTATAGTTTTATGATTCTGAAGAGACAGTTTTAGGCAGAGGACAGAACTGAAAACCATCTTGTTGGGTATGACTTTTGGTGTTTCGTCTAATGTTCGGTTACAGCAATTAATTTTATATTCATACGGTCAACTCATTTAAAATAAATCAATAGGTACTAAAACACAAAACTGGAGGAATTTAATGTTGTTTGGTTTTCTTTTCTTGCGAGCAGGAGAGGTGTCCTGCGAGGAGTGACCAAATTGTCCCCAAACAACTATGGAGTCCCTCACATTGCTCAAGGGAGACAGGAATAAAATGACATAGAAAGATAGTGATAATGTTTTAATTTATTAAAGGCCTCTTAAGGGGCTGGTTTAGCACACTGGGCTAAATCGCTGGCTTTTAAAGCAGACCAAGGCAGGCCAGCAGCACGGTTCAATTTCCCGTACCAGCCTCCTGAAAAGGCGCCGGAATGTGGCGACTAGGGGCTTTTCACAGTAACTTTATTGAAGCCTACTTGTGACAATAAGCGATTTTCATTTTCATTTCATTTCATTATATAACACAAAAAAATGAAGCTCAGCATTCTGATATTTCAAATGGGAGGATATAACCTAATTACATAATTTGTATTCTTGGCTGTGACACCAGGCAGCAGTACTTCAGAGCAGGAAGAAAGGGAATGTGAAAAAGTTGAACCAACCACTTTAAGGGTTGGTCACAATAAAACCAAGGTAGGCTTTGCTGCAGCCTCTGACGGAGCTTCAAGTCTGCTATTCTCTCTGAGCGCACAAACAATTTTGTCTTCTGAGGCAGTTCGTCAGGATCAAGGGTGGCTTGCGTCCACTCCAGTTCGATGGGTTCTGAGAAAGCTGATACGTCCTATAAGGTGGTTATGATACATGCCTTTATCAGTTGTGGCATAGACGACAAGAGCGGGGAGGTTATGTTGGAGCTGCAGAAAACCTTGGTTAGGCCACAGCTGGAATCCTGTGTGCAGTTCTGGTCACCTCACTAAAAGAGGGATGGGATTGCACTGGAAAGGGTGCAGAGGAGATTCACCAGGATGTTTCCGGGGATGGAGCATTTGAGTTCTGAAGAGAGGCTGTATAGGCTGGGGTTGTTTTCCTTAGAGCAGAGAAGGCTGAGGGGGGTCTTGAGTGAGGTGCATAAGATTGAGGGGCATGGGCAGGGTGGGCAGGAAGCAGCTTTTCTCCTTAGTTCAAGGATCAATAACAAGGGTTATAATTTTAAGGTCAGGATTAGGAGGTTGAAGGAATTTGAGGAACTTTCTTTTCACCCAGAGAGTGTCTGGAATGACCTGCGTGGGAAGGTTGTAGAGGGGGAAAACCTCACAATCTTTAAAAAGAACGTTGATGAGCACTTGAAATGTCATAACATTCAAGGGTCTGGGCCAAGTGCTGGAAAGTGGGATTACTGTAGATTTAATGTAGTTTTGTCAGTGCAGACTCGATGGGCCGAAGGTCCTCTTCTATACTGTGTGACTCTGTGACTCAATATGCGATCTGCAGACTCTGCAACATGTGGGTCAGGTGCTGCTGGAAGGGTGATCGCTATTTGGAGGTTTGTGTGCTCCCTCTGACGCCTCAACATCACCTCTGCATGTTCCCAATGACGTCTTTGCCATGTGTGTCCCACCTTCCCAGTGAACCTTCTCTATACTGGCAGATCTGCCATTAACATCTCTTAATGTGCCACTACCTGCATCCTTCTTAGTCTTGATCACTCCGTTTACATTCCCTTTGTCTTTCTGTCCACAACACCTTTGTCAATCTCCACCTATCGCTGGCCCTATATCCAGCCCCACCGCTCCATGCCCCCCTCCACTCCCACAGCAGTATAAATCTGACCCTATTTCCAGTTCTCTCCAGCTTTGACAATGGGTCACCCAGACTCGAAACATCAGCTCCGTTCTCTCTCCACAGATTAAGTCAGATCTGCTGAGATTGTCCGGCATTTTCTGTTTTTGTTTCAGATTCCGCTACCGCAGTAATTTGCTTTGATCTGTACACACAACATGACCTGCCCAGCAGAGCCTGTTTTGAGTGATTAGTGCCCCAAGTTGGCTTGGGATTTTTTAATAGCAAATTGTGCATTCAAAATATCTGGGACAAATGTTACATTTTGTGAAATCATTTGAAATAGGCTCTCATTAGGATTGTGTGCTCAGCACACAAGTTAATGAGTAAATTATACCAATGGATCTATCAGTGTTAAAAATATTTGAATGATAGGTGATAACAAACCAACCACAATCATGATGTAAACAGATATATGCCAATTCAGCACAACATTTTTTTGAAAAAAATCAGTAAACCAATGTTATAAAACTCTTTTGTTTCTACTGCTGTATTAACCAGTTAGATAACCTTGCTATGCAAATACTTGTTATCATTTGTAAGTAATGAAATATTCCTCTTTGTTAAGTATTGTGTATTCGCGCTCCTTTCTGAGTATCCGCCAAAGCAGTCATTTTCAAAGTTGGGGTCGCGACCCCCGGGTGGGTCGCTGGTGGGTGTCGGGAGCGTCGTGGAGCCATTCATCGCGGCGTTCCCGATTGCGGGAATTAATGCGCAACGGCCGCAGCAGCAGGTTTAAAATGCTGGCTACGACCAGCTTTAAAAATGCGGGGGCGCGGTGCACGTGGGTGCCCGCTTATCAATGCGCATGCCCGGAGCCCAGAAAGAAACACTGCCTCCTCCTGACGTCAGCGCGCTGACCCAAGGGAACATTAAAAAAAAAATTCAATGCAGTCTTCCTGTCTGACGGCAGAGAACAGGTCACGCGCCACAAACACTGACGTCATGTGCCCTGGCTGCGATGCCGATTCCTCCATTTTGTCAGCAGCGAGCAAGCTGGGAGGAAGCAGTCAGTACCGGGATCCCCTGTGGTCATTCCCATTAGTAACAAGTATACCGCTTTGGATACTGTTGGGGGGGGGGGGGACTTACCAGAGGTAAGCCATGGGGTACAGGTCTCTGGCACAGAGTCTGTCCCTGTTGCTCAGAAGGGAAGGGGGGGGGAGAGGAGTAGAGCATTAGTCATTGGAGACTCCATAGTTAGGGGGATAGATAGGAGATTCTGTGGGAACGAAAGAGACTCGCGGTTGGTGTGTTGCCTCCCAGGTGCCAGGGTGCGTGATGTCTCGGATCGTGTTTTCGGAATCCTTAAGGGGAAGGGGGAGCAGCCCCAAGTCGTGGTCCACATAGGTACCAACGACAGAGGTAGGAAAAGGGATAGGGATGTAAGGCAGGAATTCAGGGAGCTAGGGTGGAAACTTAGATCTAAGACAAACAGTTATTATCTCTGGGTTGTTACCCGTGCCACGTGATAGCGAGACGAGGAATAGGGAGAGAGAGGAGTTGAACAAGTGGCTACAGGGCTGGTGCAGGAGGGAGGGTTTCAGATTTCTGGATAATTGGGGCTCATTCTGGGGTCAGTGGGACCTCTACAAACGGGATGGTCTACACCTGGACCAGAGGGGTACCAATATCCTGGGGGGGGGAATTTGTTAATGTTCTTCTGGAGGGTTTAAACTAGTTCAGCAGGGGCTTGGGAATTTGAATTGTAGCTCCAGTATACAGGAGGTTGAGAGTAGTGAGGTCATGAGTAAGGTTTCGAAGTTGCAGGAGTGTACTGGCAGGCAGGAAGGTGGTTTAAAGTGTGTCTTCCTCAATGCCAGGAGCATCCAGAATAAGGCGGGTGAACTTGTGGCATGGGTTGGTACCTGGGACTTCGATGTTGTGGCCATATCGGAGACATGGATAGAGCAGGGACAGGAATGGTTGTTGCAGGTACTGGTGTTTAGATATTTCAGTAAGCTCAGGGAAGGTGGTAAAAGAGGGGGAGGGGTGGCATTGTTAGTCAAGGACAGTATTACGGTGGCAAAAAGGACGTTTGATCAGGACTCGTCTACTGAGGTGGTATGGGCTGAGGTTAGAAACAGGAAAGGAGAGGTCACCCTGTTAGGGGCTTTCTATAGGCCTCCGAAAAGTTCCAGAGATGTAGAGGAAGGGATTGCAAAGATGATTCTGGATAGGAGCGAAAGCAACAGGGTAGTTGTTATGGGGGACTTTAACTTTCCAAATATTGACTGGAAATGCTATAGTTCGAATAGTTTTTGTCCAATGTGTGCAGGAGGGTTTCCTGACACAGTATGTAGATAGGTCAACGATAGGCGAGGCCATATTGGATTTGGTACTGGATAATGAACCAGGACAGGTGTTAGATTTGGAGGTAGGTGAGCACTTTGGTGATAGTGACCACAATTCGATTACGTTTACTTTAGTGATGGAAAGGGATAGGTATATACCGCAGGGCAAGAGTTATATCTGGGGGAAAGGCAATTATGATGCAATGAGGCATGACTTAGGATGCATTGGATGGAGAGGAAAACTGCAGGGGATGGGCACAATGGAAATGTGGAGCTTGTTCAAGGAACAGCTACTGCGTGTCCTGGATAAGTATGTACCTGTCAGGCAGGGAGGAAGTGGTCGAGCAAGGGAACCGTGGTTTACTAAAGCAGTCGAAACACTTGTCAAGAGGAAGAAGGAGGCTTATGTAAAAATGAGACATGAAGGTTCAGTTAGGGCGCTCGAGAGTTACAAGTTAGCTAGGAAGGACCTAAAGAGAGCTAAGAAGAGCCAGGAGGGGACATGAGAAGTCTTTGGCAGGTAGGATCAAGGATACCCCAAAAGCTTTCTATAGATAAGTCAGGAATAAACGAATGACTAGGGTAAGAGTAGGGCCAGTCAAGGACAGTAGTGGGAAGTTGTGCTTGGAGTCTGAGGAGATAGGAAAGGTGCTAAATGAATATTTTTCATCCGCATTCACACAGGAAAAAGACAATGTTGTCGAGGAGAATACTGAGATTCAGGCTACTAGACTAGAAGGGCTTGAGGTTCATAAGGAGGAGGTGTTAGCAATTCTGGCAAGTGTGAAAATAGCTAAGTCCCCTGGGCCGGATGGGATTTATCCTTGGATTCTCTGGGAAGCTAGGGAGGAGATTGCTGAGCCTTTGGCTTTGATCTTCAAGTCATCTTTGTCTACAGGAATAGTGCCAGAAGACTGGAAGATAGCAAATGTTGTTCCCTTGTTCAAGAAGGGGAGTAGAGACAACCCCGGTAACTATAGACCAGTGAGCCTTACTTCTGTTGTGGACAAAATCTTGGAAAGGTCTATAAGAGATAGGATGTATAATCATCTGGAAAGGAATAATTTGATTAGAGATAGTCAACATGGTTTTATGAAGGGTAGGTCGTGCCTCGCAAACCTTATTGAGTTCTTTGAGAAGGTGACCAAACAGGTGGATGAAGGTAAAGCAGTTGATGTGGTGTATATGGATTTCAGTAAAGCGTTTGATAAGGTTCCCCACGGTAGGCTACTGCAGAAAATATGGAGGCATGGGATTCAGGGTGATTTAGCAGTTTGGATCAGAAATTGGCTAGTTGGAAGAAGACAAAGGGTGGTGGTTGATGTGAAATGTTCAGACTGGAGTCGAGTTACTAGTGGTGTACCACAAAGATCTGTTTTGGGGCCACTGCTGTTTGTCATTTTTATAAATGACCTGGAGGAGGGCGTAGGAGGATGGGTGAGTAAATTTGCAGATGACACTAAAGTCGGTGGAGTTGTGGACAGTGCGGAAGGATGTTACAAGTTACAGAGGGATATAGATAAGCTGCAGCGCTGGGCTGTGAGGTGGCAAATGGAGTTTAATGCAGAAAAGTGTGAGGTGATTCATTTTGGAAGGAAAATAGGAAGACAGAGTACTGGGCTAATGGAAAGATTCTTGGCAGTGTGGATGAGCAGAGAGATCTCGGTGTCCATGTACATAGATTCCTGAAAGTTGCCACCCAGTTTGAGAGGGTTGTTAAGAAGGCGTACGGTGTGTTAGCTTTTATTGGTAGAGGAATTGAGTTTCGGAGCCATGAGGTCATGTTGCAGCTGTACAAAACTCTGGTGCGGCCACATTTGGAGTATTGCGTGCAATTCTGGTCGCCGCATTATAGGAAGGATGTGGAAGCATTGGAAAGGGTGCAGAGGAGATTTACCAGAATGTTGCCTGGTATGGAGGGAAGATCTTATGGGGAAAGGCTGAGGGACTTGAGGCTGTTTTCGTGAGAGAGAAGAAGGTTAAGAGGTGACTTAATTGAGGCAAACAAGATGATCAGAGGATTGGATAGGGTGGACAGTGAGAGCCTTTTTCCTCGGATGGTGATGTCTAGCACGAGGGGACATAGCTTTAAATTGAGGGGAGATAGATATAAGACAGATGTCAGAGGTAGGTTCTTTACTCAGAGAGTAGTAAGGGCGTGGAATGCCCTGCCTGCAACAGTAGTGGACTCGCCATCACTAAGGGCATTCAAATGGTCATTGGATAGACATATTGACGATAAGGGAAAGGTGTAGATGGGCTTTAGAGTGGTTTCACAGGTCGGCGCAACATTGAGGGCCGAAGGGCCTATACTGCGCTGTAATGTTCTATGTTCTATGTTCTAAGCATCAAGAGGATAACATTTAAAATGGATTGTTTTGAAATAAGGAAGAGAGGACCAGAGACACACACAGGCCAGGATCTCACAACTAAATCAGCTGGAGAGAGCTGCACATGAGAGTCCACACCAGGACAAAGTGGTGGTGGTGTGAGCTGTGCAGGAGAGTCCACAACAGGGTAAAGCAGCGCTGGTGTG
The DNA here is from genome assembly GCF_047496885.1 of Scyliorhinus torazame. Classification (NCBI taxonomy): domain Eukaryota; kingdom Metazoa; phylum Chordata; class Chondrichthyes; order Carcharhiniformes; family Scyliorhinidae; genus Scyliorhinus; species Scyliorhinus torazame. Next base: position 242,907,863 of record NC_092716.1, read on the forward strand.
AGCTCCAGGACCTCTGATGAACAACCCATACAGAAATGTAATATTGAATGACAAAGGAGGCGAGATCGTGAGGACCAAGCAGGTTCACCTGTCGCATTAAAGGTAAGCGAAAATGATGGATCATGAAAGTCGGCCGGGTTGGGTCCTGACGGTTGGCAAAAATGGGTCTCCGGAAAAAAAGTTTGAAGAACTCTGCTCTAAAGTACAGGAGGCTGCTACCATGGATTGTCCACCAGGTCCGCCACTCCGTCTCACATGACACAAGAAAAGAAGTAGGTTATTCAGCTCTTCAGCCCGTTCCACTGTTCTGTAGAGATCACGGGTTGCAATGATATGTATATTGATTGGGATGTAAAGAGTTAACAAGTTAATGATAAGGCTTCTTACCACTAGAGGGAACCACAGCACAGTCATATAAATATCCTGTGACTGGGGAATTAAATTAGTAGATGATTAGATGATTAGGAGTTAAGAGTTAGGAGAGAGCTGGAAGAGTGTCAGGCATCGAGAACAGTTGCATAATTGAGAGTTCTGTAAATTAGAGATAGCATAGTTTTATATAATAACCTTCTATTTTAGGAATGTGAATGAATCTTAGTAGTGTAATAAATTTATGGTTTTGTTCTTAACAAAACTTTTATTCTTTATTCAACACTACACATCCAAGCCATCCACGTAAAGCAGAATAGAGAATACAACAAGGGGTTCATTCAACTCAATGAAATGAGAATGCTATGAGATCTGAACTTACCGCAATAGCATATCTGAATCTGGAATGCATACAGAAAGTCCACAAATGACATTGGGCAGTCCATTGCGTCATCCATGAGGACAATCCTGCAACACAGAAAAATAGTTAAATGAGATGGAGGCATTTCTGCATTCGCAACGTGAGGTTAACATGGGTGGTTTAAAAAAAACCTTCTGAAACAGTTCTCTATTTTAAAGCAAACAATAAAGAACAAAGAAAAGTACAGCACAGGAACAGGCCCTTCGGCCCTCCAAGCCTGTGCCGACCATGCTGCCCGTCCAAACTAAAATCTTCTACACTTCCGGGGTCCATATCCCTCGATTCCCATCCTATTCATGTATTTGTCAAGATGCCCCTTAAATGTCACTATCGTCCCTGCTTCCACCACCTCCTCCGGCAGCGAGTTCCAGGCACCCACTACCCTCTGTGTAAAAAACTTGCCTCGCACATCTCTTCTAAACCTTGCCCCTCGCACCTTAAACCTATGCCACCTAGTAATTGACCCCTCTACCCTGGGAAAAAGCCTCTGACTATCCACTCTGTCTATGCCCCTGATAATTTTGTAGACCTCTATCAGGTCGCCCCCTCAACCTCCATTGTTCCAGTGAGAACAAACCAAGTTTATTCAACCGCTCCTCATAGCTAATGGCCTCCATACCAGGCAACATCCTGGTAAATCTCTTCTGCACCCTCTCTAAAGCCTCCACATCCTTCTGGTAGTGTGGCGACCAGAATTGAACACTATACTCCAAGTGTGGCCTAACTAAGGTTCTATACAGCTGCAACATGACTTGCCAATTCTTATACTCAATGCCCGGCCAATGAAGGCAAGCATGCCGTATGCCTTTTTGACTACCTTCTCCACCTGTGCTGCCCCCTTCAGTGACCTGTGGGCCTGTTCACCAAGATCTCTCTGACTTTCAATACTCTTGAGGGTTCTACCATTCACTGTATATTCCCTACCTGCATTAGACCTTCCAAAATGCATTACCTCACATTTGTCCTGATTAAACTCCATCTGCCATCTCTCCGCCCAAGTCTCCAAACGATCTAAATCCTGCTGTATCCTCTGACAGTCCTCATCGCTATCCGCAATTCCACCAACCTTTGTGTCGTCTGCAAACTTACTAATCAGACCAGTTACATTTTCCTCCAAATCATTTATACTACAAACAGCAAAGGTCCCAGCACTGATCCCTGCAGAACACCTCTAGTCACAGCCCTCCAATTAGAAAAGCACCCTTCCATTGCTGCTCTCTGCCTTCTATGACCTAGCCAGTTCTGTATCCATCTTGCCAGCTCACCCCTGATCCCGTGTGACTTCACCTTTTGTACCAGTCTACCATGAGGGACCTTGTCAAAGGCCTTACTGAAGTCCATATAGACAACATCCACTGCCCTACCTACATCAATCATCATTGTGACCTCTTCGTAAGTGAGACACAACCTCCCCTTCACAAAACCATGCTGCCTCTCGCTAATCCGTCCATTTGCTTCCAAATGGGAGTAGATCCTGTCTCGAAGAATTCTCTCCAGTAATTTTAAGGCTCACTGGCCTGCAGTTCCCTGGATTATCCTTGCTACCCTTCTTAAACAAAGGAACAACATTGGCTATTCTCCAGTCGTCCGGGACATCACCTGAAGACAGTGAGGATCCAAAGATTTCTGTCAAGGCCTCAGCAATTTCTTCTCTAGCCTCCTTCAGTATTCTGGGGTAGATCCCATCAGGCCCTGGGACTTATCTACGTTCATAACTCTTTGCCAAAACGTATTAATGCGGAGTGACAGTTATTCATTGATTAATTACTTTTAATGCTTAATCAGTAAGCATAATAATCAATATTATTAAAATCCTATTTGGTGATATGCAAAGCCTAACAGGTGCAATCAGCTACATATCAGGCAACATGGAAAATGAAATAGTTTATTCTTGATAATAAATATATATTTCTGAAACTGCTGAATAATTAAAAGTGCATAGGAATGGAATAAATAATTTATCTCAACAACAAAATTAAAAATCTAATCATTATTTTTGAAGTCGCTTCTCAAAGAGAGTTAATATTGTACATTGGGAAGTTCAGTGGCCCAGATCTTCCAGGGCAGCAGTGAGGCTGAGACACACACACTCTTGACTATGACGGGGGAAGGAAAGTGGGGGGTTGTAAACCATTTAGGCTGCAGGTAGGATTTCATACCCTCAGGCACAGGACCTTCCGCCTCTGAGAGCTGCTGTCAAATTCGAGGCCGGCAGCACCAACGGGAACAGCGGCTGTCATTTTGCACACGGGACTTATGGGGTGGGAATGATTATCTCACCAAGTTTGCGTCCGGGGGAAACTGATGAGACAGCATTTGGGTCGTATTCGCTTGCGGCGGTTGATCCTTCGCGAGGTTAATCGTATAAATCCTGTCCTGGATCCTCCAACTCCATTGCCAAACCAGCCGCAGTGGTGCCTCCAGTCTGTGTCGATGCCGACATGCCTGACGTTGTATCGTCAGATTGAGACATGGAGGCGCAGACGTCTGAGGTCGCGGTGGCAGATTCAATGGTTCAGCCGCCTCCTGACGATCGCCCGTCACCGTGTTCCTGCCGTGCGCTACGTTCCCCTTCGAGGTATATGCCGCCTGATCTGGAGCACGGGGGCTCGACATCCTCCACCTGCTCCTCCTTTTCCTCTTTTCGGTGGTCGTCGAGGGTGCCTTCGGACTTTGGGGGAAGGAATGTCATATCCCGCATGGGACTTAAGGGGCGGGAATGATTGTCTTCCCCGTGATTTTCGCAGAGTACGCGCTCCCCGCTGAGGGGTGGGGAACTCCATCCAGCTCTGTACAAAAGATCAGCCAGTAAGGCCCAGACCGTGGAGAGACCCGGTCGGGATCCACTGGGAGTTGTATATAACGTAACTGTAAATAAACCAAAGTTCTTTATTCTAACTCAGTGTGGGCTCTCTGTGTCCTTATTAAAGTGATCTCTGCTGGTACTGCTCTTGGGCAGTGGGGAGGAGGTGGGCTGCTTTGGATCGGAACTTTGTCAGTGTTTTAGGGTTGGTGAGGGAGGGTAGGGAGAGAGAAACCTGCAGAGAGGAAACTGACAGGTTAACTACTAGTCACAGGCCTTTCCTGCATTGGCGAGGAATTGGATGAGGCCCTTAAGCATACACTGATGGGAAAGCCGCCTGACGCCACCCCCGATGCTGGTATAATCACGGAGGGAGCATGGGTTGGCGGTAGGTAGCTGCTGGGTTTAACGAGCCCTGGGAGAAGTGGGCCTTAAAATCCAGCCTATGGAATATTTTTAAATGTTCTTAAGCATATTTTAAAAACAATTTGGAATCTTTCAATGATGTTTAGTTGCTTTAATGGTTCATAGAATCCTTAACGCAATGTAACTAAACGTGGGAGCGTCTTAGATGTAGCCCACAATGTTATACAAACAGTGGGGCTGGTAGCACTCCCCACTGTGCCCAAGGCATTCTGAGGCTTTGACTAGCAGAGCTTCATTATATTGGCACAGAGCCCTAATCCGCGCACTCAATTTGCTGAGCGGAGACCAATACAGGTAAAAGGTTCGTGTTATACTGGAGCCTAAGCTGCGTGCAAATCTCTTGGCTTCCCAGTTACAATGCAAAACAGGTCCACTCCCCACAACGTAGCTGATGTCCATGAGAAGCAACAGATAACTGCAGAGAAATATTCAATCATTTGTCTCTGATAGCTCTGAGCTTTTGCGTGGGCCACACAGTTTACCTTCAGCATGACGAGGCTAACTTTACTTCAGGCATTAGCAACTGTTTATGTTCTGTTGAAACAGAAAGTGCAAGAACTCCTTAAATTTTATTTATTCTTTCATGGGATGTGGCTACCGCTGGCAAAGCCAGCATTTGTTGCTCATAAACTGAGTGGCTTGCTGGCCGTTTCGGAGAGCAGTTAAGATTCAACCACATTGCTGTGGGTCTGGAGTCACATGTAGGCCAGACCGGGGTAAGGATGGCAGATTTCCTTCCCTAAAGGACATTAGTGAACCAGATGGGTTTTTATTACAAATAATGATCACCATTACTGAGCCTGGCTTTTTATTTCACATTTTATTAATTGAATTTAAATTCTACCAGCTGCCGTGGTGGGATTTGAATCCATGTCCCCAGAGCTTGGGCCTCTGGATTGCTCGACCTGTTGCCTTGCCACAGTCTCCCCCCAAACGATTGTTCTTCCAGAGTGTCACAAACAATGGCTGGGAAAAAAATTAAAACACTGAGATGGGATTATCTCTCAGCTGGCAGTGAAATGCTTTAATGGCACACTGACACAAATCTACATTACAATTAGGGAGTGAAAGGTCTGACTAGATCGCAGGATCAATTCTGACGTCACAGTGGTAAATCCATTCACTGTACAGCGGCTCCAGTATAACAGCAAACATTGCAAGACAATATGTTCACATGAGAACACAGGCCAATCTTCTTAAACTTTGCTTTTAGCTTTTTTTTAATAAACATTTTATGGAGGTATTTTTTGGGCATTGTAACAGCAGCAAAATAAACAATGTAAATAAAAATATTAGCATAGTGCGAATACCGCCTCCCCCGCCCACAGGTCCCACCACTACTTAACCCCCTAGTCTACACTAACCTACCCCCCCCCCCACCACTCCTTTCTGCTGACGGTTAATTCTCTGCGACGAAGTCAATGAATGGTTGCCACCTCTGGGTGAACCCTAACAATGACCCTCTCATGGCAAACTTAATTTTCTCCAGGCAGAGAAAGCCAGCCATGTCCGCCATGTCCGATAGTCAGGTCTCCGACTTCGGGGGCTTCGAGTCCCTCCATGCCAGTAATGTCCGCCTCCGGGCTACCAGGGAAGCAAAGGCCAGAACATCTGCCTCTTTCTCCTCCTGGATTCCCGGATCCTGCGACACCCCGAATATCGCCACCTCTGGACTCAATGCCACCCTCGTATTTAATACCTTGGACATGACGTCGGCAAACCCCTGCCAAAGTCCCCTCAGCTTTGGACATGCCCAGAACATGTGGACATGGTTCGCTGACCCTCCCGCACATTTTGCACATCTGTCCTCCACCCTAAAGAATCTGCTCATCCAGGCCACCGTCATGTGGCTAGGTGCACAACCTTGAATTGAATCAGGCTGAGCCTGGCACATGTTGCGGTCGTGTTGACTCTACTCAACGCGTCCGCCCAGAGGCCCTCCATCTCTCTCCCCCCCCCCCCAGCTCCTCCTTCCACTTTCGCTTCAGCTCCTCGGTCTGTGACTCCTCTGATCCCATAATCTCTTTATATATGTCCGAGACGCTCCCCTCTCCTATCCATTCTCTAAAAACCACCCTATCCTGAATCCCCCTTCGTGGCAGGAGTGGGAAGGTTGGTACCTGCCTCCGCAGAAAGTTCCGCACCTGCAGATATCAAAATTTGTTTCCCCCCGCCAATGCAAACTTCTCCTCCAGCGCCCTCATACTCGCAAAGCTGCCCTCTATAAACAAGTCCCCCATCCTCTCAATCCCCGCTCTCCACCAAATTTGGAAACCCCCGTTCATCCTCCCCGGGGCAAACCGGTGATTATCGCAGATTGGGGACCAGACCGGTGCCCCCCCTGCTCCCACATTCTCCTCCACTGCCCCAGACTCTCAGGGCCGCCACCACCCCTGGACTGGTGGAGTATCGTGCCGGCGGGAATGGCAGAGGCGCAGTTACCAACGCCCCCAGACTTGTCCCCTTACAAGAAACCGCCTCCTTGCGCACCCATGCCGAACCATCCCCCCCCCCCCTCCCCACCAGCGCCTTCCTAACCATGGCCATATTAGCCGCCCAGTAATAATTCCTAAAATTCGGCAGCACCAGCCCACCCTCCCTCCGACTCCACTCGAGCATTGCCCTCCTCACTCGCGGGGACTTGCCCCCCCCCCCACCCCACGAAGCCCGCAATAACTTTATTGACCCGCTTAAAAAAGAATGGCGGGATGAAGATGGGGAGACATTGGAAAACGAATAGGAATCTCGGAAGGACCGTCATTTTCACCGTTTGAACTCTGCCCGCCAAAGACAACGGGAGCACATCCCATCTCCGGAAATCCTCCTTCGTCTGATCCACCAACCGGGTCAAATTTATGTAGCCGGTCCCAATCCCTCACCACTTGGATACCTAGGTACCTGAAACTGTCCCCAACCAATCTAAACGGCAGTTCCCCCAGTCACCTCTCCTGACCCCTCGCCTGGACCACAAACATCTCGCTCTTCCCCATATTAAGCTTATACCCCGAAAACCGGCCAAATTCCCCTAAAAGTCCCATAATTTCTTCCATCCCCTCCTTTGGATCTGAAACATACAACAGCAGGTCATCCGCATACAGCGAGACTCTGTGCCCCCTCCCCCCCCCAGACCAGCCCCTTCCAACCCCTCGAGGCCCTCAAAGCAATTGCCAGCGGCTCTATAGCCAGCGCAAACAGCAGTGGGGTGAGGGGGCATCTCTGTCTCGTCACCCGGTGCAGTTTAAAAGAGTCCAATGTCATCCTGTTTGTCCGTACACCTTGCAACCGGAGCCCGGTACAGCAACCTAGCCCAGTCAATAAAGCCCCTCCCAAATCCGAACCGCTCCAGAACCTCCCATAAATAATCCCACTCAACCCGGTCAAAAACTTTCTCCACACCCATCGCGACCACTATCTCCACCTCCCTACTCTCCGTGGGCATCATGATCAAGAATGGCGGGATGAAGATGGGGAGACATTGGAAAACGAATAGGAATCTCGGAAGGACCGTCATTTTCACCGTTTGAACTCTGCCCGCCAAAGACAACGGGAGCACATCCCATCTCCGGAAATCCTCCTTCGTCTGATCCACCAACCGGGTCAAATTTATGTAGCAACATAAACATAAGAACAGCCTTCTTACATTAGACACCAGCTGCCTGCCCTTAATTAACCCTGATTGATCCTCCACAATAACGTCCGGTACACAGTCCTCAATCCTGGAGGACACAATTTTGGCCGACAGTTTGGCGCCTACGTTCAACACGGAAATCAACCTGTAGGACCCACATAGCTCCGGGTCCTTTCCCGTTTCAGGATAAGCGAAATCGTGGCCTGTGACATCGTCTGGGGCAGAACCCCTCTTTCCCTTGCCTCGTTAAACACCTTCAACAGCACCAGTCCCAATATCCCGGAGAACTTTTTATAGAACTCAACTGGGTACCCATCCGGTCCCGGGGCCTTACCCGACTGCATGGCCTTCAAGCCCTCCACTATCTCGTCCAACCTGATCGGGGCCCCCAGCCCTTCTACCAGCTCCCGGTCAACCTTCGGGACAGTCAGCCCCTCCAGGAAGTGCCTCATCCCCTCCGGCCCCGCAGGGAGTTGCGACCTGTACAACCTGCTGTAAAAATCTCGGATGCCTTACTCACCCCTGCCGAGTCCCCAACTAAGTTCCCATCCCCGTCAATAACTTCCCCTATTTTTCTAGCTGCCTCCCTCTTTCTGAGCTGCTGTGCAAGCATCCTGCTGGCCTTCTCACCATGCTCGTAAATTGCCCCCCCCTCGCCTTTCTGAGCTGTTTCACTGCCCTCCCTGTGGTTAACAAGCCAAATTCCGACTGTAGCCTCCGATGTTCCCTGAAAAGCCCTGCCTCTGGAGTCTCCGTGTACCTTCTGTCGACTTGTAGAATCTCTTTCACCAGTCGGTCCTTCTCTGCCCTATCTGTCCTGTCCCTGTGAGCCCGGATCAAAATCAGCTCTCCTCTCACCACTGCCTTCAGCGCTTCCCAGACCACTGCTGCTGAGGCCTCCCCCGTATCATTTACCCGCAGGTAATTCAGCATGCAATTCCTCAGCCTCTCGCACACCGCTTCGTCCGCCAATAGCCCTACATCCAACCTGCATTGCGGGCGCTGTTTGCTACCCATACTAACCTGCAGGTCAACCCAGTGTGGGGCATGGTCCAAGATCGTAATCGCCGAATACCCCGTGTCCACCACCCCTGCCAGCAAGGCCCTACCCAAGACAAAGAAGTCGATCCGAGAGTACACCTTATGTACGTGGGAGTAAAAAGAAAACTCCTTCGCCCTCGGCTGCCTAAATCTCCATGGATCCATCCCCCCTCCCCCCTTCTGCTCCATGAACCCTTTCAGTTCCTTTGCCATTGCTGGCACCCTGCCCGTTCTCGAGCATGACCGATCCAGGCCGGGGTCAATAACTGTATTAACGTCCCCTCCCATGATCAGCTTGTGCGAGTCCAGGTCCGGTATCTTCCCAAACATCCTCTTTATAAATTCCACGTCATCCCAATTTGGTGCATATACATTAACCAGCACTACCTTCATCCCCTGCAGCTTACCACTAGCCATGAAATATCGACCTCACACATCCGAAACTGTTCTGCCCACCTCAAATGTCACCCGCTTATTAATCAAGATCATAACCCCTCTAATCTTTGTATCCAGCCCCGAGTGGAAAACATGACTGGCCCAGCCTTTCCTCAATCTAACCTGGTCCACTACTCTAAGGTGCGTCTCCTGCAACATTACCATGTCCGCCTTCAGTCCCCTCAGGTGCACGAACACACGTGCCCTCTTAACCGGCCCATTTAACCCTCGAACATTCCTGGTGATCAGCCTAGTTTGGAGGCAAAGTGCCCCCCGTCGATCAGCCATCCCCTTTCTTGGGCTCGCCTCCAACCCCTACACCGCACCTCCTCCGGCCCACCCCTTGGCGGCCCCCGCCACCAACCTCCTCACTGTTCCTCCACCGAAGTCCCTCCCTCGTCAGCAGAACCACTCCCGCCCCTCCCCCCTCCTCCCCTAGCAACACTACTCTAAAACCTAACCCATCTAATAAACTAAACATATGGACCCCCCCCCCCCCCCCCACTGCATTTCCGTGAGCTAGCTCACCCAGCTAGCTTGGTGGCCCCTGCCCCGGCGCCAAAAAGTCTCCCACCTATTGTTCCCTCGCTTCCCTCCTCCCGCTCGTACAAACAAATTCCCTCATCTAACAATCCCCACAGAAACACCCAACGGCAACAAAAAACACCATCCACCGAAACTCAAACAAGCAAGTCTCCACCCCACAAAAGTGCACATCAACGAAAAAGACATTGCCAACATCCACCGAAAAAAGAACCCGAAAATGAAAAATAAACTTTCCCCCCCCACCTTAAACAGAACTCAAAAACAGAAACGAAACAATAAGAGGAGACAAAACCAATTTAAGACAGAAAAAAGGGCCCAATATAGGCCAACAAGTTGCTTCAAAGTTCGAGAGTTCTGAGACCCCCACCAGTTCTTTCCTTTTAGCAAAGTCCAGTGCATCTTCGGGCGACTCAAAATAATGATACTGGTCCTCATAAGTGATCCAAAGACGAGCCGGATACAGCAGTCCGAACTTCACCTGTTTCTTGAAGAAGATTGACTTAATTTGGTTAAAGCCTCTTCCTCGCCACCTCTACACTCAGGTCCTGGTACACCCGCAAGATACTGTTGTCCCACTTACAACTCCACATTCCCTTGGCCATCTGAAGAATACATTCCTTGTCCAGGAACCTGCTGAATCTCACCACAATTGCCCTCGGAGGGTCCCCTGCCCGCGGCTTCCTCGCAAGCGCTCTGTACGCCCTGTCCACCGCCCAACGGTCGGGAGAATGCCCCCTCCCCCAACAGCTTTTCGAACGTACCCGCTACGTATGCCCCAGCGTCCGCTCCCTCAGCCCCCTCTGGGAGCCCGACAATTCTTAAGTTCTGCCGGCAGGACCGATTCTCCAGGTCCTCCACCTTCTCCAGAAGCCTTTTCTGCTGGTCCCGCAGCATCCCCACCTCCAGCTCCACCGCTGTTTGATGCTCCTCCTGCTCAGCCAGCGCCTTCTCAACCGTCTGGATCGCCCGATCCTGGGCGACCAATCAGTGCTGCAGCCGATCGATCGATTCTTTCATCGGTCCAGACAGTCCCGCTTCTGCTTGGTAAAACCGTCCTGGATGACCTGCATCAACTGCTCGGTTGGTCACTGGGCCGTCGCCCCAGGGGTCCGGTCCTCGGCCATGCTGTCTCCTGCTGCTCTTGCCTAACTTTTTATTTCTGCCTTTTCGTGCACTTCTGGTTCTTTTCTTCATACACCGATACGTGGAAACGGGGCCCAATTGCCTCAGACTTGGAATTCACCGTTTAAAACCAGACAAAGTCCAAAGGTCCGACCAGAGCGGGAGCCACCAAATGTGCGACTTACTCCTTCATAGCCGCCACCGGAAGTCCCGCTTTTAGCTTTTTGAACCATCCTGCAAGACCAACTATCATATCCGGCACAGATCAGAGGTCGAACCTGAGATCTTTGTGGTCATGGTTCCTCAGTACAGTATCACACAATGCACTTACCTATTGAGCCTTGCTATGGTGACTTTCATTTTGTAATTTAACACGCCAACATAGCTATTTAGGAATGGTCTCCAAGTGTGCGGGGGCATTTCCTGCAGAAAGCAATGAAACCAATCTCAATGCAAACCAGTGAAAGCAGGCAACCACCAGCTTTGCCAAATGGCACTGACTTTAATTCGGGAACAGCTCACCTGTCTACCTGTGGGAAGGATGAAAATGTAGGTATGCCAATAATCTTTGCCAGATCTTGGTGCTCTCCGGATTGTACAGTGATTAACAATAAAGTATGTGGCAGAAATGCCCATTTGTATCTCGAAAGAGACAAAATTCTATAAAAATAAGTGTTGGCCTCACCAGCAATGCCCGCATCCAGTGAAATAGCCTTCAAAAGTATAACTTGTGGGCCACGATTCTAATCCGTCCAACCCCCTGAGATGGGGGAGAGGATTGGGAGTGGTGTTTAATTATTGATAGTAGCAACCTGGCCCACGGCCAACAGTTAGATTTTAAAGCGGTGAAATCAGGCCATGGATGAGGGATGAGATGTCTGCAAAACACAGGCGGGGGCTTAATTAGCATGACAAGGTTACAACCTGATATCATAATTGATGCCTTAATTTAGATTTCATAGTAAATTGCCAGGGGGTATTTCACCTGTGGGATGCCTGACAGCTGGTCAAGGAATGAACTGCCGGATTCACATTTAAAGTGTATCTTTTAGCACATCATGCTGCTCAGGAGGACCAGGAATGCTCCCCACTCCACACCCCAGCGCCGTAAAAGAAGCCTTCCGCCTCCCTCCATTGGATGCTGTGGATCCACTTGCATCTCCACATAGCTCAAGGTGCAGCAACATAATCCTGTAGCAGAGGCTCAGAGCAACAGTCGAAGCCAAAAAGGGAAAGAGAGAAGGTTGAGGTGAGGCGTTTACGAGCAGCGAGAGACAGCTGTGGCAAAGTTTAAGCAGAGTGCCAGGAGGATTACAAACCCTCCAGGATTGGCCTAGAGTCTCCAGGAATTGAAGATCAGCCTCCAGGACACTGCTGCGTGTAACCCTGGCGAAAGATCATCAGGACATTAAAAAATACCTTTCTCTGTCATTTTCTTTGAGTATTTCCCTTTATCGGATATAAAAATGTTGAGAATGGTGAAAAACGTCCATTTGGCTGAGAGGCATCCAACTGGGTAATGAGACTCTTTGCATTCCAGTTGGTGTAGGAAGACAATGGATCGATTCTCTGGCCATATTGTGCTCGAGCGGGAGCACATCGCGGCTGGTGAATCCCGGGTGAAGCCTTCAGCAGCCTCCACTCCTCGAGGGATTCACCCAAGTCCCGCGAGGTGTTGGAATCGGAACTCCGCCCAAAAGGGGCGGGACCAAACGGTGCTCGCTAATGTAGGTCTTAAACCTACCTACCCGGGATACACCGGCCTTCCTCGATTCAGCGGCCTGCTCAGTGAAGCTGCAGTCAGGTGCCAATCAGTACTGTTCCGCAAGAACGTAGACCAGACAGAACGGTGCCCGAGGGGTCTCCTGGGCCACTAGATGCCCCTGGGTGTCAGGGTCAGTACAGGGTGGCCCCCTGGCGCTCCCCCTGAAACATGGACACCTTGGCACTGCCACCTGGCTGAAGCACTGCCTGGGTGCCAGGTGGCAGTGCAAGGGTGCCAGGGTGGAACTGCCACGGGTCAGGGCCTGAGGGGGGAAGGAAGGTGGCATGAAAGGAAGGTGGAAGAGGGGGTTCGAAGGGTGGGGGTGTGCAGGGCAGGTAAGTAGGGGCCTCAAGAGTTTGGGGGGGATGGCGGATGGGGGTCCTGGAAGAGGAAATGCTGTAAGGAACTTTGGGGGGGGGGGTGCTGAAGAAAGGCGGCCCCCTTTGGTGCCCATAGTGGGGTTTCCTTACTTGGGGGTTGTGGGGTAGTGCCCATGTGTGTGAGGAGTTACATTTCCCATGAGTGGGGAGTGTAGAGGGCCCACAACCTCTCTTAGAGATCGGGGCACCCTTTCAAAATGGCCCTCAGTGTCATTGGATAGCGGTAGGTGTGGTGATATGCATGTACACATTAATGTATATAGTTGCTTATTAATGTATATCGTTATCGGTATGGCCTCCGACCAGCAGGTGGTGATAGAGATCTACCACATGACCTGACACACCAGACAGTTGGTAGTGAGTGGTACAAGAAGATAGTCACACTTAGAGTAGCTCCAGGAGAATTCAATAAATTTGTTTAATAGCCATTGTCTGTATTATAGTTTGTTAGTTATTTTTCCATGTGTTTGTTAATAAATCATCTTTCTAGTTAAAGAACTAGATGTTCTGTACCTCATTGCAAGTCACCACCCAGAACACAACAGAGGGAACTCGCCGGAAGTACGGGCGGGAAACTCCTTGAAAAACCCGCCACAAATGAACTTAGAAATGATTCCGTTGAATCGTGCTGAATGTGTCACAAGTGTTGGCTGCCAACTGGCTGGATCATCAGGCAAAGTCATGCGATGGAACCTCCGGGAATAAATTTAATCACAGTTGGCAACCTTACGCCCAGTCCTGCCAATCGCACACTGCCTCCACCCTGCCCTCCTGCTTCCCAGCATTCCCCCAACCCCTACCCAATTGCAGCTCACAGCCGACACTCCCTTCCTGATGCTGGGGACCACCTCCCTCCACTGGTGTGCAGCTCCAAGCTCCTCTGTACTGAGCTTCCTAACCATCACCAGGCTGCATTGGGCTGGTTGCCAGGTGGGAGGTGACCCTAAAATGTGCTGAATCTTAATGGCAGGGTCTCTACAACCCTGCCTAGTAAGATTTGAGTCTTGCCCAAATACATCCTGGCTCTCCTTTAACGTAGGTGCCATGGATTCAGAATGAGATTCTAGCACAAGATTACAGTGACAGACACCTTAATAAAAAGAAGCAAATTGTCCTGGTTTGCTTGGCCGTATGCAACAGAGTGTAAAACATTGAATAACTGCGCAGAAGATAAAAGCTACACATGCACCTTTAATCAGTCTTATTTGTACCTTCTGTACCCGCACACATGTAATTAAACATCTACTTGGCTCGCGTTATTTCACCCTAAGCCATTCCAAAACAGTTTCGCACTTTGTTCATGACACCACTGAAAGAGTACAGAACCACATCAAAAGATCTGCTGCCGTTGGTTCAATTCAGCAACAAAAAAGAGAAACCCTTCCCAAAGTGGAAAGAAACCTCCCACAATTTAAAATGTTCGGCAAAATCAGAACACAAATCACTTCAATTGTTTACACCAGTAACAATGAGTGCAAGCTGCACAAACTGACTGGCTGCAGTAATGTAAATACAGGTGCAGCAGCTGTGTTCAAAACAAAACAGTCTGATTTCAACTTTCATTTGAAACTCAGGTGATGCCACCCAAAGAGATATTACGACTACGCATTGTGTTATGTATGCCCCACGAGCATGTTCAGCCAGATTTTGCTGCAGCTACCACCTGCAGAGTGCTCTCTTTGGATCTTTGCTCATGTTGACATTTCAAAATGTTATTTATGCTCACTATAACCATACTGCGCCACGGTTGGGCAGCTTGAGACATGCTCTTTTAGACTTATTCACGCACGCTTAGGTTTTGAATCTTTGTGCCAAGAAAGTTGTTTGAGGGACGAACGTGTAACACTCGCCTTCTTCTTGGGCAGCTTCTTGGCATCATAGTACCATAGAATCCCTACAGTGCAGAAGGAGGCCATTTGGCCCATCGTATATCCACCGACCCCCTACCTAGGTCCACTCCCCCATCCTGTCCCCGTAACTCCACCTGACCTGCAAATCCCTAGACTCTAAGGGGCAACTTTATCATGGCCAATCCACTAACCTAGACATTTTTCTGACTGCGAGAGGAATCCGGAGCACCCGGAGGAAACCCGTGCAGACACAGGGAGAAAGTGCAAACACCACACAGATAGTCACCCAAGACCGGAATTGAACCCAAGTCCCTGGGTCTGTGAGGCAGCAGTGCTAATCACTGTGCATGTGCCGCTCCTGTGGATGAAGTGTTTCCAGTCTGGTTCGATGGGATCTAAGATGGCTGCTGAGTCCAATGTGCGATCTCCAGACTCTGCCACTCTGTCACTTGCGGGACAGGTGGTGCTTGAAGGATTGGGCAGGTAAGGAGCGTGATCGAACGGCCTTGGTGGGGCGTTCCCGACCCAAGCCTGAAAAAAAGAATCCCGTTTGATAGCAGGGTCGTTTTGGCGCTGCAGGTTCCTGGAAACACCCCGCTATTCATGGCCAATACGAGACTCTGTTTTTTGGGCGTTAAATCACACCCAAGGTGTCTAGAGGTTCATGCACTCTCTCTGACACCTCAACTTTGTGTTCGCATGTTCTCGGTGTGCTCGGTACCTTCCAAAAGAAACCTTCTGTATTTTGGTTAGCACCGGCTGGGGTCTCTCATGAGTCAGCAGGGATGTTTGTCCTCTTGATGGATGCTTTGAGGACATCCCAAAACAATTCTGCTGTCCTCCCGGGAATATCCTGGCATGACTGAGTTCCGGCTGGAGCAGTTGCTTTAGGAATCTGACGTCAGGCGTACAGATGACATCTCCTGATTTTGAGTGATTAGTACCTTGATTCTGGGCTCGTTGGCTTGGGAGAGTGCTGCAAGCTATCTAGAACTTTGGTGAGCAATGGGACAATCAGTGTTTCCCTTTACCAAATAAGATTAAAGGTTTGAAAAGTAAACTGAGGAAGGTCTATCAAGTAGGGTGAATCGGAGTGAGCGAATTCACCGTCAAACCCAGTGCAGAAGGAGAAGTAAAGTGGGGAAAAGAAAGATTGCATTAAGAGAGAGATGGGGGTGGGGGGGGGGAGAGACATTTTACATCATTATAATCTCCTAAAACAATTCACAATCTGGAGGAAAGAGAACCCACATTTAGAATTGTTTACTTTCTGACAGGTTGCCATGTTTAGCCCATTTAAACACCCCCAAGCCCAGTGCCCCCTGTTAACCCCTGTTAAAATTCCCCCTCATCTTGATATGATAGTGGGTTGCTGATGTACAGACATTTTTGTCTGAAAATGCTGTCGCCAGTACTTTAGCAGAGGTATGAACATGTCTCAAATACCTTCACTCAACCAGCAATGAGAAGAGCTTCAGCCCACAAGAACATGTGAAGTAGGAGCAGGAGTATCCGCCATAGGGCTCATTGAAACTGCTCCACCATTCAATATGGTCATTGCTGAATGTCTGCATCAATTCCGCTTCCCTGCATGATCCCCATATTACTGGATAAGTGCTCGTATCTTGTATCCCGCAGTGATATTTCAGGGCCATGGGTCCTCGAACCACAAAATATTAAATTTTTATGATCAATCTTTCCACTTGGAAACAGCTGCCAGGGATATAAAGTTGGAAGATATATCCTAACCGGCACGCATCGTTCCTTTCACTTACAGCTGCCCACATATTTCTTTGTGGGTTACTTTGTGGCAGCTTACGGTCATCGGGATTCTGAAAGAGCCTGGCACCCTCGACAGGGAGCCTGAGACTGATGTGAACAAGGTGAGAATCCTTACTGAAAAATGCAGGACGGAATTTAAAATGAGTGGCCGGGAGTGGAAGGTGGGGGGGGGGGGGATGGCACTGGGGGTCCATTATCTGTTTGAAATCTGGTGCCATCTCCCCTGACCCAATCTTCGGGACTAATTAAAATTTAGAACCTGACCACCGGGGCTCCCCCCAGAGTCATGTGATTGCTGCGCTGCTGTGCTGCGGTGGGGGTGGGGGTATGTGCAGAAATCCCATTCCCAAGAGCTTCCAGTCAATCTCGATTAACACTGCTCATATCGGCAATGGATCTTTAAAAGGACATGGGGAGTCCACGGTGAGTAAAATAAAAAATAAAGTTTATTTACAAGAACGATATGTGCACTACCCAGTAGATCCCTACCGGGTTCTCTTCTGGTCGGTACCTTACCGGCCCATCTTTTATACAGTGATTTACGAGATACCCCGCCCATAGCGGGAGAGCTCGTACTCTGTGAGGAGCATTGGGAAGACAAGAATTCCCACCCAGTGGGTTCCCAGGTAAGTGAGTCAGGATTGGGGTCGCGGGGGAGAGGCTTTCTGTGGGCCCCTCCTCACCCCTTGCCTTCCTGATGCCAGGTCCCTCAATCAGGCACAGATGCCTGAGAATGAAGAAACCCTTCCCACTCGAAGGCCACAGGCAAAGCCCTCAGGTTTTGCAGGGTGGCCGCCCCAAATGATGGGTTTACTAGGATGTGCCTGGTATGGAGGGCATTAGCTATGAGGAGAGGTTAGATAAACTCGGTCTGTTCTCACTAGAACGACGGAGGTTGAGAGGCAACCTGATAGAGGTCTACAAGATTATGAGTGGCATGGACAGAGTGGATAGTCAGGTGCTCTTTCCTGGATAGTCAGGAATTGTTTTTTGTTCTTTGTTCACTGGTTCAATACTAGTGGTGGCAGGATGAGGCCCTTAAGTGACCTTTCAGTAGTCACAAGCGGGCCTTAATTAGCCTCCAGGGGGAAGGCCCTCTTCAAGCCCCCCAGCCCTGGGCTTGATTGGAGGGAATTGAGATTTCACCTCTCACTGCCCCCGATCACACTGAATCTCTATCCCCCAACATGCCTCCATGATGGAGGTTGATAAATTCCTCCCTCAGTGTGTAAATGAGGAAGGATAAGTTACAATACTTAAATCAAGTACAGAAAACAAAATTGAGAGGGATAAAAAGCAATGGAAATTAAAAGAGACCACTAAAAGAGACAGCGAGAAAAATTAATCAAAAATTTGTAACTTTTTAAACTGTCTTAAAAATCTGAAGAAACTACACTCCACACTTGTAGAAGTTGGGTGGCAGGTGGCACAATGGGTAGCACTGCTGCCTCACAGCGTAAGGGAGTGGGGTTTGATTTCGGTCTTGGGTGATTGCCTGTGTGGAGTTTGCACATTCTCCCCATGTTTGCGTGGGTTTCCTCCTACAGTCCAAAGATGTGCAGGTTAGGTGGTTTGGCCATGCTAAGTTGTTTCTGTTTTTTCAGAGGTCGGCGCAGACTCGATGGGCCAAATGGCCTCCTTCTTTTCAAAGCCATATAGATTGTTTGTTGGTGTGCTGAAGAAGGTCATCATATTTGGAGATGACAAAGAGTGCCGCAGATGCCTTCAGTTACTGCCAGATGTGCTGGCTCATATCTGTCACATTTTCCGGGAGGGCCTGATGCTTCATGGACTGCACTACAGGAACTCACCAAGGTTCCTTAGGCAGCACCTTCCAAACCTGTGGCCTCTACCAACTAGAAGGACAAGGGCAGCACCACCCTGTGAACACCCCCACCCGGAGGGTCTCCTTCCAAGTCACTCATCCTGATTTGGAAAAATCTAGTCATTCCTTCATTGTCGCTGGGTCAAAATCCTGGAACTCCCTCCCCGTTAGCACTGTGGGTGCACCTACACCTCAGGGACTGCAGCGGTTTGAAGAAGGCAGCTCAACACCACCTTCTGAAGGGCAACCAGGGTTGGACAATAAATGCTGGCCCACATCGCGTAAATTAATTAACGATTGCCGCTTGACATGACATGCCTTACCATTTTCCTGAAATGGGACGTCCAGCAGCTAAGTACCACAGCTTCTTGTGTTTGAATGGTGAATTTGTCTCGGTGAGGTGCCAGTGTTGCAAAATCTTTGGAAGAGCTGGACAGCAGCTTCCTCACTTTCACATTGAATTGTCTGTGTGTGCAGACAACAGAAAGTTTTTTTTTCTTTATTCTTTCATGGGAAGTGGGTGTCATTGGCAAGGCCAGTGTTTGTTGCCCTCCCCTAATTACCCATTGTGGTAGTCTGTATTAGGGGTATTACGGTACGTAGGTTGAGGCTGTAAGACCATTGGTAAGGGAGGTACCTGAGGCATGAAGATCATTGGTGAAGCCTGCCTGCTGGTTCCGCCCAGTAAGGCGGAGTATAAGAGTCTGTGTCTCCCTAGCAGCTGCATTCTGTACCTGCCCTGCTGGGGGAAACATCTAGTCCAATAAAGTCTTCAATTGTCATCCAATCTCGCTTCTGGAGTTATTGATCGAGCATCACCCATGAAATGGGCGGCTTGCTCGGCCATTTTAGAGGGTAGTTAAGAGTCATCCGCATTGCGAGTCACATACTGGTCGATCAAGGACGGCAGATTTCTTCCCTGAAGGACATTAGTGAACCAGATGGGTTTTTAACGACACCATTAGACCATCATGGTCACCATTAAACTCGCCTTTAATTGCAGATTTTATTATGGGGTAATTGAATTTAAACTCCATCAGCTGCCATGGTGGGATTTGAGTGTTTCCAGAGGATTAACCTGGGCCTTTGGATTGCTAATCCAGTGACATTACCACCGTGCCACCATCTCCCCCTATTGCTGCCTGATTCACTCCTTAATAAGAGTGAATGCTCATAGCCTCACCTTTATTCCTGCTATGAAATGTAGGTCGATGTTTAATCTGCTACAGAAGCAGGGTGCACTGCTGTACTTTCCTTTCAATGATTGGTGAAAGAGTCTGCTGTTTTGTTGGCATTGTTATTGGAAAATGACCTGACTCATATATTCCTCTGTATGTCATTAACTCTCTGATATTTAGCATCGTTGTTTACAGATTCTTAAATGTTCTGTGAGAATGTAAATTGTGGTTAGTTATGCACAAACTACAGTAAAAGGAGCCTTTATTAGTTGTGTGTGTGGTGGGGGGGACGGGGGGGGGACGGGACTCAGAGAAGATGCAATGATCCTTTTTCTATTTTAGTGTCAAGCAGCTCACAGAGAATCGTTAGAAAACGTCTTTTTCTAAAAAAGGTTAAACTGTATCAAACACTAAAACTGGATCACTGGGTGACACATTGGACTGGAATCAGTATTTAAGCTTTAACGTCTGGGATGCATTCAGGACATAGTAAGATGGTGAAAATCTGTTGTGTGTGTGTCCATCTTCAATAACATGAGCTTGTCAAACCTCAGTTTAGCTCCCAACAGATACAAGAATAAAACTGCCCTCAACCTGAATTGAAGATCTTACCTGGAGCAAAAATATGTGTGGTGCGGAGGATGAGGACAATTGCAGTAGTGTCAAGGAGCTTTACTCTGCACCTGCTTATGTTATACCTGACCTGGAAATGTCTGATATTGGCAAGGAATGACACTCCATGTCCTCACAATGAAACATTTCACCTTGCTGAAAATACTTATCATAAAAGATAAATTTATGATGTGTTAACTGTTGTTTTGTTGAATATTTGCATTTCGTTACCAATGACATTGACGGATGAACTTGCTTGGAGTATTTGTTAAACTGACACTGAGAAGGAACTAAGTTGAATGTAAAAACATGCCTGTATTAATTATGAGTTAATTATTGCACCGAGTTATGATAATTTAGTTATACTACAGTCTCAACTCAAACCAGTTTCCCAAAATCAGCGCTAATTTATTTAATCTTAAAGAAGTGTAAGAGTCCTTCCTTTTTATTCCCTTTGTTTCCATTTCCTTTCTTTTATTATTTTGGTATGTGGGCCCATAATCGGGATGTGCCTTGAAGCAGAAGATTCAAAGTCGGAACAGCCTGCTTGTCAGGACACTCTGCTCCCAGGTTTTGTATTTTGGAAAGGAGAAGCCAGACTCTGAGGCACCGAGTGCATCTCAGGAGTCTTTGGAGGGTCTTGGTTCGATTGGTTAACTGACAACTACTGGATTGGCCAAAGATAGTGGGCGGGATTCTCCGCCGGCGGGATTCTCCGTTTCGCCGGCGCCCGGGGGTTTCCCGACGGCGCGGGGCTGCTCCACAATGGGAAACCCCATTGACCGGCCGGCGTAACGGAGAATCCCGCCGGCGAGTCGGGGCCAAATTTGGCGCGGCGGGGCAGAGAATCCAGCCCCATGTTCTGCCTGACAATGGTCAGTAACTGGTGACTTTTTGAGAGAACTGAGCAGAAGTGCTTAGGCTTGGAAGTGAAAGGAATTCTCTCTCTCCTGTTTGCTGAAGTGAAAGAATAATAATAATCACTTATTGTCACAAGTAGGCTTCAATGAAGTTACTGTGAAAAGCCCCTAGTCGCCATATTCCGGCGCCTGTTCGGCGAGGCCGGTATGGGACTTGAACCTGCGCTGCTGGCATTGTTCTGCATTGCAAGCCAGCTATTTAGCCCACTGCGCTAAACCAGTCCCAGAACTGCTCTGTTATCTGAAAGCAGTGAGCTCCTGGCACATCCTTTGCTGTGAACCTGAAATGATGCTGAGTCTGCAGAGAAATGTAGACAACCTTGCCAGAGAAAACCATCTCAAGCCTAGAAGGAAGAAGTACCAAAACGTAAGCCTGAACTTCAGAAGGATATCGACTGGAATCACACCGGAGCATCAAAGAGCTTTATCTTTTTATTTTTATGAATATTTCCTTTCCCTTTCCACCACCCTTTCCCTTCTGTGTTGTTTGTCTGTGTGTGTATATAGAGAGTGGGGCGAGTTAGGATGGTGGGAGTGGGTGGGAAAGAGGTAGTAGCTAGTTACATTTTCTGTCTGTTTAATTATAATACTGTACATTATAAAAGGTTACTTGTGATTTTAAATTTACAAACCCGGTGACTAGTTTATTGGGCTGGTCAAGTGGGGCTGGAATTGACCGCGCGCTAGCCCAGGGTGTCATGACAAGAAGTATTGGTGAACTTTGTGCTGATTAGCGATTTTTCTATTTCGCAGCACATGCAATGTCGCAATTTGAAACACCCAAAGTTAGCACAAAGTCCTTCTAGGTCACCTGCAAGGACAATTAGGCCGTGATAATGCTTCAACTACTGAGTGTAGATTAGTAGCTGAAGTATTGATTTGCAATTGGCAGGAACTTGATAATACTGTTCGGTTATGAATCAGCTTCTTGCAGCCTCAAGTCTGTACATCTATGCTTACAGGCAGGCAGAGAACTTTACTCCTGTTATAATGCCTTGTGGACTACAATTCGGCCCAAAGCAGGACCTAGTGCAAAAACCTCTTCTCGATCAAACAGGCGATTTCTCTAATGCCTGAGTTTGTGTTGATGGTGTGATAAAGAGTAATAATCTGCCTTTAGGGAAATTTTGCCATGTTTTTCTATCATTAGCTGCTCTAACCCAGAGGAGTAGGAATATGGTGAGTCCAGTTATATAAATAGAATTGAATATATCAAATTGTACTCGCTATATTCTGATTACTTTGTATTGGTAGTAAAGTGAGGAATTGTTCAAGCATGGTTTCTAGACGACTCCCCAGGGAAGGAATGGATAACAGAAAATTCTGCATTATATTTGTGATGTAAATTATGAAATAAGTTGTAGCTCCGTGAGAAATTCTGCCAGGTCAGATATTGCTTTGAAATGTGAAAGATGTTAGTGAGCAAATGAAAGAAATGCAAACTCCAGCCAAATTTAAAAGTTTGCAGGTTGAGAACTGTGTTAATTCAGATAAATTAATGTTAAAAACTACAGAGCTGACACTGAACCAATCTTGGTTGGATACATCAGTGTGCTTCGCAGGCAGTTTTGTAGATTCTTCCAAAGATATCTATGTTACCAGCTTAAGCCTTAAAGCCTCAGCTCTAATGGCACCCTCGGGCGTGTACATCATGTTAAATTCCTATTTTTCAGCAGGATGAAAATAAAAATATACATGTTCTAACACCACTGATGGCTGGGATTCTCCGAAATCCCGGCTTAGTGTTGACACCCGCGTAAACACCGGAGTGGTGTACGGCGGCGTCAACAGGCCTCCTGGCCCAGCAATTCACTGCTGTTCAGGGCGCGAGCACGGCGCCGGAGTGCTGCGCGGTGCTCCAGCGCCGAAAGGCGGCCCTGCACGACCGGCAGGGGTCCACGCATGCACGCAACAGCCGTCTCCATGCCGGCGCATGCACGTGGTTGCCATCTCCACGCCGGCGCATGCGTGTGGTTGCCGTATCAGTACGGATACAGCAACCATGCGCATGCGCCGGAGCGGAGCAACATGTCAGGGACCTTACAGCGGGCTGCGCGGAGGGAGGTAGGCCCCTTCCAGATTGTGGCCACCCGCCTATCGGAAGCCCCTGATTGCGGGCCTGGACCCCATGGAGCTCCTCCCCCCGGAGTCAGATCCCCCCCCCCCCCCTGCCTCCCCCACCAGGACGTCTACGGCTGCCGCGTGTCCGAGTTCCCGCTGGGTGGTACCAAGTTGGAACCACGCCGGTGGGACTCAGCGGAACCCGGCGGGAGTTCGGCCTGTTGCCCGCAGAGAATCGCCGTGGGGGCCTATTTCAGCAGGCCCCGACCGCCGCCGTGGCGACTGGGCGGGCAC
The DNA here is from genome assembly GCF_047496885.1 of Scyliorhinus torazame. Taxonomy (NCBI): domain Eukaryota; kingdom Metazoa; phylum Chordata; class Chondrichthyes; order Carcharhiniformes; family Scyliorhinidae; genus Scyliorhinus; species Scyliorhinus torazame. The sequence goes on from NC_092716.1 coordinate 242,931,321, forward strand.
GATTGGCACTAATTCTCCGGTCGCCAGAGAATCGGTGGCCCAGCGTCGGAGAAGCTTCACTGGAATTTCCCGCGCCCCTGGCGATTCTCCGACCTGGCGCGGGCTCGGAGAATCCCGCCCAATTTCTCTCAGAATTTTAGCTGTAATGTTAAAAAAAGTTTGTAATAGACAAGGGGCTGGATTCCACAATCCTGCAGCTATGTCCAAAGGATCCGTCTGGTCTTATGACCAGAAATAGTCGGCGCCGCACCTGCACTGATCCTCCGTCCGGTGGGGGGCTAGCAGCCACACAGCCTAAAGTCCCTGGCTTTGCCTGTGGATATAGCCAGACAATGGCCGGGTCCGTGACCATGCATGCACACAGCGGCGGCCTCATCGCGCAACATGGTGCTGGCCACGCGAACCCAGCCTGCCAAAAACTGCCCCCGTGTAGCCAGCCTCAACACCCCTGGACCACCCCACATCTGTGCCGCCAGCCCCCGCTTAAGCCCCCCTGCCCGCGGAACGGCTCCCCCCCCCGGCGGCGCTGGACACAGTCCACAGCCGGCACGCGAGGTCCCTGAGAGGTGTGAGACACGGGCTCCACGCCATCGGGGACTCGGCCCATTGGGGACGGAGCATCAGGGTAGGGCCTCAGGGATGTCCTGAGGCCGGCCGTACGGCATGCAGCGTACTCCATAAGTACGCCGTTTTTGAGGGGGCGGAGCATCGCAAAAACGGCGCCGCCCCCGATTCCGGCGTAAACAGGGATTCTCCGGCCCATCGCTGAACGCGATTTCAGCGTCGCCGATCGAGAATCCCGCCTATGGTTCCTCCTTGAGGAAGATTAGGATTCAAGCTAAATTCTGAATCAGTCACTTATTTGGTCATAAGGAAGAGATGAATAGTAACGCAGAAGCCCAGAGTAATGCTCTGGAATGTAAATCTAGTCTCAGTAATGGTGAACAATGCCAACTACTATCGATTATCATAAAGATCCATCCAGTTCACTGATGTCCTTTTATGGAAGGAAATCTGTTGTCCTGGCCTGGTCTGGCCAACATGTGTCTCCAGGCCCACAGCAGTCTGACCTCTGAAATGAAAAGCGCAGTTCAAGGGCAATTAGGGTTGGGTAACAAATGTTGGCTTTGCCCTTTTTCCATGAAAGATAAAATAAAGTTCAACGCCTGGAGGGATGAGTTGGCCAGGATTCAACAGAACTGTTAGTACATTCGCTCTGCAGTAATCATTCCGCAGTCAATTTACATCAATGTCACTGTTAGTTCTAAATCACTACAGGAAATGCTACCCTAACATTTTAAAATGGGCCTACTCCAATATTATTCCAATAAATGTGACCTTGTTCCCATCAAAAGGTAGCTGTGTATTGAATAGTTCAGATAAGAAGAAGCTTTTTCCACAATGTTCAACATTAAGTAAATGAAGCACAAAATACTGGGGATGTTAGAAATCTGAAGTAAAAACAAAAAATGATGGAAATACTCAGCAAGTCAGGTAGCATCTGTGGAGATAGAAACAGAGTTAACTTTCAGGACTGTGGCCCTTCATCAGAAACTATGGGTTAATTGATGACAAAAAATAGATTATTTTGGTTATTTGCTTTTTCTTGCTATACTAAAATAATTTTTTATAACAATGAATAATATCTAACAGATTAGATTCATACCATGAGAATCAGGGTTAAATAGCTGGCTAAAGAATAAAAACCTAAGCACCTACACTTAGCATTTGCAAGAAGATGGATAAAGAATAACTGTTCCGGCCAGGGTAGATGGTGGACGGTCTAACCAGTCAAGGAGGGGCAAGGGGTTCCAATAGTGTCAAACCCATGCTATCGATACAGTGTGCATACCCAAAGGGGATTCAAGATGGCAGGAGAGTGGGATGTTACAAGAGCAGTGATGGGTTGGGGTAGAGATTGGTGGGGAGTAACTGAAAGAGAAGAAATTAAATGTGGACTGATGAATGAGGAAAGTGTGAAGACAGTGGAGAAGGGACAACGTAGGGCCAAAGGGCGAGGAAACAAATAACGATAATGGCCGTAATGTTCCATCCGTTCACGCCGACGGGACCTTCTGGTGGTGCACCCCTGCCATCGGTTTCCTGGCGGCGAGGGGTGCATTCAACAGGAAACCATGTTGACAGTGGCAGGACCAGAAGATCCTGCCGCCAGCCAATGGCCTGTCACCCCCGCCGCCACAAAGCACACGGCGGGTTGCGTGGAAAATTCCAACCCAAAGCTCTCAGATCAAAACCACGTGCAAACTGACACAGAAAGAATTCAAGTACTGGACAGCACGGTGGCCCAGTCGTTAGCACTGCTCCCTCACGGCGCCGAGGACCCGGGTTCGATCCCGGCCCCGAGTCACTATCCGTGTGGAGTTTGCACATTCTACCCGTGTCTGCGTGGGTCTCACCGCCATAACCCAAAGATGTGCCGGGTATGGATTGGCCACGCTAAATTGCCCCTTAATTAGGGGGAAAAAAGAATTGGGTAATCTAAATTTTAAAGAATTCAAGTACATCGACATAGCAGGAATTAGCATATCTTGGTTATACACAGAGAGCGAAGAAGAGATGGTTTGAAACAATCCAGAGGTAAAGGGGCCAAGCGATGGGGTGACATTTGTAACATAACAATCCACAGTCAAGGTTTGAATCCAGTTATGGTGAGGAATTGAATCCAGAAGCTATTTGAGGGGCAGATTATCAGTGGGAGCCTATTACATCTCTAACTGTTCCCAGGTCTGATGAAAGATCACAGACCTAAAGTATTAACTCTCTTTCTCTCTCCATTGATGCTTCGAGACCTGCTGAGTTTTTCCAGCAATTTCTGTATTTATTTTGTCAGCGGATGCAATGCGAGTGGGAAATAGCCCAAGCTACAAATAACATCAAATAGTTCCGGCTTCTCCCAAGAGTTTAAAACTTATCTTTAAAAATGCTTTCCTCAAACTGCCTGTGCAGGAAGTAACCGGCCTCAAATCATTTCCGTGATGTTACCAAGATCAGACTGGGTTAACAGTATGCAGTTCCCAGAGCAGGCTATTTCAGCCCTTAATTAAAACATGATACATGTAGAGGGACTCTTAGGTATTTTGAACAGAGGCATTAGGTTTGTGAAGCATCAATATCACTTGGCAGCGACTGAGTCATCTCAGAGTATAAACATGATGTGATCTGGCAACAGATTGTGCGGCAGTAATCCACAAAAACAGGTGCTTAGCCAACCTCGCTGTAAAGTTTCTTGTAATTGAAAGAATATTTGTAAAAAGGGCATAAGAAAACCCAGAGAAGGAAAATACCTTTAAGCCCAGCCTCTTTCATAACTCCGGTAGGATCTTTCTATCACGGATTTCCTTCCCTGTGACAATATCTTGACCCCCCCTAGTTTGCGGAACAATTGGCCAAGATATTAGTTTGTGTGGCATGAACCCAATACAGAGAACAATCATTGCTGTGAAATGGGTAGGCCCAGCGCCCAGCCAGCACTGGGTCACAGCCCTCACTCAATAGAAAAGGGCAAGGTTGCCTACATCGGCTGGCTGCTTACTGCCAAAGAGCATTTAAGATTTGGGTTGTTGCTTTGCCGGCCACAGTCCTCAACTCAGAACGACTGAGAGAGAAAATTGGGCAATCGGAAGAAGGAAGGAGTAATCAGTGGATGGAGAGATGGTTGGTGTGAGTCAACTGGGAGCCAGGATTGATCGTAGGCACAACAGTAGTTCCGGAAGGAAGTCTCCCGCACCTCTTGACTCCATAATCTTAACATTTTAATGGCAGTCTCCAACAGTACTTTCAGGTCCGTTAATTAGGAGAGATGTAGGCCACATTTTCCTGAACAACCCAGTTTTGTAAAGGGAATCTCAAACAGCTGTTAGATTCTCGATTTGCAAATCAGGGAAAACAGTGCAACGCAAAATAAGTACATTTATCTCGCGATATGGGCTCTATCTTTTTTTCTGTCCATTGCCTTAATAAATATTTTTTTTTTTTTACAAATTTAGAGTACCCAATTGGTTTTTTTTCCAATTAAGGGGCAATTTAGCGTGGCCAATCAACCTAACCAGCACGTTTTTGGGTTGTGGGGGTGAAACCCACTCAGACACGGGGAGAATGGGCAAACTCTACACGGACAGTGACCCAGGGCCGGGATGAGAACCCGGGTCCTCAGCGCAGCAGTCCCAGTGCTAACCACTGCACCACATGCCGCCCCGTAATAAATATTTTTTAAAGAAATACCACCTCCGCAATGACTTCCTCAATTTTACATTAGGAAACGAGATATTTTTCTTCTGGCATTGTCTGAAGCACATCAGAAAGAGGTGATAATCGATAGCATTATTTGACTAACAGAAGTAAATGTCTGAGAAAACCATCAAAACAATGATGGCTCAAAATGTCTGCAGAAAAGCTGAGGCAGGGCTTCAGAATATTAGGGGAATGGAAGTAATGGGTTTTACTGATGATCACTCATCTCAGGGTTAAACAGGATGTCAAGGTTGTCTGGGAGACAAACATTCAGCAATATAGTGGATGTATATGTTCAACAGCAGCCTTAGAATTGACACCGAGTTAAAAAAAAAAATCCTAAGAAAGGCCAGCTTCTTTTTGCCGATGTTGAAAGTCTCTTACCTTATCAAAGAGTAAGAAAGATTTTCATTTCTATAGTGCTTTTCACAACCAATAGACATCTCAAAGTGTTCACAGCCAATGAAGTACTTTTTGAATCGTAGCCACTGCTGCAACGTGGAAGCTAATGTGCGCACCACAAACTCCCACAAACAGTAACGTGATTACGGACGGATAATCCTTTTTCTGTGATGCTAATTGAGGGATAAATATTGGCCAGGACATGAGGGACAGCTCCCCTGAGACCTTCCACATCCTCCTGAGCAGCAGGTGGGGCCTCTGCTTAATTGGGCCCGATTCTCCCCAACAAATGTCAGAATTACTTTATGGCGGGTTTTTCAGGGAGCCGGCGGGTTCCCACCGCTATTCAATGACACTAAGTCACTTTTTGGGGCCCTGGGGTGTTTCTCAACGGTTTAGCCCACACTTGGAATTTATTTTAGCACTGGGGAGCTGAACTCCGAGATCGGGCCGCCATTTTGAAAGGGTGCCCCATCTCCAAGTGAGCTTGTGCATCCCGCACACCCATGGGCAATGTCACCCCCCACACACATGGGCACTGCCCCACACCCCCCAAGTGAGGACACCCCGCTATGGAGTCCCTGGGGGTCCCTGCTCTTCAGGTCCCCCAAGCACCCTTACAGCATCCCCTTCCTTCTAGGACCCCCATCCATCAACCACCAACCTCCCGGAGGCCCCACTTACCTGTCCTGCACTGCCCCACCCTTCAAACCCCCCCTGCACCCTCAATTTTATGCGCATGCCCCTCCTCACCCCGGCCCTTGGCTGTGCCACCCAGGCACTCAGGCACCCTTGTACTGCCACCCTGGCACCCAGGCAATGCTCCTGCTGGCTTGACAGTGCCATTGGGCACCTTGGCAGGGCCAGGGTGGCAGTCCAGGGGGAGGGTCAAGGAGCCACTCGGCACTTACCCTGACCACGCTGGAAACACTGGTGGCCCAGGAGACCCCCCCCCCCGGGTGCCGTTCTGCCTGGTCCACGCTTGTTTGGACCCGCAATGATCGCCACCTGGCTGCAGCCTCCCTGGGAGGACCGAAGAATCGAGGAAGGCCGGTGGATCCCACACAGGTAGTGTCATAGAATCTACAGTGCAGAAGGAAGCCATTTGGCCCACCTGGACAGCACCGGCCCTTGGAAAGAGCACCCCACCCAAGCCCCATAACCCGACATAGGCTTTTTGGACACTAAGCATGGCCAATCCACCTTTGCACATCTTTGGTAGGTCATAAGTAGGTTTACTACCTACTTCTGAGAGCGTCATTCGGTCCCGCCTATTTGAGGCGGGGTTCTGACTCCGACATCTCGCGGGGCTTCGGGGAATCCCGGTATTCCAGTATTCTTTCCGGTATTCTGCCTTTTCCGGTATTCTGCGGCCATGTTACGTTCAAGCAAGAGCCCAAAGCGGCTGGAGATTCGCGCCCAATATCTGCTCCAAAAAAATAACACATCCGACAGTGCAACACTCTCTCGGTATGGTGCTGGAGTGTTCACCAGGATTCATGTGCTCAGCCCTTAAGGTAGGACTTGAACCTGGAACCTTTTGATCTAGAGGCTAGCGTGCTAGTCACTGGACCAGCCAGCGCTAACGTATAGTTCAAACTGATCAAACTGAAAGATTTTCACACTGTGAAACAATGCTCAGCAACAGAACTCTTTGGATTGTTTTGAGACAAAGCTAGAATTGTGAAAAGTAATTAAACATGTGGATTTCATCAACAGCAACCAGCTCATTATGGGTATTAACGCAGCAACTTCTAATTTAGCAGAAAATAAATGTTTCAAATGCAACCACTTGAACATGAATTTTAAGTCACGGCTCGGTGGCACAGTGGTTAGCACTGCTGCCTCACAGCGCCAGGGGCCCAGGTTCAATTCCGGTCTCAGGTGACTGTCTGTGTGGAGTTTGCACTTTCACCCCGTGTGTGCGTGGGTTTCCTCCGGGTGCTCCGGTTTCCTCCCACAGTCCAAAGATGTGCAGGTTAGTTGGGCTGGCCATGTTAAATTGTCCGAGTGTGCAAGTTAGGTGGGGTTATGGGGTTATTGGGCTGGAGTGTTTTTTCAGAGGGCCGGTGCTGACTGGATGGGCCGAATAGCCTCCTTCTGCACTGTAGGAATTCTATGATTCTATGACGAATGCACTGTGATAGTTCGCTGAAGTGTACAGAACAGAACCTACGGGCCAGATTGCATAATAACTGCTTGTGCCTCAGGTTGTCATAACTAATCTACCTCAGATTATTAAATCACTTTCCTTAAGAAATAAGTTTCACTTTGAAGAGAGAGGACCAGTAAATTCTTTGCAATAGATTTATTGAGAGTTATTTTCCTTAGACTGATAGCTGGAGGCTGCGGAGCTGAAGGCATTCATGGAGCGATTTTAATCTGGAGGAGCTCATGAGTTTGAGTGGGGGTAGATTTGCAGGGGGGGGAGGGTTGTTTGGGAGTGGGGGGAATTGAGGGGATTGAGACTGGAAAACAGTTCCAACCCATTGAGTTCCATGTTTAAGTGTTTAAGGTTGATTGTGTGTACCCACCTCAGGAGAGACAAGTATATGCTGATCTATCAATTGGAGTAATGATGTTATAACTCACTTTGACATGTAAATGGCATTTCTCACAGGTTACCTGGTCTTCCTGAACCTCACCAGAGAAAGTGAGGCAAGAACAAAATGGCAACTGAATCAAAGTCATGAGAATACTGCAATGAATACTAATTTTTCACAGATACTTTCTTATCTACTGGTGGGAAAGGGTTTATTCATTGTTATAGGGTCAATATGCGGAGATGCCAACGTTGGACTCTGGTGGGCACAATAAGAAGTCTTACAACACCAGGTTAGAGTCCAACAGGTTTATTTGCGTAGCTCCTCCATCAGGTGAGTGAAGAGGTAGGTTACACAGAACCAGAGCCAAAACCATCGCCAGCACTAAAACCAGTGTCAGAAACAGAACCAGAGCCAAAACTTTCACCAGAACCAGCAACAAAACCAGCACCAGAACCAGACCCAGAACCAGGACCAGCACCAGAACCAGTACTAGCACCAGAACCAGCAACAAAACCAGCACCAGAACCAGACCCAGAACCAGGACCAGCACCAGAACCAGAACTAGCACCAGAACCAGCAACAAAACCAGTACCAGCACCAGAACCAGACCCAGACCCAGGACCAGAGCCAGCAACAGAGCCAGAGCCAGACCCATAACCAGCAACATAACCAGCACCAGAACCAGACCCAGAACCAGGACCAACCCCAGAACCAGTACTAGCAACAAAACCAGTACCAGCACCAGAACCAGACCCAGACCCAGGGCCAGAGCCAGCAACAGAGCCAGAACCAGACCCATAACCAGCAACATAACCAGAGCCAGCACCAGAACCAGAACCAGACCCAGACCCAGAACCAGAACCAGACCCAGAACCAGACCCAGAACCAGAATCAGAACCAGAGCCAGAATCAGAACCAGATCCAGAGCCAGAACCAGACCCAGAGCCAGAATCAGAACCAGAGCCAGAATCAGAACCAGAACCAGATCTAGAGCCAGAACCAGACCCAGAGCCAGAATCAGAACCAGAGCCAGAATCAGAACCAGACACAGACCCAGAACCAGACCCCAAACCAGTTCCAGACCCAGAAACAGAACCAGAGCCAGCGGCAAAACCAGACCCAGAACCACAGCCAGACCCTGACCCAGAGCCAGAGCCAAAACCAGACCCAGACCCAGATCCAGAACCAGACCCAGAGCCAGACCCAGACCCAGAACCAGACCCAGGCCGCGAGCCAGATCCAGATCCAGATCCTGACCCAGACCCAGAAGCAGACCCAGAGTCAGACCCAGAGCCAGAGCCAGAACCAGATCCAGAAACAGAGCCAGAGCCAGAGCCAGAACCAGATCCATATCCAGAACCAGAGCCAGAACCAGATCCAGAAACACAGCCAGACCCAGAGCCAGAGCCAGAACCAGATCCAGATCAAGAACCAGATCCAGATCCAGAACCAGAGCCAGACCCAGATCCAGCACCAGCACCAGACCCAGAACCAGAACCAGACTCAGTCCCAGAACGAGACCCAGACCCAGACCCAGAACCAAAACCAGACCAGAACCAGACCCAGAGCCAGAACCAGACCCAGACCCAGACCCAGAACCAGACCCAGAACCAGAACCAGAACCAGACCCAGAACGAGATCCAGACCTAGACCCAGAACCAAAACCAGACCAGAACCAGACCCAGAGCCAGAACCAGACCCAGACCCAGAACCAGACCCAGACCCAGAACCAGACCCAGAACCAGACCCAGAACCAGAACCAGACCCAGAACCAGAAACAGACCCAGAGCCAGATCAAGACCCAGATCCAGAACCAGATCCAGACCCAGACCCAGACCCAGACCCAGATCCAGACCCGGAACCAGACCCAGATGCAGAACCAGACCCAGAACCAGACCAGACCCAGACCCAGAACCAGACCCAGAACCAGACCAGACCCAGACCCAGACACAGACCCAGACCCAGACTCAGAACCAGACCCAGACCCAGAACCGGAACCAGATCTTGAACCAGAGCCAGACGTAGAGCCAGACCCAGGCCCGGAACCAGACCCAGAAGCAGAACCAGACCCAGACCTAGAACCAGAACCAGACCCAGAACCAGACCCACAACCTGACCCAGAACCAGACCCAGGCCCAGACCTTGAACCGGAACCAGACCCGGAACCAAACCAGACCCAGAACCAGAACCAGACCCAGAAACAGACCCAGAACCAGAACGAGAACCAGAGCTAGACCCAGACCCAGAACCAGAACCAGACCCAGAGCCAGCACCAGAACCAGACTCAGGACCAGAACGAGACCCAGAACCAGAACCAGACCAGAACCAGACCCAGACCCGGAACCAGAGTCAGAATCAGAGCCGGAACCATACCCAGACCCAGACCCAGAACCAGAACCAGACCAGACCCAGGCCCAGACCCAGACCCTGAACCAGAGTCAGACCCAGTACCAGAACCAGAACCAGACCCAGACCCAGTCCCAGGCCCAGAACCCAGACCAGACCCAGATCCAGAACCAGACCCAGAACTAACTCAGACCCAGACCTAGAACCAGACCCAGAGCCAGAACCTGACCCAGAACCAGACCCAGAACCAGAACAGACACAGACCCAGTCTCAGAACCAGACACAGAATCGGAACCAGACCCGGAACCAGACCCAGAACCAGACCCAGACCCAGAACCAGGCCCAGACCCAGAACCAGACCCAGAACCAGACCCAGAAGCAGAACCAGACCCTGAACCAGACCCAGAACCAGACCCAGAACCAGAACCAGAACCATAAGAGACCCAGAACCAGAGCCAAAACCAGGCTCAGAACCAGAACCAGAACCGGAACCAGAACCAGGCTCAGAACCAGACCCAGAACCAGAGCCAGACCCAGAACCAGTCACAGACCCAGACCCAGACCCAGAACCAGAGTCAGACCCAGTCCAGTACCAGAAACAGAACCAGACCCAGACCCAGTCCCAGACCCAGAACCCAAACCAGACCCAGAACCAAAACAAGACCCACACCCAGAACTAGACCCAGAGCCAGACCCAGACCCAGAATCAGACCCAGAGCCAGAACTTGACCCAGAACCAGAACCAGACCAGACCCAGACCCAGTCTCAGAACCAGACCCAGAACTGGAACAAGACCCAGAACCAGACCAGGACCCAGACCCTGACCCAGAACCAGACCCAGACCCAGAACCAGAACCAGAACCAGAACCAGAACCAGACCCGGACCCAGGCCCAGAACCAGAACCAGACCCAGAACCAGACAGAACCAGACCCAGAACCAGACCCAGAACCAGAACCAGACTCAGGTCCAGACCCAGAACCAGACCCAGATACAGAACCAGACCCAGACCCAGACCCAGAACCAGACCCAGGACCAGACCCAGAACAAGACCAGACCCAGACCCAGGCTCAGAACCAGACCCAGAACCGGAACCAGATCTTGAACCAGAGCCAGACCCAGGCCCAGAACCAGAACCAGACCCAGAACCAGGCCCAGACCCAGAACCAGTCTCAGAACCAGACACAGAATCGGAACCAGACCCGGAACCAGACCCAGAACCAGACCCAGACCCAGAACCAGGCCCAGACCCAGAACCAGACCCAGAACCAGACCCAGAAGCAGAACCAGACCCTGAACCAGACCCAGAACCAGACCCAGAACCAGAACCAGAACCATAAGAGACCCAGAACCAGAGCCAAAACCAGGCTCAGAACCAGAACCAGAACCGGAACCAGAACCAGGCTCAGAACCAGACCCAGAACCAGAGCCAGACCCAGAACCAGTCACAGACCCAGACCCAGACCCAGAACCAGAGTCAGACCCAGTCCAGTACCAGAAACAGAACCAGACCCAGACCCAGTCCCAGACCCAGAACCCAAACCAGACCCAGAACCAAAACAAGACCCACACCCAGAACTAGACCCAGAGCCAGACCCAGACCCAGAATCAGACCCAGAGCCAGAACTTGACCCAGAACCAGAACCAGACCAGACCCAGACCCAGTCTCAGAACCAGACCCAGAACTGGAACAAGACCCAGAACCAGACCAGGACCCAGACCCTGACCCAGAACCAGACCCAGACCCAGAACCAGAACCAGAACCAGAACCAGAACCAGACCCGGACCCAGGCCCAGAACCAGAACCAGACCCAGAACCAGACAGAACCAGACCCAGAACCAGACCCAGAACCAGAACCAGACTCAGGTCCAGACCCAGAACCAGACCCAGATACAGAACCAGACCCAGACCCAGACCCAGAACCAGACCCAGGACCAGACCCAGAACAAGACCAGACCCAGACCCAGGCTCAGAACCAGACCCAGAACCGGAACCAGATCTTGAACCAGAGCCAGACCCAGGCCCAGAACCAGACCCAGAAGCAGAACCAGAACCAGACCCAGAACCAGAGCCAGACCCAGAACCTGACCCAGAACCAGACCCAGGCCCAGACGTTGAACCGGAACCAGACCCGGAACCAAACCAGACCCAGAACCAGTACCAGACCCAGAACCAGACCCAGAACCAGAACCAGAACTAGACCCAGACCCAGAACCAGAACCAGACCCAGAGCCAGCACCAGAACCAGACCCAGGACCAGAACGAGAACCAGACCCAGAACCAGACCCAGTGTCAGACCAAGACCCAGAACCAGAACCAGACCAGAACCAGACCCAGACCCGGAACCAGAGTCAGAACCAGAGCCGGAACCAGACCCAGACCCAGAGCCAGTCCCAGAACCAGAACCAGACCAGACCCAGGCCCAGACCCAGACACTGAACCAGAGTCAGACCCAGTACCAGAACCAGACCCAGACCCAGACCCAGTCCCAGAACCCAGAACCAGAACCAGACCCTGAACCAGACCCAGGCCCAGACCCTGAACCGGAACCAGACCCGGAACCAAACCAGACCCAGAACCAGTACCAGACCCAGAACCAGACCCAGAACCAGAACCAGAACTAGACCCAGACCCAGAAACAGAACCAGACCCAGAGCCAGCACCAGAACCAGACCCAGGACCAGAACGAGAACCAGACCCAGAACCAGACCCAGTGTCAGACCAAGACCCAGAACCAGACCCAGGACCAGAACGAGAACCAGACCCAGAACCAGACCCAGTGTCAGACCAAGACCCTCAACCAGACCCAGACCCAGAACCAGAACCAGACCAGAACCAGACCCAGAACCAGAGTCAGAAACAGAGCCGGAACCAGACCCAGACCCAGAGCCAGACCCAGAACCAGAACCAGATCAGACCCAGGCCCAGACCCAGACACTGAACCAGAGTCAGACCCAGTACCAGAACCAGACCCAGACCCAGACCCCAGAACCAGAACCAGACCCTGACCCAGAACTAGACCCAGACCCAGACCTAGAACCAGACCCAGACCCAGAACCAGGCCCAGACCCAGAACAAGACCCAGAAGCAGAACCAGACCCTGAACCAGACCCAGAACCAGAGCCAAAACCAGACCCAGAACCAGAACCAGAACCCAAACCAGACCCAGAACCAAAACAAGACCCACACCCAGAACTAGACCCAGAGCCAGAGCCAGACCCAGAATCAGACCCAGAGCCAGAACTTGACCCAGAACCAGAACCAAACCAGACCCAGACCCAGTCTCAGAACCAGACCCAGAACCGGAACCAGACCCGGAACAAGACCCAGAACCAGACCAGGACCCAGACCCAGAACCAGACTCAGACCCAAACCCAGACCCAGAACCAGAACCAGAACCAGACCCGGACCCAGGCACAGAACCAGAACCAGACCCAGAACCCAGACCCAGAACCAGAACCAGACCCAGAACCAGACACAGAACCAGACCCAGAACCAGAACCAGACCCAGACCCAGACCCAAACCCAGACCCAAACCCAGACCAAGACCCAGAACCAGACCCGGAACCAGACCCAGACCCAGAGCCTGACACAGAACCAGAGCCAGACCAAGACCCATACCCAGAACCAGACCCAGAGCCAGACCCAGAGCCAGACACAGGCCCAGACCCAGAACCAGACCCAGACCCAGACCCAGAACCAGACCCATACCCAGAACCTGAACCAGACCCAGACCCAGAACCAGGCCCAGAACCAGACCCATACCCAGAACCTGAACCAGACCCAGACCCAGAACCAGACCCAGAACCAGACCCAGACCCAGAACCAGAACCAGACCCAGAACGAGACCCAGACCCAGACCCAGAACCTGACCCAGAGTCAGACCCAGACCCTAAACCAGACCCAGAACCAGACCCAGACCCTAAACCAGACCCAGAACCAGACCCAGAGCCAAAACCAGACCCAGAAACAGACCCAGAACCAGACCCAGAACCAGATCCAGACCCGGAACCAGACCCAGAACCAGACCCAGAACCAGAACCAGGCCCAGAACCAGAACCAGAACCAGACCCCGAACCAGAACCAGAACCAGACCCAGAACCTGACCCAGAACCAGAACCAGAACCAGACCCAGAACCAGAACCAGACCCAGAACCAGACCCAGGACCAGACCCAGAACCTGACCCAGAACCAGAACCAGAGCCAGAACCAGAACCAGACCGAGAACCTGAACCAGAACCAGACCCAGTACCAGACCCAGAACCAGAACGAGAACCAGACCAAGAACCAGAACCAGACCCAGACCCAGAACCAGACCCAGAACCAGCACCGGCACCAGGACCAGAAACCACCCCACTCCTGATGGCTTTCAATAAAGCGATATATTATGAATTGTGGGATAAATTGAGAACAATGGGATGGGAGTACTAGAGAATGTGGGTACAGAAAAGATATGCCACAGGACAGGTAAAATATAAAATGAAAGAAACACACACAGAGTTGTAGAGCAAAATCTGAGCTGTGAACGTTCTTGCATTGTGCTCAGGAAGACAAATTTGCATTTAGCTTATTGATAAATAGCACATTCCAGTGTGTGTAACTGTCTAAAGAATATCCAATAGACTCAAAGCTGCTCTTTGTGGCCGGATTGGATAATCCATTTTAATATATATCTTTAATTTTCACATTGGACATTATATTGGGAGGAAAATACTTTTTAAAGCAATTTTAAAACCATAATGATATGGTTTGTAGTTGGTGCTTTGTATTTCCAGTGCCAAATGCTGGGATACAACTGCCTGTAGGCTGTCAGAAAAGGTTGTCATCTAACACTTTGAAACTACTTTGTAACTGCATAGTCTATTTGCTTTAGCTCTGAAGACAGCATAATAACTACCCTTTATTGTGAATTATGATTGCTGTCATTGAACTGTATTCTCCAGCCCAGGGTGCGACAATAAATTGAAATCTTTGGTATATTCATCGGGCACAATTTAAAAGAAGCAATAGCTATCAGAGCAAGGAAAATACAGCAGAGGTCAAAGAAAGGTTGTACTCCAACTTTCTCCTTTGCCACCCCGCCCCTGTCTGTAACGATATCATGGTTGTGTTGAAATTCACTGACTGACCACCAGGGGTCTCACTAGTATATGGGAATGTTAGAGTCAGGTGACCGCTCAGACTGGCTGGAGGAAGCTGAAGAGTGAGGTTGCTTGTGCTTGATCTTACTGTTATTTACCTGTTGTTCTGTATATAGTTTACCCACAGTTAATGTTCATAAATCGTTTACAGCTTTAGTTACAAGTGTTCTTGTAATATAAAGCAGGCCATCTGACAAGAACACACTGCCCAGCTGAGTGGGACAGCCCTCGTTTGGTTCCATTCTTTTCTGCCCAGCTATAGACAAAGAATCAAACAGCTTCAATGGATTCTCTTTCCTCTCCAAGACTGTTAACTCAGGTGTCAGCCACGGATCAATCCCTGACCTCTCCTATATCTTGGGCGACATTAGAAATCATACCAGTTTCCATACGAACACCAAAGACCCCACCACCTCTCGTGACTGCTCCAATGTCTCTGAACAGTCGGATTACTCATCGCTTGCACTGTGCTGGATGAGCAGTAGTTTCCCCCAACTAAAGTTTGGCCATTTGAGCATGCCCAAACACATCTCTTCTTATAAAACAACTTCAAATAGTTGAGACAGTGCGCTGCAATTTCCACATATGCTGCCATTTCAGAAAGTTTGCCCTGTGTCTTATTTTGGAGGAAAGGTCAATGATGAAGCAGCTGAAGGTGGTACCCAGCCATCAAATGATCTTCATTAAGGTGTTCAAAAGCAGCACACGGTAACTTATCCTTTGCTGTTTTTTTCTGTTGTCTTTGATTGAACATTACTTTCGGGTAACGTCCTGCACACATCATTCGGGGAACTGTCTACGCTGCACTGCATTGTGGGCGAGTGTTCCTTTATTAAAGTCACTTTCTCACTCTCCCCAGCATTCAACATCCTTCCAATGAATGATGAATACAGTTTATAAAACAGATATTAAGTGTACAATATTTAACACCTGTCCCCTTGCAAATACTCACATAGGCCTCTACTTCAGTCATAGAAACATCTGAAGCATGCACTAACGCTGTAATAACTGGTACAGAAATAAAGTGCAGCTGTGTAAATTGGAAACTGACAACTACAAGCTTGTTCACCTCCGTTTCTTCCTGCTTGTGAATTAAACATGAAGTTTGATCATTCCACAGCAAATGACACAGATTAAAATGGCACTCCACTGCTGGCATGACAGTCTTCAACATACAGGTCGAATTCCATTCGTACAAGCTAAATCAAATTTTGGGGAAACAAAACAAAAGCAATTATACCAGCCGAGCAAATGATTATGCAAAACTTCTGAGCATTACATAATCATTGCCCATGTGTCAGAAAGACTAAAATATTGTTACAGAAGTAAGAACATCTGCCACATCTCCACTCCATCAAATCAATTCTGGACTATACCTCCCTGGTTCAGAGACACAATGCCGGTCAAGTTTGTTAAACGGTGGAGGGGAAACAAAAAACGATTTACCTTGCTGCTTTCTGGGCAAGATCCATTGGAAAGTCTTGACAAATCAGCTGAAGTAAGGAATGATACTCCTTCACTGTCAACAGGTCTGAAATAAAATGATTTGAAATTATGAACTGTCATTTCAGAATTAATACTAGAATAGGTGACAGTTAACTATACAAATGTGATTGCCAGTACAAAAGGTGTATAATATGTGCTATGAGTGGCATTTGTTAAATTGAAAGAAGAGGAGTTATTTGCTATTAGTGGTGGAATGATCTGCTTTGTCGGCAGTTAACTGTGTTCATTTTTCAACATGGGTTTGGAACTTCACTTTTGTGACTTTAAGCCTGTGTCTGGTGGTGTACTGCAGGGATCAGTGCTGGGTGTTGTGCGCAATAATGATCTAGACGTGAATGTAGGAGGTATGATCAGAAAGTTCGCAGATGACATAAAATTGGTATTCTAGTAAACAGCATGGGGAAAGTCATAGATTACAGGACAATTTAGACAGGCTGGTCAGATGGGCAGAACTGTGGCAAATGGAATTTAACCCTGAAATATGTGAGTGATGCATTTTGGGAGGACAAACAAGACAAAGGAATACACAATGAATGATAGGAAGCACAGAGGGCCAGAGGGGCCATAGGGAGCATGTCCAAAGATCCCTGAAGGCAGCAGGACAGGTCGATAAGGTAGTTAAGAAGGTTATGGGATACTTGCTGTGGCATATAAGAGCAGGGAGCTGTATAAAATGCCAGTTATGCCACAGCTCAAGTACTGCGTTCTAAGGGAGGATGTGATTGTACTGGAAAGAGTGCAGTGTGGCTGAGGGAGTGGGGAGGCGAGCGGGTGGTGACGATCAAGGAGAAATGGGAAGCAGAGTTGGGAATGGAGATCAATTGGGGAGTGTGGAGTGAGGCACTGCGAAGAGTAAACGGGGCCTCCTCTTGTGCAAGGATGGGCCTGATACAGTTTAAGGTGGTGCACAGGGTGCATATGACTCGGGCGAGAATGAGTGGGTTCTTTCAGGGGGTAGCTGATGAGTGTGAGAGGTGTGGGCGGGGGCCAGCGAATCACGTGCACATGTTTTGGGGTTGTGAAAAATTGGGAAGATTCTGGGCGGGAGTGTTCGCAGTCTTAGCCAGGATAGTGGAGGAGGAGGTGGACCCGGAACCTTTGAAATTAAATGAAATGAAAATCACTTCTTGTCACAAGTAGCCTTCAATGAAGTTACTGTGAAAAGCCCCTAGTCGCCACATTCCGCCGCCTGTTCGGGGAGGCTGTTACCGGAATTGAACCGTGCTGCTGGCCTGCCTTGGTCTGCTTTCAAAGCAAGCGATTTAGCCCTGTGCTAAACAGACCCAGGTTTGGTGGCGATATTTGGGGTTTCAGAGAAGCCGGAGCTCATGGAGAGGAGGAAGGCCGATGTCTTGGCCTTCGCCTCTCTGATTGCACGGTGGCGGATTTTACTGGAGTGGCGGTCGGCATCGCTACTGGGGGTAGCAGCTTTGTTGGGCGATCTGTACGATTTCCTGCGGTTACAGAAGATAAAGTATGAGTTAAGGGACTCTGCAGGGGGGTTTGAGAAAAGGTGGGGGATGTTTGTGACCGTGTTTGAGGAGCTGTTTGTCGCGGGGGGGAAGGGGGAGTAAAAAGGGGAAAAATCAGTGCAGACTGTATAATTGATTGTTGGGAAGTATGTTTCCCGGGGTGTTTATTTGCTGTAACCTGTTTTGATACACATGTGTAATAAAATACATTTTGTTTTGAAATAGAAAGGGTGCAGTGGAGATTCACCAGGATGTTGCCTGAGCTGGAGCATTTCAGCTCTAACGAGAGGGTGGTTAGCCAATAGAGCAGAGAATAAGGAGGGGCCAGATTTGCTTTGATTCATTCACAGGATGCGGGCATTGCTGGCTGGTCCAACATTTATTGCCCATCCCGAATTGCCTTTGAACTGAGTGGTTTGGTAGGCCATATCAGTGGGCAGTTAAGAGTCAATCACATTGCTGCGGGACTTAAAGGACATTAGTGAAACAGATGTTTTTTTTACGAGAATGGTTTCATGGTCATCATTAGAGTTTTAATTGTAGATTTTTATTTAATTCAAATTCCACCATCTGCCATGCTGGGATTCGAACCCGGGTCCCCAGAGCATTGCCCTGGGTCTTTGGATTACTCGTCCAGTGACAAAACCACGACATCACCGCCTCCCCCGATGTGTAGGAAATTATGAAGGACATAGATAGGGTAGATAGTTCAAAAAATATTCCCTAAGTAGAGAGGCCAATAACGAGGGTGCAAAGATTTACAGTGAGGAGCAGGAGAGTGAGGGGGGATTTGAGGAAAAGCCTTTTCACCCAGAGGGTGCCTGAAAGGGTGGTAGAAGCGGTAAACCCTCACAACATTTAAGAAGCATTTAGATGAGCACTTGAAACGCCGTAGCATACGAGGCAATGGAACAAGTGCTGGGTAAAGGAATTAGAATAGTTAGGAGTTTGATGGCTGGTACAGACACGGTGGGTTGAAGGGCCTCTTGCAGTGTTGTAAAACTCTATGACTCTATGACGCTTGTCTGGTGAACCAGCTTAATTGCCAGATAATTGCCAGAAATCCCCACAATGGTGACATGAAGATTTACTTTCCTGTATTAAATTACTCAACAGATAGGTGGGGACATGTATGTTTTAATCATTAATCTATAAGATTGCAGAACAGTTGATTAAAGCTGTTTTCTTTCAGTAATACAAGACTGGATATTGGCAAACAGTGTGCTAGGCCCAACCATTTTCAGTTGCTTCATCAATGACCTCCCCTCCATCACTACATCAGGAGTGCCGATTGATGCACAATCAATAACCTCAGAAACGAGATTGGAGACAATCGAAGGCTTTAATACGCTAGATATTTCCCCCAGCAGCGCAGGTACAGAAGAAAGCTGCTGGGGCGGCACGGGCTCTGATACCCCGCCTTGCAGGGCGGAGCTAACATGCAAGCTTATCCAATGGGAACAAGTACATTCTCAACCAATGGTATTCCGGCATTACTAGGTACCGTAATCCTCCTAACAGACTACCACATTGACCCCCTGTTAAAAAAGAGTCTGACGGGGGTGGTGGCTTCGTATTACATTGTGGCAAAAGTAGTAGAAGTTATAGTTATGAAGGTACCGTAATGCCTCCGTACAGCGTTTTGTCTCATTACAACTTTTAACTATTTACAACAGTAATGTACATTTCAAAAGGAAGCAATTAGCCAACCGGGGGCCCTGGTCGTTGTCTGCGATCGTCGTAGCTTTGGTGGTGATGTCGGTGGAGGTTCGGGCGTCTGTGACTCCGGGAGTGTGGTTTCGGCTTCTGTGGCAGCTTCATCACCCCTAGACGTGGCTGGTGGAAGGGCTGACTGACCTGGGAAGGGGCAGCTGTGGGGTGCGCTGGTGGGCAGGGCCTAGACGGGGCCGATGGAAGAACCGATCCACCTGGGAAGGGGGCGGCTGTGGGGTGCGCCGGTGGGAGGGAGGGTGGGGCTGGTGGCGGTGGTGTGTGTGGGGATCCAGCGGGCACCAAGTCCTGTAGGGAGACCGTATCCTGTCGGCCGTCGGGGTACGCCACGTAGGCGTACTGAGGGTTAGCGTGGAGGAGATGGACCCTCTCGACCAATGGGTCCGATTTGTGCGCCCGCACGTGTTTTCGGAGCATGACGGGTCCGGGGGCTGCCAGCCAGGTCGGGAGTGAGACCCCAGAGGGGGACTTCCTGGGGAAGACAAGGAGACGTTCGTGAGGTGTCTGGTTGGTTGTGGTACAAAGCAGTGACCGGATGGAGTGGAGAGCATCCGGGAGGATTTCCTGCCAGCGGGAGACTGGGAGATTCCTGGACTGCAGGGCCAGTAGGACGGTCTTCCAGACAGTTCCGTTCTCCCTCTCTATCTGTCCGTTTCCCCGGGGGTTGTAACTGGTCGTCCTGCTCGAGGCAATATCCTTACTGAGCAGGAATTGATGCAGTTCATCGCTCATAAAGGAGGACCCCTATCACTGTGTATGTAGGCGGAGAAACCGAACAGCGTAAAGATACCATGGAGGGCTTTTATGACGGTGGTTGCGGTCATGTCGGGGCAGGGGATGGCGAATAGGAACCGGGAGTACTCATCAATCACGTTTAGGAAGTACATGTTGCGGTCGGTGGAGGGGAGGGGGCCTTTGAAATCCATACTGAGGCTTTCAAAGGGACGGGAAGCCTTTATCAGGTGCGCTTTCTCTGGCCTGTAGAAGTGCGGCTTGCACTCCGCGCAGATTTGGTAATTCCTGGTGGCTGTCCTGACATCCTCGATGGAGTCGGGCAGGTTGTGGGTCTTGATGAAGTGGAAAAACCGAGTGACCCCCAGGTGGCAGAGGTCCTCGTGGAGGGCTCGGAGGCGGTCCACTTGTGCGGTGGCACATGTGCCGCGGGATAGGGCATCAGAAGGCTCGTTTAGCTTCCCTAGACGATACACAATCTCATAGTTGTAGGTGGAGAGTTCGTTCCTCCACCGTAAGATCTTGTCGTTTTTTATCTTGCCCCGCTGTGCATTATCGAACATGAAAGCAACCGACCGTTGGTCAGTGAGGAGAGTGAATCTCCTGCCGGCCAGGTAATGCCTCCAATGTCGCACAGCTTCTACTATGGCCTGGGCCTCCTTTTCGACTGAGGAATGGCGGATTTCGGAGGCGTGGAGGGTGCGTGAGAAGAAGGCCATGGTCTGCCCGCTTGATTGAGGGTGGCCGCCAGATCTACGTCGGACGCGTCGCCCTCGACCTAGAAGGGGAGGGACTCGTCGATGGCTTGCATCGTGGCCTTTGCAATGTCTGCTTTGATGCGGCTGAAGGCCTGGCGGGCCTCTATCGACAGGGGAAAAACTGTGGATTGGATCAGTGGACGGGCCTTGTCCGCATAGTTGGGACACCTGGGCATAGTAAGAAAAAAAGCCTAGGCAGCGCTTCAGGGCCTTGGAGCAGCACGGGAGGGGGAACGCCATAAGGGGGCGCATGCATTCAGGGTCGGGGACTATCACTCCATTACGGACTACGTAGCAGAGGATGGCTTGGCGGTCGGTGCTAAACACGCATTTATCCTTGTTATACGTTAGGTTAAGGATTTTTGCGGTTTGGAAGAATTTTTGGAGGTTGGTGTCGTGGTCCTGCTGGTCGTGGCCGCAGATGGTGACATTATCGAGGTACGGGAATGTGGCCCGTAAACCGTACCGGTCAACCATTCGGTCCATCTCTCGTTGGAAGACCGAGACCCCGTTAGTGACACCGAAGGGAACCCTTAAGAAGTGGTAGAGCCGCCAATCTGCTTCGAAGGCAGTGTATTTGCGGTCACAAGTGCGGATGGGGAGCTGGTGATAGGCGGACTTAAGATCCACCGTGCAGAAGACCTTGTAATTCGCGATCCTGTTTACCAGGTCGGATATGCGGGGGAGAGGGTACGCGTCGAGCTGCGTAAACCTGTTGATGGTCTGACTGTAGTCGATGACCATCCTATGCTTCTTCCCGGTCTTTACCACCATTACTTGAGCTCTCCAGGGACTGTTGCTGTCCTCAATTACACCTTCCTTCAGTAACCGTTGGACCTCTGACCTAATAAAGATCCGGTCCTGGGCACTATACCGTCTGCTCCTGGTGGCGACGGGTTTGCAATCCGGGGTGAGGTTCGCAAACAGGGAGGGTGGATCGACCTTGAGGGTCATGAGGCTGCAGACAGTGGGGGGGGGGGGGGGGGGGGGGGGTATAGGGCCGCCAAATTTGAAAGTTAGATTTTGGAGGTTGCACTGAAAATCCAACCCTAGGAGTGTGGCCGCACAGAGGTGGGGAAGGACGTAGAGTCGGTAGTTTTTGAACTCCCTTCCTTGGACTGTGAGGTCAGCTACACAAAACCCCTTGATCTCTACTGAGTGAGATCCGGAGGCCAGGGAGATTTTTTGATTAACAGGGTGGACGGGGAGAGATCAGCGTCTTACCGTGTCGGGGTGTATGAAGCTCTCCGTGCTCCCAGAGTCGATTAGGCAGGACGTTTCATGCCCATTGATAAGCACCGTCGTCGTAGCAGTCGATTGTGTTCGGGGCCGAGACTGGTCAAGGGTCACCGAGGCTACTTATGGCAGCAGTTGAATGTTTTCTTCGGGCGGTCAGCCGAGCTGGGGTCCTGGGAATCCATCCAAGATGGTGGCGCCCATTGATTGCACATGGTTGGGGGTGCAAAAAATGGCGGCGCCCATCAATCGCACGTGGCGTCCGCAGGACAAGATGGCGGCGCCCGCTGGCAACACGGGCACCGTGGAGAGGATTGTGGTGCCGGTCCGTATTCGCCACTGGAGATCGCAGCGACCGCCCGGGCCTGGCATACCGCCACAAAGTGGCCCTTTTTACCACATCCCTTGCAGGTGGATACACGGGCCGGACAGCGCTGTCGGGGGTGCTTGGCTTGCCCGAAAAAATAGCAGCAGGGACCCACGGGGTTGCCAGGCCGTCTTGCAGCACCAGCTTGTGGGGGAATGGGAGATGCCTCGGGGTCCGCCGCAGGGGGGTTCCACACTGCCCAGGGGGCTGCCGTGCGGTCGGGGACGTAAGCCACATCCAGGGAGCCGGCAAGGGCCCGTGCCTCCTTGAGGCCTAGTGTGTCTTTCTCCAGCAATCGCTGGCGGATTTGGGAGGACAGCATACCTGCAACGAAAGCGTCCCTGATCTAAAGTTCTGTGTGGTCGCTCGCCGAAACTTGCGGGCAGCTGCAGTTTCTCCCCAACACCAGGAGCGTACGGTAGAATTCTTCCAGCGATTCCCCAGGGATTTGTCGCCTCGTTGCCAGCAGATGTCGGGTGTAGACCTGGTTTACAGGGCGAATATAGTGGGCGGGATTCTCCACTCCCGCGCCGAAGTGCCCACGCCGTCGTGAACGCCATCGAGGTTCACGACGGCGCAAAATGGCCCCGATCCCGACCGATTCAGGCCCCAACAATGGGCTAGGATCAGGGCCTCGTCATCTACATGCGCCAGGCCTTGTCGCCGCGTAAAGGCGGCGCCGCATAGATGACGCGGCCGGCGCCGCATAACTGACGTCACCCGCGCATGCGCGGGTTGGCCGGCGCCAACCCGCGCATGCGTGGTTGCCGTCCTCTCTGAGTCCACCCGCAAGAAGATGGCGGACGGATCTTGCGGGGCCGCGGAAGGAAGGAGGTCCTCCTTCAGAGAGGACGGCCCGACGATCGGTAGGCACCGATCGCGGGCCCTGCCACATTTGAGGTACCCCCCGGTGCAGGATCCCCCCTCCCCCCCCCCCCCCCCCCCCGCAGGCCGCCCCCCCAGCGTTCCCGCGCTGTTCCCGACGGCAGCGACCAGGTGTGGACGGTGCCGGGGGGAACCCGCCGTTTTGGCCTGGCCGCTCGGCCCATCCGGGCTTGAGAATAGCAGGGGTGCCGGACAATCGCCATTTTGGGTGTCTCCGGCGATTCTCCAGCCTGCAGCCCGCGGAACTCGATGGGGCCGTTCCCGCCGCTTGGGAGAATCGTGGGAGGGCGTCGGACCGGCATACTGGGAAATTTTGGCGGCCCAGGCAATTCTCCAAACCGGCGCGGGAGTGGAGAATCTCGCCCAATGTCTTTTCAGCAGCTCCATTGCTGCATCGAAATCGTCTGCGTCCTCGATGAGGGTGTAGATTTCTGGGCTCACCCTCGAGTGCAGGACTTGCAGTTTCTGTTCTCCCCTGGGTGTGTTTTCGGCCGTTCCGAGATATCCGTTGAAACATGCCAGCCAGTGCTTGAAGGTTGCCGCTGAGTTTGCCGCGTGGGGGCTGAGTTGCAGACACTCCGGCTTGATTCGGAGCTCCATTCTTTTAAATCTAGCGTATTAAATTGATGCGCGATCAATAACCTCAGAAATGAGATTGGAGACAATCGAAGGCTTTAATACGCTAGATGTTTCCCCCAGCAGCGCAGGTACAGAAGAAAGCTGCTGGGGCGGCACGGGCTCTGATACCCCGCCTTGCAGGGCGGAGCTAACATGCAAGCTTATCCAATGGGAACAAGTACATTCTCCAATGGTATTCCGGCATTACTAGATAAGTAATCCTCCTAACACAGACTACCACACCGATATTCGCTGATGATGGCACAATATTCTGTACCATTCGCGACTCCTTGCATACTGAAGTAGTCCATGCCCCTCAGCAATAAGACCAGTACAACAGTGGCAAATAACATTCACACCACACAAGTGCCAGATAATGACCATCTCCAACAAAAGAGAATCTAACCATCTCCTTGTGACATTCAATGACATTACATTCACTGAATCCCTCACGATCAACATCCTGGGAGTTACTATTCATCAGAAACTGAACTGGATCAGCCATATAAACACTGTGGTTGCAAGGGCAGGTAAAGGCAGGTAGTGCTGTGGAGAATAACTCATCTCCTGACCTGTCAAAGTTTGTCTACCATATATATGGCAGTGACTGATGGAAATGAGGCTATAACAGGTGAGGACCTTGAGAGGATTGTTATCACCAAGGAGGTAGTGATGGGCAAGCTAATGGGGCTAAAGGTAGACAAGTCTCCTGGCCCTGATGGAATGCATCCCAGAGTGCTAAAAGAGATGGCTAGGGAAATTGCAAATGCACTAGTGATAATTTACCAAAATTCACTAGACTCTGGGGTGGTCCCGGCGGATTGGAAATTAGCAAACGTGACACCACTGTTTAAAAAAGGAGGTAGGCAGAAAGCGGGTAATTATAGGCCAGTGAGCTTAACTTCGGTAGTAGGGAAGATGCTGGAATCTATCATCAAGGAAGAAATAGCGAGGCATCTGGATGCAAATTGTCCCATTGAGCAGATGCAGCATGGGTTCATAAAGGGCAGGTCATGCCTAACTAATTTAGTGGAATTTTTTGAGGACATTAACAGTGCGGTAGATAACGGGGAGCCAATGGATGTGGTATATCTGGATTTCCAGAAAGCCTTTGACAAGGTGCCACACAAAAGGTTGCTGCATAAGATAAAGATGCATGGCATTAAGGGGAAAGTAGTAGCATGGATAGAGGATTGGTTAATTAATAGAAAGCAAAGAGTGGGGATTAATGGGTGTTTCTCTGGTTGGCAATCAGTAGCTAGTGGTGTCCCTCAGGGATCAGTGTTGGGTCCACAACTGTTCACAATTTACATAGATGATTTAGAGTTGGGGACCAAGGGCAATGTGTCCAAGTTTGCAGACGACACTAAGATAAGTGGTAAAGCAAAAAGTGCAGAGGATACTGGAAGTCTGCAGAGGGATTTGGATAGGCTAAGTGAATGGGCTAGGGTCTGGCAGATGGAATACAATGTTGACAAATGTGAGGTTATCCATTTTGGTAGGAATAACAGCAAAAGGGATTATTATTTAAATGATAAAATATTAAACCATGCTGCTGTGCAGAGAGACCTGGGTGTGCTAGTGCATGAGTCGCAAAACGTTGGTTTACAGGTGCAACAGGTGATTAAGAAGGCAAATGGAACAAATTGAATTTTGTCCTTCATTGCTAGAGGGATGGAGTTTAAGACTAGGGAGGTTCTGCTGCAATTGTATAAGGTGTTAGTGAGGCCACACCTGGAGTATTGTGTTCAGTTTTGGTCTCCTTACTTGAGAAAGGACGTACTGGCACTGCAGGGTGTGCAGAGGAGATTCACTAGGTTAATCCCAGAGCTGAAGGGGTTGGATTACGAGGAGAGGTTGAGTAGACTGGGACTGTACTCATTGGAATTTAGAAGGATGAGGGGGGGATCTTATAGAAACATATAAGATTATGAAGGGAATAGACAGGATAGATGCGGGCAGGTTGTTTCCACTGGCGGGTGAAAGCAGAACTAGGGGGCATAGCCTCAAAATAAGGGGAAGTAGATTTAAGACTGAGTTTAAGAGAAACCTCTTCACCCAAAGGGTTGTGAATCTATGGAATTCCTTGCCAGTGAAGCAGTAGAGGCTCCTTCATTAAATGTTTTTAAGATAAAGATAGATAGTTTTTTGAAGAATAAAGGGACTAAGGGTTATGGTGTTTGGGCCGGAAAGTGGAGCTGAGTCCAGAAAAGATCAGCCATGATCTCATTGAATGGTGGAGCAGGCTCGAGGGGCCAGATGGCCTACTCCTGCTCCTAGTTCTTAAAAAAAAAATGTCAGGAGTGTGATGGAATACTCCCCACTTGCCTGGATGAGTGCAGCTTCAACAACACTCAAAGAGCTCAACAGCATCCAGAACAAAGAAGCTCACATGCTTGGCACTCCATCCACCAGCTTAAATTTTCAGTCCCTCCACCAGCGAAGAACAGTGGCAGCAGTGTGTGCCATATAAATGATGCACTGCAGCAACTTACCAAGGCTCCTTCGCCAACAACTTCCAAACTCCAAAAATCTACCGGCTAGAAGAAAAAGGGCAGCAGACACATGGGGACACCACCACTTGCAAGCTCCCCTCCAAGACACACACCATTCTAATTTGGAAATATATATGGGGTGGGATTCTCCGGAATGGGGAAACACGATTGGGGGGAGAATCGGTTTTGATGCCGAAATTGTGGCGGTCGCCGGTTTCAGGCCAAATCGCAGTTCCCTGGTGCCTCTACAACGGCGTCAAAGCATTCCAGAATGCATGTACAGTAAACGCGGTTGGCATATCATTAGCGGGCCTGACCCGGTATTCTCCGGGGCCTCCGCGATGTTCCGCCTCCACTGGGGTGTACTCCTGACGGTGGGGTTCACTTGTGCTTTTAAAAATTGTGAAACAGGCGCGGTGGCTGCTGAGGGAGAGCGAGGGGGTTCGGAGAGTGTCCGACATCGCCATAAATTGATGACAGTCTTGCCGCTGGCAGGGGGGGTGGTTCTGCCATCGCTGGGGGGACGTATCATTGCTGCAGACATGCAGCTGCGCAGGTTGCTGAGTCCCCACTCTGAACCTAGGGCCACAGGTCATACGGGTGCCCCCTAGGCACCCCCCTGGGTGTCCTCTGGCCCCATCTGACCCATCAATGGGATGGGCATGCTCCAGCAACCAGTGCCATCTTGGTGGCTGGAATGTGTGTGTGGGGAGTGAAGTGTGTATATGAGGCTTGTCAGCCTCCCGAGTGTCAATCACGGACCCGGTGAATCCGGTACTGTTTCTCATTGGAATCGATTGTGTTCCACATGGTGCCGGTGTTAGCCCGTCAATGGTCGCTGAATCGGTCCAGGTTCGGCGCCAGTTTTACTGTCGTGGAAGTCCACGAATTCTGCCCCGGTCAATCAGATTGACTGGCATTTGTTGAGGGCGGGGCGGAGGAAGAAGTTCCACTCTCTGCCTGTTTCTGCTGCCGGCAGCATGTTATCGGCGTGGGGTCGCATATGTTTAAGTCCGCTGGCTTGCTTCCGACTTTTGTAATAGGGAAATGCGAGAAAATACGCCCACCACCACCACCACCCTCCCTCCCGTAAAATCCAGCCAATAATCTGAATACCTTGATTAGATTGTTATTGACTAATTCATTGAGTGTCTCCTATATTTAAGACTTGCAACAATACGCTACGATATGCCCTAAAATTGGTAATCATCACATTTCATCATCAACTTAACACTTACCACAACTGGATGAAATATATATTGCAGGAAAACTGTGAGGCTTTCTGATGTTTGGTTCTACTATGGTCATTGGTATCCAATAATATGGCTGGTTTAAAAAATGTTCATGACCATCAAACGTTAAAACATTTGCCATACACGGCTGTTACTTAAACGTGAGGCTCACCAACAGAACTGATTGGTTTGCCGTGTTGCAGGTTCTCAGTCTCTGCAGTTCTGTCTTTTAAGTGTTGCCATTACTCCTTTCTTCCAGCTCAGGATACACACAATGTTCCGGTGGGAAATAGTTTCTGCTGACTGAGTAATGTTTGTATTTCCACAATAACTGCCACTTTAAATATTCTTGTTCCGACACTAAATGTAGAATAATGACTAGCTGACGGTAAGTACAAGGTAGTAAGTAAATCAAGATGTTCAGTTGACATTATAAATCATGCTATTGTAGTGCGAGGCAATGTTAAATCACAATGGTGATTTATTTAACTAAGAAGAACTTTATATACAGGACACAACAAGGTCTTATTCCCTTTACTCCCCAGCTCCTTCAGTGGGTCGGTACAGGCTCGATGGGCCGAATGGCCTCCTTCTGCACTGTAGAGATTCTACGATTCTAACTCTGACCAAGCTCCAACGGCTAGGCCTAAACACCCGATAGGTTAATGTTCGCGTGCTCCATCCCCATAGGCTCTGGGCCTGTCATATGGCCCGCGAAGGACCACCCCTTGAAGGTGAACAAACCAGATATTCTGGCTACTGAATCCAGAAATTTGACTGAAGCTATGAAATTCCTCCCTGCTATTGATTGTATCCTTTAAATATTTCATGGGTGTTTTAGTTAATTTGTTAACCAGTTTTCATGCTGATGCCCCTTGTCTATAATGAATTGGAACAAACACTAACGTAGTATAGAAAATGCATATGATGCTTCACACAGGGGAATAGGGGCGGACACTAAGGTTCATTTTGATAGGACTTTAGGTAAAGAAATGGGTAGAGATGTGGACGGGTTTGGAAAGGAATTACAAAGCGTGAGAGCTGTGAGCTCTGCTGCAGGTGTGAAGTGGATGGAGGAAAATGGACTCCTGTGCCAGTGCTTCAGTTGAAACATTGCTGCTGCAAAATATAAATTCAGCAGGAATTTTTCAATTTTTTGTAACCGTGGTGTTTTCACAGGTTTGGGTATGCTTCAGTCTTTTTTTTAATTAAAGAGAGTTCACACAGGTCAAACATCCTTCCAGCCATATGCTGCAGCCACTGAGGCAGAGAGGGGAATGACCTCTTCAGGGTCTCACTATCCTCACTTCGAACTATCACCACCTGGGTGGTATTTATTCTTGGGCAGTCAGAAGGGATTTGTCGCCTGAGAATTTACTCTTGGGAGTGAAGTTGCCCGTTTAGTTGGCATTGGGCTGGATTTTACGGGCGGTAAACTGCGTGGGCTGCTCCCCCCACCCGCCCTGTGCTGAGGTAAAATACGGTGTGATGACGTTGGGTCGACAATCCAGCATCAACAAGCCTGCCTCCAATACTATGGAAGGTGAGTGAGCGTCAAAATACCCATGAAATATTTAAAGGATACAATCGGCTGCCATTTAAAAAATAAATAAACAAGTTATTTAGCTTGTTACAAAAGGCCAGATTGACTGCAATCTTTCATTGCCAACTCCATCTTTTGGTAGTCAGATGGAAAAGGCTTTGGAGTGATTTACGCCAAATATGAGGAGGCGGAACAGGGGTGGATGGAAAGGCTGCCAATGGATCATGACTGTATGTTTCATCAGCCCGTTGGCGAAGGTTTGGCTGTTACTAGGCCTTATTTAGACACTGTTTTTAGGCTGCCATATAGAAAATGAGAGAGTGCGAAGGCTGGGGTGACTGACTTCTTGTTCATGGCATAACCCCTCTCCCACCTGATGATCCAGACTAAACACCCAGTTGGACACTTAGCCCCCTTCCAATCCGGCGGCTGCTAATTGGCTGTCCAACACTGGCGAGGCAGCGAGGGCGTGAATGAGTGGGGCGCACACTTCCTGTTTAGCCCCTTTTATACTTCCAGAAACCGTAAAATCCTGGTGAATCCCTAAATTGATGAAGAAAAGCAGCTGGGGGATCCACCCTGCCACTCCCTGAGAACACACGGTGAAAAATTGATAAAGAGACACATGTAAGGTCAGTCAATTGGATTGTCTTCTAAAACAAAGGCAAGAGAAAACTAGGCTAGTTATGGTAAGATTAGCGTCAACCAATCCTGTGCAAGTCGTCATCTATTTTAATGGTAAGATAGACCAAAATCGAGAGTGCGTCAACCCGCTAATCCGCAGTAAGGCGATGTGATCCAATTTTTACTCACGAGGAGTGGTTTGAAGTTATGTGAAGTAAGCGGAAAATGGCTTTAACTGTTGCTCCTCTGTAGATTCACTTGGCGTCTACAGAGTAGTTTAATGATTCATGTCCGGTCGCAGCCTTCTGGAGTATTTGCAGTTCACCTCCGGAAAGACAGGAGAAGCACAGCTGAGGGCCTCTGCAAAACACACAGGGGCCAAGTTTCCTTTTGCTTCCACTTCTTTTTCTTGGCATGAACTTGGACTGGACAGTGACAGGATGACAACAGGAACAGGAAAACCACTAACGTAGAGCCAGAGATCCCACTGTAGTGTTTTTCGAGTGGGGACACAGTTCATGCAGCCAATACTGGCACTGGAAAGGGGCAGGGGCCTAATAAATATATTTCATTGAAGGTCCTACGGTGCAATTAAGATTGGGTGGCTAAATGTCCACTCTTCTTGGGCCCCTCAGGCACTTAACAGAGAGCAAATTAGAGCAATTAAAATGCGAAGAAATGCAAGGACAACATTGTCGACCAATGTTTCATCGATTACAGACCAAAAGGTACAAAGATGCAAACAAGCTTTCTGTTCATCAGCTGACCGTGTGTACAACTGCTCCGTATTTAATGTTTCCTTGCTGGAAACTAATTGTTGTGTATTGCAAATGGAAATTCTAAAAAGTACAATCGAAATGTCGACTGCTGTAAATACATTGCAAGAAAAATATTGATTGCATTTCGCAAAATGTGATGAAAAAAATCAACATCATTAAATAAGACAATATAATACTGACTACAACATAAAGTACTGATTGAAAAAATTGTTGCACAAATTGTAATTTAAAAAAAAGTGCAACAAGATGCAGTTTAAACATTTAAATTTAATAAAAATGCAATTAAAATATTGACTGTAATAAAAAAAGTTAAATTAATATTATTCCACTCTTTGATGCCATTGAGCCTCGTCCTCACGCTGATTCTGCTCTGCTCTCTATGTGTTCTTGCTTACAGTTATTACTAAATACCTGGTTTCTTCACTGACATTTTACCATGAGTGCCTAATGCTGCTGTTGCCTTTGCCAACACAGGACAAATACATTTTGCCCCCAAAACAGCCTTCATTTTAGTTCCAGCTACTAACACTAAGTGTTTATTTAGAATGACCTTGGGTTCATTATCCTTTTCACGTTATATTATATTGAATATTCTGTATATACGAAAGTCTATTTTGACAAGTACCAGTGTGGGGAGTTCAGTGTCGCTGGCTCAGCTAAGCCTCTGTGATTGTATGTTGCCAAGGTCAGCAGTCTACTGTCAGCTCACAGTCAGAGCAATCTTACAAATATACTGAGTGGACTGTTCCTCCTCAATCAGAATTGACAGTGATGGATTAGCTCTTGCGTTATGCAATCATACCCATTGGGGCATCAGAAACCTTTTTTTCTTTCTTTAAATTCACAGATATTGCACAGATAAAGTGTAGGAACTAACCTGCTGCCCTTACTGCTTGGTTTTGGTTTATTTGTGGACTCTTAGGGGGTATTTTCATAGAATCATAGATGTTACAGTGCAGAAGGAGGCCATTCAGCCCATCGGGTTTGCACCGGCGCTTGGAAAGAGCACCCCACCCAAGCCCCATGCCTCCACCCTATCCCCTTTATCTCCATAACCCAACCTAACCTTTTTGGACACTAAGGGCAATTTATCATGGCCAATCCACCTAACCTGCACATCTTTGGACTTTAACCAAATCAATGGGTGGATTTGCATCTGGTTGGGGATGGAAGTCTTAAAAATCAGAATCCCAACCCGAATCTGCCTCTTTAACTAAGGTAAAAGTAGAGCCAGTGAACAACTTGTTCCAGGGAGGTGATGGAACTTTAAATGTGAGAATCAGGCCGTGAGCCTCACTGTTATTCTACTTTTTGGCTTTAACAGCGACAGGAAATCTGACGGCTCCATCCAGACAAGGACTGTCGTCTTTAGAAGGTTTGTGCCTTTTTACGTACAATTTGGAGCTAGTGTTTCAGCCTGGACAACTCCTGCCCTGCCCACCCTCCAGCCCCCACAATGTCGGCATCCCTCCCCTAGGCCTCCCAAGCCCTTCCCAGACCCAACACCTGACCTCCCCGTCCTAGTTCTCGCTGAGAATTGAGCCTGCAATTGGAATTGACCCCCTTGCCCCGTCCCCCAATTAATCCCTGTTTCCCCTCTCCCCACCCCGCTTCCCAGGGATTGATACCCCCAGATTGAGTTCTCAATCCCACCCCATCACCTCCTCCAGGATCAACCCCACCTCCCTTCCAAGATTGTTTCTCCTTCATATGGACCTACCTGGCTTTGTTGCCTCCGTTGA